>NC_042514.1:7377500-7685000 GCF_900963305.1 Echeneis naucrates
ATGTTCACTTGTGGTAGTTTTCATACCACATTATGTCAAAAGGCCAGGAACCAGATTTTGATTTGGAGAGATTAAAAAACAGGTGAACTGCAGTTTATCTTTCAAACCCCATCGATCTGTCAGTGTAGCCCACACAACAAATGCCACTAGATCAGAGATCAACCCTTTCTGCAGTGATTCACCTACTACACTTTGTTTACGCCATGTTGCTCTGCTGCCATCTGTTGGCTTTGAATTCTACATTATGGCTACCTGTAAACATCATAATACGCAGTTTATTACAGCCTACAAAAGGTCATTTTGAAATTGATAGCAGGCTGATGTATTGGGAGTTAAATGCTTTTAAAATATACAAAATAATTATGACGTAACATTCTTCACAGAACAAACTCTCACCCTTCTTCTTCTTCCAAACATCAGAGAGTGTCATCCCATGTTAAGTGTACACACACATATACAGTACACCCAATGTAACAAAATTCTGAATGAATTGTGACTATGTTTGTGGACTGATATGGTACCAGTGAAAACGCAGCTCTGTGATTTAAATATGTAAACGATTCAGTTCTATCTTTCATCAGCCTTTCTTGAAATCATTGTGTAAATATGTAAACTGTCATGTCTGGAAATTGTGCTACACTGTTTTGTATTGTATTGTTTTATAAAATGAAGCACACTGTTTATAAAGCATGCTACAGTATCTGTTATGATGTCTTGTCCTCTGCCCCATTTTTATAGGCGTGATCTTCTCCCTCGACCCTTATGGTGGTGGTCTAAATTACATCTTTGACCCTGTCACTGTGAGATACTGTGTTGCAGATTTTATTTTGGTAGGTTTGCCCAGGTGTTTGTCATATTTTTGATTAAAAAGAAATAAAAAAATCAGTTCCCACTGATGGATGGATGTGCTATCTGCATCACGCACACAAAAATTAGAAGACAACATTTTTGCCCTGATTCACTTTAATGTTATTGGTACTGTGTATACTGTATGAGGAGGGTTGCTATTGTTCATTTTCTATGCATTCATTAAACCACAAAATATATGAATAAACTTTTATGAGCAGATAAAAAATTTTCATACTTTGATATTTTGTTTATTTGTTGCAGGTGTTTACACCTGGACTGTTTAACCATTTAGCCTGTTTTAATATTCAGAGCTTTAAAATATTTTCTTTTGTACAAGAGGTCATCAATTTCTGCCCCAAAAGAAATTCAGTGTTATGACACAGGGCAGGAGCTATACTGGAGAAATTCACATGATTCTTTTAAAATATTTCCCCTTGTGAAGATAGGCCCTGTCCAATGCATTATAAAGTGTCTGTTAGTTATTATGGCGGCTGTATAGCATATGATTCATGTCATGCTCATCAAACTGTGGTGTCAGTGTCAGTAACACCACACCCTCCCACTTAGAAATTTTTAATCAAAGTAAATCACTGTACAACTTTGATTTGCAGAGGACTCTCCCCTTTCAAAAGAACAAGTGATCAAGTGAGTGTGTCGGGAACTTATTGAACAGATCCCCTGGGCCTTGCTGTGGGGGGGTCAAGCACTAAAACCTGTATAACACTGTTGGTTGTCCAATGGCACTCCCCCACATGTTGAAAAAATGGTTGAGAGTGACTCATTTGACTGTGCTCTTATTTCCACACCTCTGTAGACCAGTTTGTATCGTGTTTACTTTTGATCCCTCAAATGTGTTTGACTTGCCGCCTAGATCTTTTCCTTCTCCGCACCGCGATTCAAAATAAAAAGCACCTGCGCCTGATCGGCACTTTTATTCATATCTGTAGGAGTGCCATGTTAATTGTTCAATCAATTGGAGACATCTCACTGTGTACTTTTATGTACTTTTATTCCGCACTCATGTTTTTCCTTAAATGTGCCATCCCTCTGCATGCCAGTAAAAACATATTCTAGCTTTTTTGTTTTCATACTTACAAAATGTCTTTGAACTTGGAGAGAATATATGAAAAGTTCGAGGTGCATGTGAAAAAGAATTTTCTGACAGCGTGTGAGCTAATGAGTCAGAGTGGGTTTCTAATAAGTGTGCATACCTTTTCCTATGAAGCAACTGTTCTCATTAAAATTCATTTTATACATTTGAAATGAGGTATGTGATGTAAAGTAATCCACATTACTGGCATTCTACTTGACTTCCTTGTGAAGACTCAAATAGGTGCCTTTAGAAAAACACTAAGGCAAAATGGAATTTGACTGTAAAATTAATAAACATTTCTTTTCCTAAAAATCTTAAAAAATTAATAATGTTAGTGGCATGAATTTCAAAGTGATGCACTTGCCTTCTTGTTAAGAATATGAATGTCTCATTTGAGCTCAAGAGCCCTGACCCTCACCCACCTTTCAGTGCAGTTTGTGTTTGGTTAAGAGAGGAAATACGCTTTAACACACTCAACTTCTGCTTTAATAAAGTTATACGTACATACGATGGCTCTGCTGACGAACAATAAAAATTATATAAGAAACTTTGTTTTAAAGCATGTATGTCTATAAGGTTTTTGTGAGTAGAAATTGCACTTTATTTGTTGCCATGGTGTTGAAATGAGGTAGTCTAAATATGTCCATCGTGGTTAGCACCTGCTGTACATGCAATTGATTTGCAAAGACTATGTGCATTTCTTTTCATCACAAAAGTCCTCCTGTTGTTAAGTTGATAAATGCAAACAAACCAGCAAAGGCCTTCCTCTTGTATGTAATCAGGAAATCTATATTAACACTAAGCTACTTTAAAAAGGGATTTGGTTTTTGTAGTTTGCTCCTGGTGGTAACCCAGGCTGATAATTCATTCGAACCTTTTAAGTCTGATGAGACTTTTTCAATTTAAATTTAAGTATTAAATGTCAGCTGTGACCTAAATCTGATTTTAACTTCTGAGTTAGGATCAAAATCGCTTGAATGTCGCATCTTACATTTTCAACTTAGGCCCATCATCCAAAGCTTGCTTTTGGTTTCAGAACATTTTGCATAATTAGTTTCAACACAATGAGTTGATGGTGGTAACAGCTGGTGACAAACATGATATGATATGATGATGGTGTGGTTGCAGAGGACTTGAGTTAAAGTTTCATTATCATCACAGATGCAATGAATGTGATGTATTTGGATCTTGCCGTAGAGGGCAAACATCAAGAGTGGAATCACTTTCCTCCTTCAAAACCACACACCATTAAATCTTGTATTTGACCTTCAAAACCCGTACCCACGGTATATGTGACTCACCTGGCAGAGAGCGTATCAGGAAAATTTTGCCCTAGCCTAAGCAGCCCTGGTTTGAATCCAGTGGCCTTTGCTTCTCTTCAATGATATACCATCCAAGTTTGCATATAAAAACTTTGACTAATTAGACTTTATTTTTATTATTTAGGTTTTAATATGTACATAGCTTTCACAACTAGATAATCACAGAAATCTTTGGCCAAATTCATAGAAGAGAAATTATTTTAACCAGACAGATTAAACCAACACTATACAGTGAGCTTCATTGTAATTTAACAAGCGGTTTTCACCTGTGTGGGATGAAGGGCTCACAACCTTCATGTTCGTTGCCATTTTGTGGTATAATGTGGTTTTGGAAAATATGTTTCATCAACCAGCTGACCGACTCTGCAATGATCCCTATCTTCCCTATGATCGATTTGATCGTCTAATTTTACACAGAAAGCTGTTGTAACGATACAAACCTTTTTGGGGTCACTCTAAAAGAGAAATGCGGTAATCCAGTTTAGTTTAATGTGAGATTTGTTTCATTTTGTGTCTTTTAGTTTTACAATACAACAAAGAAGGTGCGCTATGAAGGCGTGGCTTTAAATCCGTAATCTGAGCTCCAGCGACTCCTATTGGTTGTTTTGGTCAAGGCGGAAGGCGAAAGGGACCTATCAGTTACGGGCGCGCGGGGGCTCAAAATACGCGCCAAAATGGCGGAACGAAGTCGCTTAGTGGCCCTCTCTGACTTCCTTCTCGAACAAGTTAACGTCAGGATGTTTCCGACTTATTTTACAGAAAACAAGCATATTAAAAAGCAACAACGCCCTCCCGACATGTTTGTAAGTATTTCTCACTGTGTCACGCACGAAGTGAAGCAGCACGATGTATTTTTGTTTTGTTTTTGCAGTTGTTTGAGTTTAAGCTAGCCTGCCACAGTCACAACATGGCAGCCGAAGTGCCTTATACAGACATTGGGAAAGAAACCGTTGAAAATTAGATGACCGTTTTCCTGACTGTCAGTTTTTAAGGAAAACGTTTTCTCTGTAATGCAATATCATTAATTGATCCGTTCATTAATAATTTAATTTTATTTATGAATGTTTCATTCATAAAAATGCACAGCTTTTTGGCCCTGTTTATTAATCCCAGTCACAGCAACTCATAAATTAACGCACAACAGTCTGTAACAAAAAACAAACAAACAAAAAAAAAGTTTTGTGTTACAAGTGTTACTTAGCCCCCAACTTGTGTCGTGTTCCTGTGTTTTGTTTTGTTTGTTGAGTTTGTGAAGACAGCAGGACTGTTATTAGTGTTGGCGCTGCATTATTGGGTACTGCTGATGAGCAACAGATACCTGTTAGGAGATGGAGACAGTTGAGTCATGTTTCTGTAAACCTTTACTTTTGCCTGTGGTCAGGTGGGCTTATTTTTTTGTTCACCGAACAAATCTCGAGTGTGCCGAAAGGCTTCATCACTGAAGGAGTTGGCCCTATTTGAACATAGCTTTTATCTCCTCGGCTGCTGGGATAGCACAGAAAATGTTAAATTTTACATCAGTTTCTATATGACTGAGAAAGGAGGGAGTTATTTTTGACTCACTTGTTGGATTTTCTGGGTCAGGTACTACTTTTAGTATGTTTAAAAAAAAAAAACCCAATGAATTACGTCCTTGTTCATACTGCGTTTTTGTAGTTGTTTTAATCTTTACAAATAAATTTATTCAACAGCGTTGGTCCAAAGGTATCAGGATATTAGAGGGTACAGAAACATTACAGCCACTGCATGTTTGAAGTTTTCCTGCTAACCTGTGAAAACCAAATGATGCAGCATTGCACTTGAGTTTCCTTTAGGAGGTTGGTCACTACAGAAATGCTGCCCGGTTATCACATGAAACCATATGATGTTGACAAGTTATAACTTTTTAAGTTTTAAAGATTTTATTTTCAGTAAATCATATTCTGAGCTGCATTCCACTTCATGAGAAAAGTTGGAGAGAAATAGTCTTTTATTTTTCACATTTATCGAATCACAGGCACAACGGCTGTTATCAGACTTTTACATTGGCACCATAACCAACATCTGAACACTGGATTGAGTTTGACTACACAAAGTAGCAGCGTCAAAAGTGAATTTTTGCTAATTTTTGCTATTCCTCAAACACGATTTGCACTTAACCATACTTTATTATCATACCGTACATACCATACTTTTAACCATACTGCATCAATTTACATAAATTTAGAACATAAAGGTACTTTTTAAGCACAATATCACATTTTAACATGACCTTACGATAAATGAGCAAGTATGTACATTGCCAGATATTTGACATAATTCTTAAATGGATTGTTTTGGTGGGGAATAGTTTCTTCCTCTATTGCTTGTCATTTTGCAAGGTAGAGTGGAACATGATTGGGACAGTATTCCTGGGACCTGCTGCTCTTCCTCCTCATCTGAGGTGGCACTCTTAGGAGTCGGTTTAAATATAGAAGCTCCCTGAAAAGGTGTATAGGTGGGCAGGACACTTTGAGAGAGCGCAAGTGGTGGGACAAAGCTAGAGCTGGTGCCACCAGATGTGCTTAAGTATGGGAGGCCTCTCATGTTATGAAGAGCATATGCAGGAATAAAAAGAGGCTGAGAGGGTTGGTGGCTAGGCATAAAATGGGAGTCTCTACCATGCCAGTAGTAGTCTCTCTGCAGGGACTGGCTGTGAGTGCTGCTGTGAACACCTTGCATTTGGTTGCCTGTATGAGCAGTGAAAGCTGCAGGATGAACCAGCCCAAATTGGAGCTTGATGGTCATTAATTCAGCACTAAGTCTGGCATTTTCTTCTTTTAGGGCCATGAGATGAGACTCCAGCACATAGTCATTCATCCTTCTCTTCTCCCTTGAACGTTTAGCTGCTTCGTTGTTCTTCCGACGTTTCTCCCAGTAGAGAGCATCCTTTTTCTCTTCAGGTATGAATTCTCTTTTGCGACGGTGTCCCTTACATGTTAGATCATTTTCTGCATGTAAACCATGGCCTCTTCTTAAAGGGGAAGACAGGGACTCCATAGCAGATGAAACAGTAACAAGCAAAAGAAACCTGAAATGAAAAGGAATAAAAGAATTTTGGTAGACTGGACAACTCTGTTTTAAGAATACATTTGTAAAACACATTTTGCTTGCTTACTTGTGCATGAATTAATGCCTTGAATGACCTCTCTAACAACAACAATTAGCATCATAAGCACATACGCTTATAAATCATGCAGTCCAAGTAAAAAGAAAATCAAAAATTAAAAACTCTTGGTCTTGAGTAACGTTTAAAGAACATGTTATAGTATGAAATGATTGAAACCACAACAATGCTGATTAGCCCTTAAGGCACGCCAAATGAAAAATAAAGGTCTATAATAAATAAATAAAAATATATATATAGTAGAAGTAGTAGTAGTGGCATTTAAAAACTAGTGTTTGGTGTTTTTAAAATTTTAATATTTCCAATGTATTTTTAGAGACAAACTAAGACACTTTCTAGACATAAACATGATTTAAAAAAAAAAAAAACTTTACGGTAATATTGCCCATGGCTCAAAATTTTACTGTGTTGTAGTATTCAGTTTGGTTTTTTTTTTTTCTTTCTTTGTTGTTCAGTTTTTATCTAGTATTTTTGGAAAAAATTCTATATTGTGTTTAGGGACAATATTACTTCATATTATATTACTCAGTGTTGGGTGAACAGAGACGTGTGCTCTCAGTTGCCTCTCCAGCCCCCCTTCCTGAGCCAACCTAACCTCCCACCCCTCTAGACCACATCAGATATTGTGACGGGAAACATCAAGTTTGACAAAGAAGAATGTCGACCACTGTGTTTCAGAATCAGTGTGTTGTTATGCATAGTCATTTCTAAATATTCTGTTGTAATTTTACATTTATAACAATTTGTTGTTGTTGCTCAACTATATAGCCGCTGCGCTAATCTGCTTTACAGATTGTTGACATCTCACTGTGGGGAATTTGTGCAGGTAATGTTACATATTTGTGTCGCTAGAGGTTGGCAGGCAAAACTTGCTGCTTTTCTTTTTGTGTGTGTATTCCTGGATGGCACTTTTACAGGGGGCAGAAAGTCTTCATTTGAGTGGAATGGTGGTGAATTGAATTTGACATCTGGAAATAAATAAACTTTTCACCATCAGGATGGATTCAAAAAAGATGCTAATGTGTAGCTGTTGTGTATCGTCCCCCACCCTTTGATCAACATGTCCATCCAGTCACCACTTCCCCTTCCCCATGCGTTTTATGAACTTGCTTTCTTCATCCCTCACCTACATTCTGGGCACAAAAAAAAAAAAAAATAAAGGCGATGAGAGTTTGTAAGTTTCACTGGATAGCCTACAGCTGAAAGTAAAATAAATCAGGCAAATACTTTGAATAACCAAACAGAAAGGCATGCAGGTAGCTTTTGATAACATTTCTTTTTTGCTCACATGGGTTTGTCGGCGGTTTCATGAGAGGCTGTGCAAGAAGGATGAAGATTGTGCTGAAACCACAGCAGCCCCATGTATGTACAATCATATTCAGAAACGCACAGTCTCTCAAAAGCATCAAGTTCTCACTGATGTAATTTAACCCAATGATGTTTCACTCACACCCTCTGTGATGGAAAAAAACACCATAGCTGATGAGTTCATTTAATAAAAAAACTTGTAACAGCTACAATGCAATACCCCCCTAAGAAAAAACATTGTAGACTATTACCTTCTTTGCAGCTATAAGTACTAATTTTAATTTCTCTGAATTTCCACTTAAAGCGTTTTCTTAGTGCACTCACTGCTCATGGATCTTATTCGTATTTTTATGTACCAGTCAGACAAAGCCTGAGGCTTCAAAACCAAAGTTTCAAAGTCACAATGCACCCAGTGTTCTGTGGTGAGAATGTACGAGGTTAAAAATATTCAAGGCTGTGCCCAGTGAGAACGCCGACCATAAGCCCATATGTGTTTGTATGTCTGTGTGAGAGCATGCACACCTGCATGCCAATGTGTGATGCAAAGCCTAAGCGTTGTATACTGAAAAAAGCAACAGCAGGAAGAGAGAGAACAACAATCATACAAGGAGACACAGAGAGGGTTCCTGAGTGAAATGTCTCTTGAGGCTGAGCCCTCAAACTATTTTACTGCACATTTGCACCTGTTTCTTATTGACTAATTATAGCCTGCCTGCTTTTTAGTAAGGAACTTCTTCTTTTGGTCTCTATCCGTTTTCTCATACTGCACCATCTGCTGTTCTCTTGCTTTGCACACTGACAGCCACTGTAAAAATAACTCCTCATGGTCAATCTTTACCTCAATGTACTATGTTCACTTCTTTTCTAAACTGCCACTAGATTATTAGAGTGAGTCTATTTCCCTCTTGGGGGTATAAAGAATTATGTGCAGCTCTTGGCTTGAATTCTCTATTAATGCATACATTGCTTGAAGGGCTGTGCTAATAACTCAGTGCCTGCTGACAAAAGTATCTACACCACTGTCACCAGAGGAAAGACGTATTATTCTCTTTCTGTGTAAAGTATGCTGCTAAGCCATTAATATTAAATAAACATAACTATTGAGAACACGTACACAGTTGGCACGAAAAATCCAATCATCTTTGGAGTTACATACAAATACTGTAGCAGGCTGAAGCTGATTTATACTCTATTGTGACTTGTGGAATCTGAGCTAAATTCCTTAAAATAGGCCTAGTTTCAACAGCAAACCAGCATTGTCTTAGTTTGAACACTTCTTTGTATTTTATGCTAGAACATAATGTGTGATGCTTCTCATTGATAATTGAGTCTGAATGCCCAAAAGGAATATAAATGCCAGTTGAATGCAATAAAAACCAACAAACCAGTTATGCTTTGGTTTTTAGTATAGTTTAGTATTGAAGTCTGATATTGAATATTTCCAAATTAAAAGGTATTTATAATGTTTCATCCACCTATGCAATACAATAGGAAGGGGCAGACTTGAGACCAATTTAGTCTGAAATGCCACCAGCCACAGCGTTTTAAGATTCTGATTCGCATATTTCTGTTACAGTGACATCAAATGTGAGTTCATAAAGGAATTGCTTACGTAAATTTACAGATAAAATTACAACATAGATATGTTTCTACTTTTTTGGCTACTTAAAAAACTCAGGAAAAAAAATGTAAACATTTCTTTTATGTTTATCTTGCTTATGAACTTTATTTGGAATTGGCAGTATATGCAGTAAAGAGTGTAACTCTCATGGCTAAAGACTGGCTTTACATACCTTTACAAACTCAGTTAAATGTCACCCTTAACAGATGATAGCCAGAAGATGACTGAGATTATTTATTGGTTTAGCTATTTGTAAAACAAAACATTTTATAGAAATACCCCATGTAATCATGTCCTTATCCGTCAGATACTTACAAGGAAGTAACAGTTCTTCCACAAACAATTCTTGCCCGATAACAAAGAAACATTGTATGAGTAGATTCAAATATATATCATAATATGTGACTATAAGTATCTGTTGCCTTTGTGTACTTTGTAAACAAAATAAGGCCAAAAAAGTTTACTAAACTGAAACCGCTTTGTGTTAAAATGAGCCTAAAGGCCTTACCTTCAGCTTTTGTGTTCAGCGAGTCGACTGCTGTTGAGGTGTCAGCGACCTAATTTGGAGATAGGCTGCTTTTATCCACAACTTGTATACAACTCAGAGCACCAAACTCTCGTGTGAGACTGTCTCAAACAATTGATGCACTTAAAACCAGAAGGGGTCTCATAAAGTCTTGGTGCTCTCAGTCCTGCCCTCTCAACTCTCTACTTTGCCTTCTGTCACTCTTTAGGTGTTGTTTTTCCTGTATTTAACTGTCCATCTCAGTTGTCACATGAGTGTCTGACTGCCCCCCTTCATTTTGATAGTGGTGCGGTGTCAGTGGCTTATCTAAGCAGGGGTCTCCCCTGACTGAAGTGATGCTTGTGTCATAGTGAGAGATTTTATTTGTGGTATTCTTAAATTGAATTCAAATTGAAAAAGTCATTGCTAGAGTATATTCCTGCTTACGATTATGTATTACTGCTGTTTGTCGTAGCGTACTGTGGTGAGATCATTATGGATGGTGTGCATAAGCCAATTGCTTGTTTTATCCATATTAACATTTCATATTTCAGGCGCTTACATGTTTGCTTCTCCCAGAAAAATGCAGTTGCAGCACCACTACAAGAAATTAAGCCATAAATCCCAGAAAATAGAGCTCCATGCCCCTTAGATATTTAAAGTGAAACTCAGATGGGAGTAAACGGACATGATATTACTGGTCGAGGATTTAATAAATCTTCAAGACCTTTGATTCACAGAAAAGGAGAAGTATTTGTCACTTATCATTGTCGAAGTTGTGACTACGTGTTCACACATTCAATATTTTCAGCATTCAGTATGCTCACTATACAACTGCATGTTTTGCGTTCAGTACCAATTGTACTGTAAAGTACCAATAGATTTTATAATTCGAATCTCACCATGTGTGTTAGCCATGTGTTAAAATTTTACCCCAACTTCCATTTAAATGTATACACGCTACCATACACATTTCTGGTTCCTGTTGTGATGCCTTTAAGCCGTAAGCCACGAGGTCCATAAAAACACTTGATTGTAACCATATGTCAAGGAGACACTAATATAAGAAGAATATAGACAAATTTTCACTTTTTTCATTAACATCTAGACTCTAGACAACTTTCTGTTACTTCTATTTGTTCTAAATGTCAGTTGCGTGGGGGATTGTTGAAACCGTGAACATCTTGTGTCAAAACCAGAAATTATAATGCATAAACATTTAAAAGTTGATTTATCGGGTTTTATATTCTGCCAACAGAAAAAAGGGATATTGGAGTCGTCTTGATATTGATAATCAAAATGAGCATTTTATTTGTCTTTAGACAGAAAAGGACGACTTCCTTTTGAACAAGGTCAGAAATATTAATGTGCCATTTAAAACAGATTTGTTGTAGCATTTTTCCCCTCATTTAAACAAATTCTAGGAATATAATTGCCTTATTCCGATTTGGTATCTGTGTACGTGTTTTACTTTGTTAGAAGAAAATATAACTATAAATGTTTTGCTACATTATTTGTTCTGTAGCGCCCTCTGTCGTTGTGTTTAGGTACACGCACAGCCTGCAGTCGGTTACTCTGCCACTGCTGAGTTTTTTTTCAACGATTAAACGAGTCCAAAGCGGAATGAGGTTTAATAAATATCTGACTCTATTGTAGAGAGATTGAACTGTTTTGAAACGTTTACAACAACTCTCATTCAAATAATTCCAACAATGCCTACTGACTTGAAATATAAATGATTTTTTAGAATTCATCACTTTTAATTGAAGCTTCATTGACGATCACAACTGCGGTCAAAGAAACATTCATGATGAATTTTCTGAGCAGTGCATCAGGAACATTTTTGCAGTTTGGTCTCATTCAGCCTCCTGCATGAAGATGGGCCTATATTCAACAAATAGATCAAAAGTTTCCAAATGAAGCTAAACTAAATGCAGATTAATTCGTTTTCAAACGCAATTTAGGAGCTATAATGTCTAAAATGCTATCGGCGTCTTATTCCCCAAATCATGGCTAAAAAAATGGTATTACCTATTGACATTTTCATGATGGATCCTAGATTATATACGTGCATGTTTTTATTTGGAATTACAAACCTCGTGAAGGACATTTTTCGATTGTCTTTATTGTTTTTATTTAATATTCCTGCCTTGAGTATAACTGTAGGTTTGATTTTTATTTTTATTTTTTTTCCACTGAATTAAAGCCTGCTGGGAAATCACGCAATGAGGGCATTAAAGGGGAATCCCAAGTCTTTATGTAGTCCGTTTCTCCGCAGATAAACGACTGAAATAAGGTCCGCAAAAAAACAAAATAAAAAAATCCAGCCCGCCAACTACAATCAAGTTAGTGATTTAATTTATGTCTTCAAAACATAGAAATTTCGTTTTGGAATCAACAGGGCTGAATTTAATAATTCTTACTTGTAAAATCATAATAAAATCATAAAAGATAGAAATATACTGCGTTAATATGCCACTTTGTTAAAGGCTTAGTGGTCCCTGTTTGCAATATAAAAGCTGTTTCATCCAAGAAGAAATAACCATTAGATGGTAAATTCCCAGTGGAATCAATGTATTCTAATTCTAACGCTTAGTCATATAAAAGAAGCCACCTGTTTGCTTTTTAAATCTGAATGATAAATAGATGGGACGCATTCAGGCTTGTTTTCATGCCTTTGTACGGTAGTAAACTTTTCATTACAAAATATGCATACAGGCCGAGCTGCAGTTTCTCGTTTCGCTAAACAGCTGCAACATGAAAAACACACCATATTCTTTTTAATATCCCTACAATGATCCGTCAGCGTCCATCAGGACTGAGGTGCAGCCCGGCTGGCCCGCTGCTGAGCCGGCTCCTGAGGCCTCCCTGGAGGTCTGCCTCCTCCAGGAGAGCCTGGCCCCGTCTGTCGTGGATGTAGAGAGGCAGGCCGGGATAGATAGAAGGCGGCGGCACGTAGGGCCGCCAAGGCAGCAGGAGATTATTACAGACTGGCGAGTGACCCAGTTTGGGAACCAGCCAATTCTGAGGCGTGTATGCCAGGGTGGAGGCAGCATGGCGGCGGAAGTCAGGATGGGAAGACTTGTAGGCGGAGTGGGATATGCCGCTGGAGGACACCTGGCGTTGGGCATCCATCTCTGGCACTGTTGACCTCCTGCCATTCAGCGCCGCTTGGGGAGAGATGGCACAGCTGTGAGTGGCTGGTGGGTGAAAACCGCCAGCACCAACAGCTGGGTTAAAGCACGGTGTGTTTGTCTGGAAGGGGAGGCCGGCTGTCTGTTGGGACGTCACACCCAGGAGGGAGGCCGAGGGGCTGTTGCCCCAGTGTCTCGCCTGGAAGAGGGCATTGGTGTGGGCAGGCCTAGGTGACAGGGGCAAGGTGGCAGCTGCATCAGGTGGAGAGGACGTTGGCTCCAGAAAGGCAGCTTTGCTCTTTTCTGCGCTAATTTCGGTGTGATACTGCAGGCTGAGCACATGAGCCCGCAGCTGGGCGTTCTCCTCACTGAGGGCCAGCAGCTGACCCTCCAGGATCAGGTCGTTCAGCCTCCTTTTCTCCCTGGACCGCTTTGCTGCCTCGTTGTTCTTCTGCCGTTTGTCCCAGTAGGTTGAATCTTTCTTGTCGGCAGGGATCATCTCCCTCTTACGGCGCGTCGTGGGACCTGCGTAGCTTCTGCAGGAGCGCAAACGCAGGAGACGTCGAGCTAACAGGGAGGATCCTGTGACCGAGAGATGGAGTCCGAGGCCCGCATCGGGCTCCATGTAGCCGCTGCTTTCTACCGATGGAGAGGGCTGGCATGGAGCAGTGGCTCCTCCAACATCAGGGCACTTTGGTGTGGCCATGCCACAGATCTGGAGCGAGTCAAAGTTTCAATTAAAACGATTCTACTTAATCTGTCAATCCACATCCATTTTGAGACTCAAATAAGAGAGTGATCGATAATCTGCAGTTATAGATTACTTAAGAAAATGGGTTAAAATTACAGCACAGCCGTCAAAGCGTCGTAAGCACACACTTTAAAACTAAATACATTTTTACAAGAATACTTAATGCTAAATTAACATATTCTGTCTGAAGTCAAATTAATCTTAGACTTGTTATGAACAGTTTCAATGTGCCCAAGATCCGACCAACTTACTTATTCCACCACGGAACTGACGTGTACGTGAAAATAGGCGCTCATATATTCGGTACGTTTTGTAACACGGTGAAACATAAAATAGAACCCGGGTCACTTTACTATTTAATTGTTTTTTTGTTTTTTGTTTTTTTTTCTCAAGACACCCAGACAGCGATGAACTGTTAAAGTCGGCGCGCGGACCACCCTGAAAAGATGACACCTAGATCAGCTTGGTCTCATATTAAGTCTACAACACACACATCCACCCGCAGCGTGAGACGCAGCACCGGTACTTACACAGTTCACACACAAGTTCGTGGATGTGGAGCGAGACGGCAGCGCTTACCTGTCAATCACATTCAGCTGGGCTGAAGACAGAGCAGCCGCCGGGCGGCACGCGCATTTACTCTGCGCGCGCAGCCAATCGCGTTGTCTGTTGAGAGCCGTGGAGGCTTCAAGGAGAGCGGAAGACCCCACTGCGGGTTAGGGTCAAACGAACAGGTGATACCGAAATGAGTCACTTTGGATCAACTGCTCCACTTGTCTTCGAAGTTACTGAACTGTGGTGCGGAGAGATGCACTGACGCAACCATTTAAGCCTCAGTTATGCTACACAATCAAACATCATGTCACATACAATACGGTAAAAAGTGAGGATGTTTAAATATATCAGTTGCCTTCTTACACAGTGCATTAAACCAGTAAAATTATCTGGTTGATTTTCATGCTGCAGAATGCATTTTGGATCAATGAGATTCCTCCAAAATATTGGCAATGGGTAAGAATCTGGACAGTTTATATTGGTTTTAAAATGAATGACTTGCTGTCTCCACACCCACTGACATTTTGACAGTAAGAGCAGGTTAATGCTAAAAGTAACTGAGCAACATGCCCGACCGCATCAGAGTGCAAATGTGTCACTGTCAAAGAATTGAACAGTTTTTTTTCTGTTTGAGAGTCCTGTAGTCATTTTCTTCCAAGATTGCCAACTTTACCATGATAGCTAAGGACATTAAGGATAGACACTGCAAGGATGTCTTCAATTCAATTCAATTAATCATTGATCCCATCAGACATAAACTGCAACAAACAATCTTGCCAGTTCACCATTGCACCAAGAATCATGAGCTAGAAACCATCCCGTCCAACCTTTCAACACCTTGGAAGTTCAGGCCAATACAAGAGCTGCCACTGGCAGTTCAAAATGCATTTATCTTAGCTTGGCCACAGTCTCTTTCACTTTCTGTCATTTTGAAGATTTGCTGTCAGACTTGCAAACACAACTGCACTAAACAATTACACCAAAATGGAAAATAGCACAACATTTTACAAGCTTACTCTTAGGTTGTGCTGAATATTTCACTATGGTTTGCTGCTGAGTGTTGGGGCTGTCCAGAGCAGGAGCTGTCAAGTTTGTGTGTATTAAAAAAAAAAACAAAAAAAAAAAAAAAAAAAAAACCTCTGGCAGGTTTCTTTCTGTGAGTCACAGTAACCACAAAGGCCACAATCTCCAATGTTTCAACAGTCAGATTATTCTTCTGGTAAGAATATTGTCTACAGATTTTTTTATTTTTTTTTTATTATTGGTAGTAATTTCAGATTCTTGTATGGCTTCCTGAATTTTAGTCTGATGACTTTGAGAAGTGAAGCTAAGAACATGAACACTCACACATATACACACACCTCACCATCTGCACAGGAAAAATATCAACATGCCATTGTTACCAGAAACAGGAACTTGTCTCTCTGAATTTTACTCCATCCAGTTCAAACGTTAAATGATGAGCAAGCTATGGGTTAATTGACAAACGAATGACTGATGCCTTTTTTTTTTTGTTTTTTGTTTTTTGTTTGTTTGTTTTTATGTCAGTACTGCTGAGGAATCACATGCAAACTGCTCCTTTTTGAAGATGACAGATTCTCATTGTTCAAATGAACATGTTCAGACAGCATTGTGGTACAGCAGAGTGGGCCTGCATAATTTTCACCTCTGCTACTTTCTCATTGTGTGGCAGCACCCACATCCTGACTGCATGTTGCAGATGAGTTGTCTTCACATGGATGATTATCTAAAACAGTGAAGGTCTTTTTTGTTTTATAGCAATAAGGAGTCCAGTTCATTAAACAGTTCACTCTGAAAGGTCAAATGAGAACCAAATTCTGATGAATGCTGAGCATCTTGTTGTATCACCCAGTTACCTTGACAAATGGTATTTCTCCAGAGTGCAGGAATAACAACAAGGCTGTGCAGCGGCACTGGAATTGAGACCAGTTTCCATGATAACAATGAATTGTCACTGGCAACCTCTCTAGAGTTATTTACCCACACGTTTGCGTTTAGGTCTGTTAAGATACGCAAAAGCTTAAAAAACTTTAGGACTCATTACAGGTTCCTGCAGTGCTTGCTTGGAAGACTTATTGCATGGGCTTATTTAAATTTTTCTAAATGTTAGACCTGTCTTGATTTTTACATATACAACAAAATTGTCGCTTACCTGTGTGAGGTGTGGGGTAGCGTTATGTCACTTGAAGGTAATGTTGTGAATTCTCCTAATTTCCGAAAAGTCATAGGTGTGTGTCCGTGTGTGTGTCCGTGTGTGTGTCCGTGTGTGTGTCCGAGCGTGTGTCCGAGCTTTGATTTCAGTCATGTTGCCAATCAGTTCACAGAACATAGAAACAGATCGTTTTGATATTTGTTCATTTAATATAATTCTTGACAGTACTGTACAGTATTTAAGGGATGATACAGACATGGTGTTTCCCTCATTCCCACATTCAGTGTAATTAAGTTGTATTTGCTTCATTGCATGTTGTTTGAAGTTGCATTTGTGGTGTTATCCACACAATCACACCTTCTTTCTCGGATCATGTCCACCACAGCTTAATCATTCCTGAGAAGTTTGATAGTTTACCCACTCATTTCACTCAACAAAATGATACAAACAAGTGACTCATCATTGGGGTTGGGGGTTGTTCTGATCACCTTATACCTGTGAACTTCGATGTTATGTCACCCACAAACAATGCCATACACAAACACTCATTTCCACCTTAACCTCAGCACCATGTCCTACTTTAGCAACCTGTTGTCCTGTCTGTGCGCTCAAAGCTCATTTAGTTGAATAAAACCACAGCTGTGCTTTGACTTTACCTATTTAGCATCCATTTGTTTGTCATGTCAAACCTTATTTCTTTCACTGCCCTTCTAAGGAGGTCTTTTGTGGGATTGTAGTGGTTGACTTTACTGGCCTGATTCCTGCTCCTTAACTCGGGTGTGCTGTTAACCACTCTTTACAGGAAGTTGAGTCTCGGCAAGCATTGGGGGTATCACCTTCTTCTGCTGCACTTTTGTATAGCCTCAGATGAAAGCTTACAGTAGTATGGTCACCCTGGAGAGATCTCAGGCAGACAGCACTGAGAAACTTCCCACAGCTTTTTGGCTCTCTCACTCTTCGAGTTTGGGTCATGTATTGTTGAGATCTTGTGAGATACAGAATAGGATGTGAACAAACAGACTCACATTAAATTTGGAGTGGAAACTTGGCCTTTATTTTTGACTGTGTGATAATGAGCATGTCTGTTTTGTGCTGGCTCTTGCCACTTGTGATTTTGTAAGGCAATGGCTGTGATACAGTTAAAATCGACAAAATGCCATCTTGCTCTACCTATTAATGCTTTGTCATGTGATAATAAATTATCATCCAAGTAAACAAAAATCACAATGATGTAATTAAAAATACAAATCAAACACATGACTGTCTATTCATATATATTTCTGACATGTATCATCGCTGTTGCTGCGATGGGTATGGGGTTTTTATGACTTGCTAAGTGTTTTTCATCTACACTTGTTGTTCACACTGGCTACTGACACTGGGTGACAAATTTGAATCTTCTTTTTGTTAACAATAGCTGACATCTTTGGCAATTGGTCAATTCCAAGAACTTAAAGGTGTTCTTCTGGCACTTTGCCCATAAATTTGCATTATGTCACAATGTGCGAAGACACTTACTTAGCATTTACCTATTTTACTACCTTTTAACAAAAATAAATAAGTTGAATCTTTGCATTGTCCTAACACAGTGGTGGCAAAGATCTAATTTATATCTATCTTTTTTTTAAGTTATGTAAATCTCAGCCAGCATGCTTCTGGCTAGCGTGTTTATGCTCATAACGTCCAGATGTAATTGAATTTTCTTTTGTCTGTCTTGAGAGGAATTCGATTTTAAGCTTGAATTAATTGCTAGTTGAGTTTTATATTTTCTTTGAAACTACTGGTTCTAATTTGTAATATGCTTCCACTTTGATACCGCACGATCCTCTCTTCACAAACCCATTCACCCATGGCTGTTCATGGCTGTGAAGTCTGGTAGTCGTGATGGGCAACGGTTAAACTGTGGTGGAAAAGTCTAGCCTAATGACTGCCATTGTTTGTGGAGGAGCACCTACTCCACACCACTGAAACATCAGCCTAACCACTGAGATGCAAAGGCCAGCTGTAAAAATAGATAGGAAAGATCTCCTTAGATATGAACATACACCCACATTCTCACATGTAAGATGTAAGATTCAAACACGCTCAGGTGTTGATGTGTGGCCTTTGTGGGGACCACGTCACTTACACGGGGAAGAGATATGAGAGAAAGAGATATGAAACCACGAATGCTGCATTAAACTGACACCGAGTCTATAAATCCAGTGAACTACCTTTTGTTCTTTTGTTCACAATTTCACCCTCCTTTTACCTTCACCTAGTGGTTAAACTGCAGCGTAGGCTTATCTCCACCAGGTGGCATTAGATTCACAGAGAAGCAGAATCTTGACCATCATTAAGACTTTTGAATAAATATCACATATCAGCTTGACAAAGGCTAATCCTAGTCCAACCATTGAAGTTGAAATTTACTTTTAGTGAAATTAAGCAAGTAAAAATACTATTATCTTAATTTACTTTATTTATTTAATTCCACTTACCTTTAAACCTTTACAATAGTAATGCCTTATCATAATCGTCGTAAGTGCATATGAACAAAATTATAATTTCATTGTTTTAAAGTTTGCGACTACATTCAAGTTATTTAAGTAAGTTAAAAGATTTATCCAGTTGGTATGTGCTGAATCTTTCTGGGTGCGGTTTTGGGTTGCAAACTTCCAAAGGCCCAAAACATTTCTGTTTTTACTCCTAAACAAAAAGCTATTTGATATGCTGTGTGTTCTACCAGTTTAAGTGCCCCTGCTCCACTCCTGTTTGTCTTTTCAGGTAAGGTGCATGGGGAGTAGAGTCTGACACTGGAGCTTTCCCCTGGGAGAACAACAAGGGCAGGGCTGGAAACCTGAAATACCCGGAAAAGGAAGAGAAGAAACAAGGGGGACGGCCGAAACAGGTGGCTATTATGAAAAGCAGCTAAAGAATGGTTATGAAAACAACCATGTTAATCTCTAACTACGGTCAGTGGATCTTCGTGATTGATGGCTCAGCTAGCCCATCTAGTTGCAAGTGCTACACAGTGCTCAAGAACAGCATAGGCATACAATGCAGGTAAGTGCATGACTCTTCTGAATTGTGTTGATTATTCATGAGCTGCTATTAATGATAAATTTCAGCTACATTAATATTAATAGCTTTGAAAAAAAATCATTCATTGTTAAACAATACTAGTTTAATGTCCACCAACTTTTCTCCATGTTAAATCAATTAATATATTCCAGGTGAGAATGAATTACTGAGAAACAGGAAAAATATAGTGTCTTTTCAGTTGTAGCACTGATTAATTTGCTGTGACTTTGTGTTTGAATTCTCTCAGCTTTGATGCAGATGGTTGTTTGTGAGCAGTCTCAGTTCTCCCTCACCAGCATTGCTCATTCAGCTTCCAACACAGGAGTAACTCCATTTCTTGGTATTTCATCACACAGAAAACAAGCACTGAATTGTCTTAACGTTCCCTTTTGTATTTTGTTTGTGTAATAAGGTGGTTAATAGATGGTGGGTAAGGTTTGTGCAGCTATGGCTGGCAGTGTAGCTTGTTTAGATCTGCAATGATTTATAACCTTTGGTCTGCCTTGGTGCTGTTGTATGTGAGTAATGGCTAATGGTTTACTCAGATGTCTTTTTCGTAGCATTGCACAAGTCTACAAACGCAGTGTACCCAGCATCATGTCCAAGGAAAGTATTGCAAATGGTTAGTCATCCTTGATTTCGATCATCTATCTTACCTGCTGACCACGATATCTTTATCCATCAATCCATCAATCCATCCATCCATCCATCCATCCATCTTCTACCGCTTTTCCGTTTCCAGGTCACGACCATATCTTTATTTCAGTCTATTAACTGAGAAGTCAAGTTCAGTTTTTTTTAATTCAAAAGAAACACTTAATTTATATTCCTTAATGCAAAATCTCAGTGTCTCAGCCTGCATGTCCATGTTAAAATTTACATCTCAAGGGGAGCCTCAGGAGCTGCTGTTAAAATCAGTATCACCTTCTTGTAACTCTGAATGTTCTGTATGTAATAATCCCTTTAAAATATGTTTAACGGCGTAAGATTACATAGGCCTGCATAGTAACGCACTCATAGAAACGTGCACACACACATGCACATCTGTTGCCTGCTGATGAAAACGATACATTAAATCACTTTGCGCAATTCTCCTTTTGCACAAATGTCTGACTAATGTACGTATGACAGGCCTCTCATGGGAGGTGAGGGCAAACAGCCGCTATTACCACAAACCCAAACAGAAGAAATCCTTCTTGTGCTTCCGCTGGGGGCAATATGCGGTGAGTCCCTCCTGCATTAGCTGCCTTCCTTCTAAATTGTACCCAAATACCTGTTGGCTTTCTGATGCCCAAAGAAATAGGTTGATATGTTGATGGTAAGAAAGCAGATCACTGTTGTGTTTCTCTCACTGTAATGCCTTTCTTGTTGGTTGTCAGGACAATCAGGTGCGCAGCTACAAATACTCCCCCCTGACTTTCCTACCCCTGACACTGTTTGAACAGTTCCAGCGAGCAGCCAATCTCTACTTCTTACTCATGATGGTGATGCAGGTCAGATAACAACTCTGTTGTCTCTCACTCTGTCTATTCATTTTTTGTTGTCTCACGTTACCAATATTCAAATAAGCAGAGGAGCAGGTAAATAGTAATAAAAACATGAGGAAGTTGTAGGTGAGAACAGGCACAGTCGAAACACAGAACGGTTGTAACACCTTGAATTTTTCTAATCATAAAAAACAAGTGTGGTGACATTCATTGTGCACGTGCTCAGTTAGGTTGTCTTCTTGCTAACTAAAAAGGAGCCACATTTGAAACTACCAGAAAACATTATCACCTAAAGTGTTATTTATTTGTTTATTTATTTTTTTGAGTTAAATATTTTACTTTTGTATCCAATGTATTTTTTGGAGACTGTCCTGAGGTCAAGTCTCGAGGAATCCTAACACTGGGGGAAAAAAATAGAAATGACTAGGATGTGTCAAGCTAGCAGTCAAGCTAATTTTCATGAGGTGAAAGCATGGCTTGTGATACAGGGAAGGTTTGCCTTGCTATAACCTTCCCTGAACCAACTAGTCAATGACTTCTTTCTCTCATTCTTTCCTTTTAAAAACATAGATCTTCAACATTGGAGTGGACTGTATGCAACCAGTACATATTTCATAAAACCACTTGGATGCATTTTTTTGGTAGTTGACACACTGAAATCTATAATACAGCAAAGTGGCTGTTACGGTGTAAACAGTTTTTGATATATTGGAAAAAATCACAAAAACTGAGTGCACCCGCAGGTTCGGCGAATACTGCCACGATTAACACTGGCAGTCCTGTGACCATAGCTCCAGACAGCTGCCTCAGCAATCGCAGCATGGTACTTGGACCGATCAGATTTCATGTCCCCCACCACCTGAAAACATGGCTAAAGTGCTGTGTTCCCAGCAGACCCTCACTGGGGCTGTCCAGCATCTTCCTCAGCCACCTGGCATTCAGCTGGACTGAACCTTTCAACAGAGCAGGAATGCAGTGAGGGTGGAGTTTCCACACCTTAGAGACCAAGGTGTACTCATGCTCAATCACACCTTTTTCATTTAAATTTTATTTTCAAACCGATATTTCCTTTTTCTGTACATTGGCAAAAAGTATACATTCAACTCATTAGTTTTTTTTGTTTTTTTTTTGTGTGTATTTAGACTTTTTCAAAATGTTTGACATTTTCTGTCATGGGGTCAAATTGATCAATACAGAAAATACCATATATGACATATGACCTCATGTAGTTGGAACTTGCAACTGACACTGTAGGCTACAGAGTGCTCCACACAAATGTGGTCAGTGTGTGTGTGAGAGAGAGAGATTAGTTTTGTCTAAGTTTTAAATTTTTATTTAGCCTTCTTTCTCATTATCCAATTGACAAATATGTTAGAATTGCAATTTTCCATATTAATGTTCATTACACCAATTAAGCCCAGCAGAAAAGGTTTCATGCTCCAAAGATTGGCAGAAATTTGTCTATAAACTTTGACAAGTTTAATCTGACCTGCGGCATAATTGGAGGGTTACAGAACTACTGTTGGAGCATTCTTGCTGTTCCTTGCAGTTGAACAGAACAGGAGGGTAAAGTGCTCAAATGTGCCCACACTGGTACTTGGTTTCAGCAAGCACCCCAAATTTACGTACTTGAACTTGGCCCTTAAAAAAGTGATATTGGGTCATCCCTAACAAACAGTTTTTAACACTTACATAGCTTAGCAACAGCCGACAAGAAAATAAGAAAAGAACTTGGGCAGTGACATGACAGAGCAGTATAATATAAACCAATTACTGTTGTGGTCAATAAGGAAAACAAATCTGAAAAATTTACTTTGGTGTCTGATTTAAAGCTGAGATTAAAAGTCAAAAGTACCAAAAGTAACTGGAAGACCGCTCCAGTCCAGCAGCAAATTGATCACCGCATGACATTGACCTGGAATGTAACCCAGCAGATGCGATGGACCCTTTCTAAGAGACAGAAGTTGTCCACTGAGATAACAGTAGTTCAATAGATAATTTTGTCTCTGTGGAAAGACGAGTAAAAGTTTCTTGTGCACCTCTTGAACTAACTACTACAGTTGTCGCCTCAGGAAAAATCTTTAAAGTAAAAAGGTTCCAAATAATTTTTTTTCATTGCATTGATTTGCCACCTTGCCATTTAACCCTGACAATCATGAGTTCTTCTGCTACAAGATTATCTGCTACAGCTGTTAGAGCATCTGTTTGTCTTATAAGATGTGACAAAATAACCATACTCTTTCTTCAACTTTAATTAATCTTTTAAATGCTTTAAATTACTTATTTTATCATCTTTACTGTGTATGGTGCACAATATAATTTTCCTTCCATGTGAATGTCTTACATATGGATTCCAGTGCGTTCCTGCCATCTCTTCCATACCCTGGTACATCACTATCATCCCACTGGTCATGGTGCTGTCTGTGAGGGGGCTGAAAGACCTCGCCAATGACATGGTGAGACCACTACTCTCTCCCCGGCGGCCCCTGCCCTCTGCCAGAGGGAGTCTTGGAGGAGGGATATCCCAGTGTGCTGAATGCACATGCTCACACACAAATGCATGATCTTAAACACAAATATATGACCGGCCTCGTGCATGCATTTATACACCTGGCACTTAAAGAAGTGCACACTCTTTTCTCTCCTTCGTTGTCCTCATTGACTCCTTGTCCTCTCCTCATTGACAGAACCAGTCATCCTCGTAGCATTAATTTTCTCTCCTATCATTAAAGCTTTTCCTTTTAAATGCATGCGTAATGTTTTGCATGGAGAATTCTCTGGTTAAGTGCATCACTGAGTTACGGTCGTTAACAGCTCTGGGTGAAACGCTTGCTTGACCCCTCTCTATTGACTAATCATTTAGTGGAGGGTGTAAATCTCCCAGCTGGTGTCACTGTAGAGCCTCGGTAATGGTGTTTCTCCTTTCTCCTCTCTACTGTTCAACCTTTCATGGCCACCCTCACTCCGTCTGATATGCTCCCTGTCCATTTCTCTTTTCGTACATCCTTGTCACACTTCTAAATCTATATTTTCCTCTTCTTTCTTTCATTTGCTGTTATGGCCTGTGTGACTCTTCTGCTCCTTCTCAATCTCTGGTCCAGGCAAGGAGACGCAGCGATTCTGAGATTAACTCCCGACCCTGTGACGTACTCATCTCCCAGAGGTGAGGACAAAGACAGTGGGTTAGTCTCTCAGGACTCAGTACAGTTTCTGTCTGAAGCAGTCTTCTAATGAGGCACTAATGAAGTGTAAATAAATGAATCCCTCGCTGGTCCCCTCATGCATTAGAGTAGGACAGTTTACTTTCAACTCCTTTTTGGAGAACTACTGCTCTCAATAATATCATCTCACGCCTTCAGAAATAATTTTTCTTGAAATCAACCAGAAGTCCATTGTTTTTTTGTTTTTTTTTTTTTTGTTTAGTTTTGTATTTTTTTGTCTTTGACAGATCCAATTTACTCCCCACCTGAAATTTTAAAATATACAAATTTGTTCACGCATATAATTAGAGTGAAGGCACATCAGCTGTTGCTTAACTTTTCATTAATTTAAACGCAACTCGTTTAGCTCTTGTTTTACAGACATTTGTCATGAAATGGTCATCTGTGCTGCTTTCTGCTAATCTGACTCTCAGTTTCAGTTTAGTACAGTGGAAGGATGTGTGTGTCGGAGACATTCTGCGGATCCACAAAGACCAAATCATCCCTGTGAGATTATCAATTTATATAAAAATGTATATACAAACAAAACTAATAAAACAAAGTGTCTGGTTGAATTATTGTCATGTGACTAGAATATGATTGCATTCATTATTTGTCAGCTTGCACCATAAACAAATGTTGAAAATTTCACCATGCTGCAGTTGCATTTTTTTAAATTATAAATAAATGCTGTATAGCTTTCATTCTCAGGTTGCTCTGTCTTACTTTTCCACAGGCAGACCTTCTGGTCCTGTGTAGTTCAGAGCCTCACAGTTTGTCTTATGTGGAGACAGCGGACATTGATGGGTAAGAATCAAAAGTCGACTTAAGTTATATGTTCATGCATACTGATGACACATTTTTCAGACATCATGCTCCTCCTCATGAAACCATTATAAACCTCATACATGGTGAGTAGTATTAGCTCAAGGGGGATTGTGTGTCATAGTAGAAGTGCGATTTCATGCAGAAGAGATAGAAAACGTATAATAAAAAGTGATCCATATGATCTCAAAATCAGCTAGACAACTGTGGACCAAAGTGATCAGTGAATGAATTGTATCAGTTTTTGCAGTAGCATACCATCTTTGCCAAACCAGTTTAAATCCTGTTTTCGGAGACAGTTGCAAACAAGGATGGTTTAATGCATAGTTAATGTTTATGTCTTACTACATAAAAGCCTGAACTATTCTCAGGATTGTTAATCATTTTGGAAATAGGAGGTTGTTTTTATGATTACTTACTTGCACTCCTCCTCAACTTCTCACCTACCCTGTTTTCCTTTCTTTTCCACACACAGAGAAACCAATCTCAAATACCGTCAGGCGCTCAGTGCAACACATGCTGAGTTGTCCTCTCACCCCTCCAAGGAGGACCTTGCTGCCTTCGATGGTGGGTGATTTCAATTAATAATGCAGATTCCAAAATGTGCTTACTTTTCAACAGAGTAAATGTGACCTCTCATTTCACAGGTGTAGTGGTCTGTGAGGAACCCAACAATCGCTTGTACACTTTCAGAGGCCGGCTGCATTGGCAAGGCCAAAGCCATTTGCTGGACAACGAACACATCCTCCTGAGGGGAACAGTGCTACGCAATACGCAGTTTGCGTATGGCTTGGCCATATACACTGGTACATGTAGAGCATTGTATTGCGTTCCAAAAACAGGATATGAGTGTAGATGTCTAATTCTTGTGCTTGAGAAATAACAGTGAGGGGTAGGATGGTATAGTCTTTATAAAACCTATAGAATAGGTATGAGCCACACTCAGTCTGCCCTGTTGAGATAAAGACTAAGACTCTAATGCAAAGAAGATGAAGAGAAGCCCTGACATATGACATAATGCCCTCAGAGTTGTACAATGAAAGACTAAGACTATTGCAAAATGTTTTGTCTCCAGGCCACATTTTACCCACTCCTCTGGCCTCCACTAGCTTCAATGACAAATTTTATGATATAGAATACATTAAACTGCTAATTATGGACAGTGCTTAACTCTTGCAGGAGTGAGTCTGCTAACGCCCGGTAGATTAAGAAGGTCCTGCTGTCTTTTAAGTGCTCATTGATCGGATATTACCGAACCTGCCAGAGGTGTCATGGATCTCACTGTTATGACCCTTTCAGTTCTGGTAAAGCAGATCAATAGATCAAATTCTCCCAGAGATGGGATTTATACCTTCCATCAGAGAATGTCTATTGGTATGACCCCAGTTTAGCTTGATTATAACTCTTAACCTTCCTTCAAATACATGACATGGCCTACTTTAAAGTAGGATGAAGGTTGACAAATCATTGTCATTGTAGGACTAACTTATAATTTATAATAAGAATAATTTAATAGTTTAATATAAGAATATTTTTTCTGTCCTTGTACAGTTATAGGATATGACGCACATTCTCAGTTGTCATTTTTTCATATTTCGCTCAATGTCTTTCAGTAGCCTGTCAGAGAATGAGACACCACCAATGGAAAACTGTGTAATACTTTATTGATCCCTGCAAGGGAAATTCTCTCCTCCCCCCCATGACCTCTCAGCAGCAGGGTCAGACACCCTCGGAGCTGGTAGGGCTTCAGCATCTTGCTCAAGGGCACATCAGCAGATACTTGCTGACACAAGGGCTCGAACTCTCACCCTCTGGCTGCAGGATGGCCTTCCAACTTGCTTGGCCACTCAGCTGCAGTCATAACATCTAATAGTGGTCTGTTCTGTATCAGGCGCGGACACTAAGATCCTGCGGAACTGTGGGAAACTGAGAGTGAAGATGACTCAAACAGAAAAAGTTTTCAACGGAGTTGTGATCGGGGTGAGTGAATAAAGGGCATGGGGGGGGGTGACACCCATGAGCCACTGAGTGGACTTAATATAAACTCTGTCTATATTCTGGATCTCCAGATAGTCCTGTCCGTGCTGCTGACAGCTCTGCTTCTTGCCATCGGCAGTGGCGTGTTTTCGAGTCAGGTCATGAGCCAGACAGGGCTTCTGTCTACTCTGGTGGTTAATGGCAATCCAGTCTACACCGGTTTTCTCATCTTCTGGAGCTACATCATACTGCTCAGCCCTGCCATGCCCATAGCTCTCTATATCACGTTAGTTGCATCTACGATATCACATTCTCTAGTATACATGTATTAAACACTGTTGTGTTTGTGTGTATCCTGTCTTAATGTGCATGTGTCTTCCATGCCTGTGTCTCGGCAGGTTTGAGCTGATCCACATGGTCCACAGCCTGTTTATTGGCTGGGATATGGAGATGTATTGGCAGAAGACAGACAGACCGGCCCAGGCCAGGAATACCTCATTGAGCGAGGAGCTTGGCCAAGTGGGATACTTGCTGACTGACAAAACTGGGACACTAACTCAGAACCATTTGCTCTTCAGGCAGTGCTGCATAGCTGGGGAGATCTATGGTAAAAATAAAAAGGGTTTCATTTCAATTCACACTGAAACTGTTTCATTATCTTCCACCCAGAGCCAACTCTAAGCAAAACATTTATCTGGTCCTGGGAATGGGACAAAATGGGACAGCAGTTGATCATTATATTAACTGGGCTTTTTAAAAAAGGCTTGAAAGCACTGAACATTAATGGTGACAATGAGACACTCTGGAATATTCTTGTCTATGCTAGAGTTCTTTTTTTTTTTTCTCCAGTTTTTCCTCCAATAATGCTAATTTAAAAGATTGTATCCTAAGTAGTCATTACTTTGAAATTGATGAAACAGGCTTGTAACGAGAAGTGGAAAACATTTCGTCACTTGGCTTACAGAGGAACAAAGATCTCTGTGGAAGTGACATCCCATGAACCACAGATGAAACTCATTTCTCAGAAGAGAGGCAGCAGGAGATGCTCTGCTAAATATTTCTTCTAAATATTTAACATCAGCTCTTCCCACGAAAAACAAACTGTAATTGAAACCATGTCAGTCATACCACCCATATGCTGTATGTCTGAGTCATTTCCTGCTGCAGACCCCATGTCTGCGTTACTTTCTCTTTTTTACTAGCTCAAATACACTTTGCATCTCATTTTCATGTGTATTGTATTTTCCATTTTCACAGGTGATGCATCAGTCAGAGCCGAGGATGTAGAGGTATCACATTATGATTCTTTCCAAGATGTGATTTTATTTTTTCATCTCTGTATGCCCACCAGTGGCCAATGCACATTAACATGTAGTTACATCTTTTTCCATGTATGTGTGCAGCCCATGGACTTAAGCTGGAATCCATTCTCTTGTGGGGGTCTTTTCATGTCTGCTCCCGGACTGGTGGAGAAACTCAGGGGAAAGCAGTGCCCGTTCACCAGACAGTTCCTCTCTGCACTGTCTTTGTGTCATGCAGTCATGGCAGAGTGGAAAGAAGGTGTGTTTTTTGTGTGTGCTTCAGACAAAAAGTGAGCTGCCATTCTCCATCTAAACATCAGTCGATAGCTGACCACACTGGTCTGATATTTGATGAAATCATGAGTGATTCTTGTTTTGTTTTTTTTTTTTTTTTGGGGGGGGTGTTTTTGTGTTCTGTTGATTGATCCAATGTGGATACTACAATTAAAGGTGAAAATTGAGTG
The DNA here is from genome assembly GCF_900963305.1 of Echeneis naucrates. Taxonomy (NCBI): domain Eukaryota; kingdom Metazoa; phylum Chordata; class Actinopteri; order Carangiformes; family Echeneidae; genus Echeneis; species Echeneis naucrates. The sequence continues at coordinate 7,406,274 of NC_042514.1, forward strand.
ATAAACTGTAAATTCAGCAACAACAAAATTAACTAAATTTGAAAGGAAGATGCTTCAGCTCTAAATTGGATGTAAGGACACACACTGACACACTGGACCATTTCTGGAAGACAGCATGTTTGTGCAGCACTTTGTGTTCCTACTGCATTCCTCCAGAGGTTCCAGTTTACCAGGCTGCGTCCCCAGATGAAGAGGCTCTTGTTGGGGCAGCCAGGGAGCTGGGCTGGGTCTTCCTGTCTAGAACAAGAGACTTACTTACTGTCTCTGAGCTGGGAGTTAAACGACAATATCAGCTTCTAGCTCTGCTGGACTTTACCAGCGAGAGGAGACGCATGTCTGTGTTGGGTGAGAATTCCTGTCTACATACAGCTCTTCCCTGTCACCAGTGTTTCAGGATGAATTTATCAATATTGCATTTGTGCTTTTTCCAGTTCGTGAGCCAGAGGGTGGGTTAAAGCTGTACTGTAAAGGGGCAGACATTGTGATCCTGGAGAGACTGCACAGGGACTGTGCATACAAGGAAAGGACAGAAAGAGCCCTTGAGGTGAAGTAAAGTTTCTAGAGAACCAGTAATGTGTGCTATACAGTCAAAATGTTCTAGTTTCCATTTCAGCATTCACCAGGGACTTAAAAATTACATGTTAGAGGAAACAAGGAATAATACCGCACATTTAACCTGTTGTTGCTAAGGATAGTTAAAGAACCATAAAATGTAGCATAATGCTTTTCTAATATTTAGTCCTGCTATAATCAGTTGGAACATGCATGGGGGACTAAAATGATGTTTCACATGTTCTCTGTCTGCCAGAAAGATTACTCTGTAACCTATCAAATAGCATGTGAAATTGTCTTCTGTCAGCTGTTTGCTCAGGCCTGTATGAGGACTCTGTGTGTTGCGGTTCGATCCGTCCCTGAGGCATCATGGGAGCAATGGAGTAAAACTCTTGCCCAGGCTGCTGGTATGGCGACCTGTGACCGTGATCCACTACTAGAACAGCTGTATGATCAGATGGAGAGGGAGCTGCAGGTGAATTTCTTCTCAGTGGAATTTAAGTTTTTGTCAATCCTTAACTGAGAGTGCTGAAGAAAACAACTTACACACACTCATGAGCAGCCCAGATGACCCTGTATGGTATATATGCATGTATTTTATTTACATTTTTTTTCATGAACGCTACAACTTTGAATCGGGCCCATTTCAGATTTGTCCCTTTCTTTATTTGTTACACTGTGTAATATTTTATTTATCCTGCAGGAAAGGTAAAAACAAGTGTTAACTTGTATATTCTACAGCTTCTGGGGGTGACGGGTATAGAGGACCGGCTTCAGGAGGGTGTTCCTGAGACGATTGCTGTACTTCAACAGGCTGGGATTAAAGTATGGATACTGACTGGAGACAAAAAAGGTATTGCAACTTACTGTAACGGGAAAGGAGGAACAGCACTATTTTGATTGTTGTTCTATGACAGTATGAAAACAAGTCTTGCTGTGGTTTCTGTGTTTTCCTCTGTTTTTCCTGCTCCATTTCCTTTTCCCTCATAGAGACTGCAGTGAATATTGGATATTCTTGCAAGCTGCTGGATCCTGACACCAGATTACTGGAATGGAAGGAGCTGAGGTTAGCAATGACAAAAATACGCGAACATACACATGCACACAATAACACCATCTCATTGATCATTGTGTGTTTGCCCCTGCAGACAGATACTCCAGGCCCCAGACCTTGGAGTCAGTTTCTTCAAGGCCAGGCAGACAGAGCTGTGGGCTGTAGACAGAGAGACGGCTGGAGCAAAGACTGCAGTGGTCCTCACTGGACCTGAGCTGGTAAACACTTGACTCAACAGAAATAATGCTATTAACTTTTCATGTTTTTATCATGTAGTACATAAGTGACTCTAAAGGTTGTATTGTTTGTTTCAGCAACTGAAAAGGTCTTTTGAAAATGGAGCGGCAAGCTTCCTACTATTAACATTGTCATAGGGTCATCTTTTTTTTTTTTTCAGCCTTAAAAATGTACCAGGCATATAATCCTCAAATGTACACAAGAACTCAAGTCAGAGTTACAACAGTTTTGATATTTTTACAATGAGATTTATCTTTGTGTCTTTTTTATGTTATTCTCACTAGTTTGAAATGCAGGGTTCTGGTGGGGAAAAAAATATTCAACATGCAGAGCATTGATGCATCAAATGGTGTTTAACAACATTTGAATTCCAATCTGATGAAATTTTTTAGGGTATTTTGCTTGTTTGCTTGTCAGTTTTGATACAGCGAAGACCGAAAGTGTTTTCAAAATATGCTGCTGCTGCGTTTATGGTTATGAATTTCAAGTTTATAGTGAATGTTTATTAATGGGGCTTAGAAAATGGTTACTGCTAAAAAATATTAAAGCAGTCTGTCAAAGTAGACACTTATGAAACCCAAAAGTTGATCTAAGGTATCAAAACACCATCTTATAGAAAAATATCCTGAACCGAGCTGCTTGAAGATGATGATGACAATAATGATGTTCTCCAGGCAGAGTTTGAGCAAAGACCAGAATGGGGGTCCACATTCATGAAACTGGCAGAACAGTGTCAGTCGGTGCTCTGCTGCAATGTAACACCTGGACAGAAGGCGGACATCGTCACATTGGTCAGGAAACACACCACCTCAGTCACCATGTCAGTTGGCGACGGTGCCAATGATGTAAATATGATCAAGAGTAAGTTATAATGATATGGAAAGATGACAGAGAATGTGTATCTGTTGATCAGTGTGTTCTGTTATCTGTGTTCATGTGTTATACATATTCCTTCTTTGATCTTGCTGTTCCCCTTCAGCCGCTCATGTTGGTGTGGGACTGGCTGGGGTTGAGGGAGGTCAGGCAGTGCAGAATGCAGACTTTGCATTGTCCCAGTTCAGGTTTCTGCAGAGGCTGCTGCTGGTCCACGGGCGCTGGTCATATAGGCGGATTTCTTTCTTCCTGCGGTACTTCCTGTTTAAGACGTGCAGCTTCGCTCTTGTGCACATATGGTTTGGTTTCTTCAGTGGTTTCAGTGCTCAGGTTAGATCCATATGGATTAAATTCAGTGGCATGAAGCCAGAAAGGCACATCATGAAGTGAAGTTAATAATTGAGAAAATATTCTGTTTGTATTTTGCAGTCTATGTACGAGACTTGGTTCATCGCTTTCTACACGATCTTCTACACAGCGTTCCCAGTTATGTGTTTTGCCTTCTTTGAACAGGTGAGGAGGAGAGGCTTTAATGAACAGATTAATAGGAGTTCTCTCTTAACACTTCAGCCAGCCTCCTTGCTTTGTAGGATGTGAGTGCAGAAAGCAGCCTGAAGTGGCCCAAGCTATACAAGTCCGGACAGAGACAGGAGCTCTCCAACTATCTGATGCTTTCCTTGTCACTTCTGTATGCTGTGTACGCGTCGCTTGTTCTCTTCTTCATCCCATTTGGAGTTTTCTACAACACAGCCTTTGACTACCAGACAATGGCAGTCACTGTTTCCATGGCAGCTATGTTTACTGCCACAATAGAGGTCAGGATATATATATTTTTTTTCCTAATTAAAAAAATCACAAGAATATATTAGAAATTGAAATGATAATGAACTATAATCATGTAATATGATTGTGCATCTCTGTGATTGATTCATTTGCACATTTTATAAAGTGCAAACAAAAAACAAATCTGAATGAATTGCGTGTCTAAACACAAATGGAGAAAAGAAAACATTACTTTGGTGACTCTAGATTTATTTACGATATCAGTCATAAAGTTGAAAAAGGTTAACTCTCCTTCTCTTTCAAACAGCAACAGTAGTAGGAAAAAAAATCAGACAGATTATTATGATAGCTTGAATTATTAAATCGTAATGAATGATTCATTGCTTAATGTCTGCGATTGACCCCATGAGACAATTCATCTGTGTTTAAGAGGCATTAGATGGTGAATAACAACAGTCTTCAGTCATACATTATCACAGCTTGGTAGGGTAACCTGAGCAGTAAATATAGGAGCAAACTGGCAAAGGTTGCTAATGTGGCCATTAAACTAATCAGAAGGCCGGTTTGTGATGTGGGAAAAGAGGGGTGATGGGGGGCCATCTCTGTAACAGAGACACCTTGGGAGCCTTCACATCCCCTGTTCTTTTTCATTTTGAGCGGCTAAATTGTCCTTGGTGCGAGAAAAGGCATTTGGTAATAATATAGGCAAAACCTAAGAAGTAATTTATCTTACAAACAGTTGACTTGCTCAGTTTTTAGAGCATTAATCTGAATCCAACTTTTACCTAAGTGAGCTTGTGTTGCTCTGTTGGTTGTTGCAATTGGCTCTTGAGACATTCTGTAATACAGAAAAGTCAGCATTTTATTTTAAAAAGAAGTTGCATCCCCTTTAATATGATAAACATTTTGTGTCCATGTAGTCACCTGAAATTCTATCTTTTAACCACTTTCTCACTCTGCGAACATCCACATGTACCACGTTCACAGTGTTGCCATTTGTCTGTCAGGTTACGCTGCTGACTAGATACTGGACGAAATTCAATATCGCCGCTGTGTGTGTCTCTGTGGTGATGTTCTTCATCTGCACCAGAGGCACCCATAGTGTCCACCTCTTTAAAAGATCTCCTCGGGACTACTACTTCCTTGGTACAATTCTCTATTCATTGCCAGCAATCATACATTTCAAAAGAATAGAGTAAAAGCATAAACCACGGCGTGACCTTTCTTTTAAATGAAGTATCTGCAACTGTCTCTGTGAATAGGGTTGATTTCTCTGTCTGCTTTTCATTAGGTGTGTCTGATAAGGCCTTCATCGATCCAGTTGTGTGGCTCACAGCTCTGCTCACAGCCTGGACGGCCATTTTGCCCTCAGTGACCGCTTATGCCCTCAATGTCATCCTCTCTGTCCATGACAAACACAAGGTGAGACAACTGCATGGAAACAAGGAAGAAAAAGCTTTACAAAGGCATAGTTTACCTGGATCTTTGTAAAGAGATCCATTGACATTGCTGGGACAACTAAGCTCAGAGCGAGTTCTTTCATCTCAGCCTGTTCCCAAACAACTCAAAGCTTTCCCAGTTCTATTAAAAACATTGCAGTCACCTCACTCAGCCATTACCAATAGTTACATAATATTTTCAGTATTTTTCTCACCGATTCTTGAGTTTTGTGCAACTCACTGGTTTTCTGATGAAAATGCTGTATGATTCTGATAGCTTGTTCAGTAACATAAATGTTTGACTTGAGTACTAGCTCAATATGATACTGAATTTTGTTACCACTTCTTGTTGCTTTGAATCTTTGAAAAGGCTGAGATCGTGTATCAGGCCTCATTTGTATTATTTTCTGGATTTGGTTGAGCAGTTTCCCTTACACCGAGCCACTAAAGCTTCATTTTCTTTATGCCAACATTTGTGAAATGAAAATGGTCATGGATGTCACTCTCACCTTGCTGTGATCTAGGTCCAGAGCATTTCCCATCAGCCCGTGGAGCTGAGTTCAAAGTTCAGAAGAGGGACGAGTCGTTCATCTTATGCTCTCTCTCAGGGAGCTGGCCCCAGACATCTGATCACCTCTGGGACCTGCATCCGCAGCACAGTTCCACCAGTGGATGAGAAGGTGACTGCGAGTAATAACACCTCTGACTCACAAGGCCAAATACACAAAGGATCATAATAATATGCCCTGATTTTTTTAATGGGAAAATATGTGCCGATAAAGATTTTTTTTCTGCAACAAAGAATTAATATTATGACTTTCTTTTTCTGTTGGCACAATATTAGCCTACTATTTTCCAAATATGTGAATAATATAATATACAAAATACATTATGTACCACAAATCTACTTTATTACTTTTACACCAACTCTTATCTCTGTATATGTTTTCTCTTAGTTGTACAACACTGTTATTTACAAGGGATTCCCTTTAAAGATCAAACCAAACATAATAAACTGACAGCAATGCTTTGTTTTACAATTGGTTTATTTGTTAATTTATTTCAAAACACGCAATTTTACCCATATTATCCTTTTAAGTTTTTATTTTTCTGTAACAGTTATTACTCAGATTTTTTTCCTTCTCAAAAGTCTCAACTAGAGTGAAACTAAAAGTCCTCCACAGGCTCTCCGGCTTCTGCAGTGGGAGGAGGGAAAAGAGGTTTTCTGACTGGGCGTTGTGAGTCAATTTATCCCTTGTGTGGGTTGTGTGGGTGGCGGTGTGTGTGTGTGAGAGAAATGTGTGTTATTTGTGTTAAGTGCAATAGGTGGAATGTCCACATGGCCGGTAAATCACAGGACCCGTAGAGTAGCCCAGAGAGCAAAACATTGTCTTCTAGGTTTGGTAGCCAGATTGTCATACCTCTGATTTCATCTTTGGTTTCAGCAAACACTCTCAAAAGGCAGACTCACCCTCTCCAGCATGTGCCTGTGTCTGTTTGTGTGTCTGTCCGTCTGTCCGAGTGCAATATAAGCCACCATCTCCAGACGACTTTGTAAACTTAAGTACAATGTAAGAGTCTTTGTATTGATTGTGGCCCTTCCTTGGCTCTGGGGACAAAGACAGTCAAACATTGTAGAACAATGGAGCCATGTGCGAGGAGGATCAACTTGCAAACGTCAGCATGGACTCCATTTTGATGTCAGTGGCAGTTTGGGGCATTCATGTAAAGCTGTGCGACATCAGTCTAGTGAAACATGGGCTGCTGTAGTGCCCCTCTTTCCTCAGCCACTCTTGACTGTACCCTGAGTGACTGGGGTATCTCTGCCTGCTCAGGGCTCATGGTGTGGGGTGGAGCATTGCCAGGGGAGCGAGGGGTCATGGAATTTAGAGAAGTATGAGCGTCTAAATGACATGGGGGGGATGTGGGGGTTAAGGGTTGTACACTCTGACCCAGCAGCAACGATTAAGATTGGGGGTCAGGTGTTTGCATAGTTCTCTGTGCAAAAGCCACCAACCGGAGCCATTTTTATTCCTCGCGGCTGGTTACATCATCATTAGATTAGCAGGAAATCGTGGCAGGTGATGGGAAATATGGTCTTTGCACCACAGCTCTTATGTTTTCCTTTGTACTCCTGCGTTGCACTATGAGTGGCAAGAGGGTGAAGAGTGACAGAGGGTGAGGATGAAATGAAATTTCTAATGGGTTTTATTTTTGGAGTGTAATGTATTTTTGTGGAGTTCTGACTTTATAGTCAGATTTGGCTGTGATGGAGTTGGAGATGGATGCGTTGGAGTTGGAGTGGCAGGGCGGGGCAGTCGTTCGGCAGTCAGGGCACTACAGCTCGTCATAACTCAGACAACCTCTTTTCCCCTCATTTTGTTCTTTCATTCTGCCCTTCCTTCCCACTGGCCTGCACCTCTCTCTACCTTTTTTCTTGTTTTGAAACTGATTGTCTTCTACCATCACAAAGACACTTGGTTCTGATTGATTAACAGGTAACAGAAGAGGGAGAGCACAGTGTGACTGGGGGTGTCTACGTCAGCCCCACTGGCAACCTATTCGATCCCACAGTGAAACGACAAACGCACACGTGCTGTTTGACAGCAAATGCTGATGATGTCTCTGGGGGGACAACCAGTTGCCAAGTGGTGCTGTGGTTGGTTGGTCGATCAGTCAGTAAGAAATGGTTTCAATTTTTCGCATGACAAATATTGCAACCCATAGTAAAGGAAAATAAAAAAAGAAAACACTTCGTCTTCCACATAGGTACAAATGAACACACATACACAGATTGAAGAAAAGCATGTAGACAGACATACAGGTATATTCAAGGCCGCTCAGCCCTGTGTGTGTCCCTCTGATTAACTCCAAGTAAACAGCCTGTCTTTGGAAAAGCAAGACACACATTTCAGGACCCAAGTGAGGACCACAAGCTGAGGAATGAAGACTGAATGCTATTGATTGGGAGGAGAGGAGTTTGACCTCCCCCAGCACACACTGCCCCCTACTGTCTGGATTTATATACATCAAAGAAACATGGGGAAAGGGGAAGGGTTGCAACAACACATGCACACAACCAGTGAATCCAACAGTGACGGAAAATCTAAAAACAAGAACCCTTCCAACGCCTAAACCCAAATCCTCCCACCCTTTTTTGTTTGTTTTGTTTTGATAATCAAAATGTCCCCACCCTTTCTCCACCCTCTCCCAAGTCCTTCCATTCTCCTTCTCTCCCCACAAAATCACAGGTCATTCCTGTTGGTTTCTATACAGTTATACAATATCCATGCACAAAAAGAAAAAAGCGCACCTTCTTCTCAATAGGAGGTGCTGGTCTTTAATATTCTAAGAACATCAGGAGCACTTGAACACACCCAGGAACCTTCAAAAGTAACTGTGAAATTGTTTTTGGGTTTTTTTTTTGTGGTTTTTTTTGTTTATTTGTTTTTGTTTTGTTTTGTTTTTTTTTTTTCAGAGAAAAGACAACTTAAAGGCAGAAGAAAGCTACCAAGGTTATTCCTCATTTGGTTTAACATCAAATTTTTTTGGTTTAAAGTTCAGCCCAAATCATATTTTTGTCATTTCGTTTTCTCTTTTTTCTTTTTTTTCCCCACTTTAAATATACCTGCCTAAGAAAGAGCGTTGAACTAAACATCTAAAGTGAGTAGCTCTTGTTCCTCTCTCTCTATTCTAGCCTCCTCTTCTGTCTCTTCTTTTCTCATGTTACCCTCCACAGAAACATTCACAATGTCTTTTCCTTTATGAAAACAGTAAGTACATGCCGTAGCAAAAAACAAACAGAGAACGTACGAGAAAAATGAGCAAACAAATAAAAGGAATTTAACAGTATAAAGCTTCAAGTCACAAGTTCCAAAACTAACTATCATAGTATCATAGTTTCATAATCATTGTTATCATTAGCAGTATTATTTTCAGTTTAAATTACATAAAGTTTACATGAAAGGTTTTTGAGGTATTTCAGAATTAATTGTCAACTCACGCCTACCGAGTCTTAGCACTAGCCAGGGGGAGAGGTCGACTGGACAGACAAGGTGGAGGGAGGAGAGATTTGTGTCTATAAACTGTCAGTGAGTCTTCCACACTTCTCTTAGTGCAGCCTCTGTGCTTGCACGCAGTGGAGAGAGAGGGAGACATTTAGTGGTAAGATTTTCTACAGGCCTCCGAGCGCTTGGAGCCTCTGCCTTTTTACTCCCCTCTTTCTCTGTTACACAAAAATATCTCTGATGGGAGAGAGGTAAAGCGGCTGAGAGTAGAAGCACACGGGGCAGAGAGGAAAAAGAAGAAACCCAAAAATGCTGAGAGCTACTAGGAGATCAACGATACTGTAATAAAGACTGACAGATTAAAGAGTAACATATAATTTTGTTTCAAATAAATAGTGTATAGAAAATGTTTTATAGACTTTCTACATGATAAAGTGCTTGTATTCTAGTGTATCAAGATGGAAAGTCAATATGGGAGAAAATGCTGACACAGCCCCCACTCTGCGTCCCTCTCTTTTGCCCCCCCTTTCTGTCCATCCAATTATGGGTGCATTGTCTGTGTGTGAGTGCATGTTTGTGAATGGGGGTGCACTTTTATGCATGCACCCTCATGGCTGTGTGTGTGTGTCTTTGTATATATTTGTGTATTTCCAGTGCAGTCCCACCCGTGGTTGAAGGGAAAAGGCACTCAACTCTTTCTGCAAGGCAGCCACCTCCTCCTATGTGGCACAATGCAGTCTGACTGCGCTGTTAGTACGAAGGTGTGTGTATTTGTGTCTGTCTGTAACAGTTCTGGGCAAAGGGGGGGGGCTCATTTTTTTTTTTTTTTTTTTCCCTTCTTTGTTTTTTTTTTTTTTTTTTTTTTTCTTTTTTTTTGGTCCCCCTAGGCAGTTTGGGACCGGTAGGCTGCAGTATCTTTGGTATTAGTGGCGGTTTCACAAACCACTCAGCTTAGTGAGGTAGCCACATTGGTTCTCACTACAAACAAATGCCATTTTGTCAGCCTAATACCTAGAGCTGAATCTAGCTATTTACCTATGCTCACTGAACTGTATACCACAAATCAATTTTAGCTCATCCTTCTTTGGCGACCTTAACTCATTGCTTACAGCAAAGTGAAGTTAGTCGGTACCACCTCATCCACTCCTCTACAATGACCATCTTATCTGATCTGCACTGCTAATCTGACTACATTGTTGGAAATGCTACAGTTGCATCTTAAGACCATACAGATAACTATTGAGTCCCAAGCTTTCACCCCCACCTGCCCTCCAATAAAACACACTGAATCGGCCAGGACATTTGGAGGTCATTGTTTTGTCCCCTTCCATTTTACCCCATTCTTGGGGCTCAGCTTAAAGGGGGCTGAAAGTACCACAGTTCTGACATGAAATGCCAAGAGAAAAAGCGTCCATCATTTATTCTTCTCTTCAGCAGCTCCCTGTTTTTCTTTTTTTTTTCTCTTTCTCACGGTAAATTTCTCCTCCGAGTTTATATTCACATAGAATGCAAAAAACAAAAAAGAAAAAAATGTCCTTCATTGGCCTCGGTCCTTGCATCCCTCTTTTTTCATTTTAAAAAGTCCTTCCTTTTTTTGTTTTTTATTTATCAACAAGGTGCCTTACTTATGCACAACAGAGCACAATAGTAACAAGAAATAGAAACTTTGTGTCTATGGTACTAATTAAATACCCGCATCAATATAGAGAGGAAGAGAGAAAGAAAGGGGGACAATGGGGTTAGAGGGAAGAGGAGGTAGAGAACCAAAGATAAAATGAGATTTTTTTTCTTCTGCTTCAAAATGTCTCCAGTTATGTGTTGGAAACATTTTCTTTTTGTAACACAAACTCTGTGTGTCTGTGTGTGTGTGTCTGCATGTATGTGGTATCTTTGTCGTTTGAGGTTTGGTTATTGTATGCCTTAAAATCTGATTCTTTTTTTTTTTTTTTACTAAAAAAGTATATTTTAATTCAGTTAAAAGCTGATTGTTGGTTGGCTATGGCACACACCGCCCGTCATCAGTGGGGCGCACTGTAGCTCTGTGTGGACCTTAGTACCATATTCTCTGATTTGCATTAAGGCAGTAAGCATTGGCACTAATTATTGTAGCATTTTGTCAGCTAAGTGTGGTGGTTAGCTATTGACAACCCTTGTGTGGGAGTAACCAGGAGATTTACTTTGAATCACATCTGTTAAGAGCTTTTTTTGTTTTGCAAACAGATGGGTTGGAAAAATGGAAGAATGGTTTGATAAAATATGAAGCCTCCCAAAATTCAAAATGTAAATTAAACCACTGCTGCACCTCAAAAATACGCCTTTCTGTCAGATTTTGCTGTTACTGTTGCACTCGTCTATCCCCTCCATTTGTAATTTCTGTGTTTGTATTCTACAGGAGTTTGGATTGGTTAAATAAATCCCTGCCTTTGCTAAATCCCTGTGTTTTCAGCATTCAGTTTAACCATCCCCCTCCTCCGGCTTCACCAGTGCTGGTTGGATGAGGAACAACAATAGGATAATGGTTGGCTATTGATCTGCCTTCAAAGAGCTGTGAGGGCCTGAATGTGTTGTGCCATGACTTCTCCTCCGCATCTAGTGACTCTTCCCTCCCTCTCCTACACTCTCAACCTCTTCGCTATGCTGCACACAGGTCTCTGCTATTGGCAGCAGGGGGCACTGTTGCTCTGTCAGCACAGGCAGGACAGGGGAGGGAGCGGTGTGCTACTGCTGTAGTAGTTGTGGTTGTAGTAGTGAGGCCTTTGTGTCCCCGTCTCCACTGGGTTCCATGTGCTCCTTGCATTCTGCTTTTTTGTATGCAGCTGTAATGTAGTTGGCTGGATGCCCAAGCGTGTTGTTGTCGCTTGGTTCTCAGTTATTGATCAGAGGAAAGGCTCCCAGCAGAACAAAGAGCGTGTCCAGACATCTCACCCACCTCTCCCGATGGTCAGAGAAACACAGACTCTAGGCTCGGGCTAAGAGTAACAATGACGTGTCTCCCTATAGGCCTCCAACATCTGTGCAAAAAATATAGACCTGGGCCTGGAAGACCTGAGTATCTACTGTCGAGCCTCTTCCGTTTCACCTTCAGGAAGGGTCAAGGCCCCACTCTTTCTGTCTGCATTGATTAATTTTTCAATTCATTAGTTTGCCGTATGATCAGGCTGAGCTGCTCTCTGAAATGGCTGGCCATTAGGGAATACCTTTGGCCAAGGAATGAAGGAGACTACAGGAGGAGGGGGGAGGTAGAGGCGGAGAATTGGAAAGCCTTGTTGTTGTTTTTTTCATAGGCTGCGTTGTTTTCTTTATGATGGCCTTTTGTGTGCAGGATGGGGCTTGGATAATAAGGCTATGTGCAGTTCTGTGTCAGATTTATTGTCGTTCTTTCGCCCTTGTTTCTTCCGTGTGCCGGCACAAAGGGGATGTGAAAGAGAATAAAGAGGCAAAAACAAAGAAGGTGAGTTTTGAAAAAAAAAAAAAATTGGACTAGGTGGTAACTTGGGTGGTGAAGCGTAATTCAGATACAGTCCGACAAAAAATGTCCAAAAAAGAAAAAAGTCAAATCTTTGGTGTCTCTTTGTCAGATGCCGTAAAAATGATTTTCTTTCAAGAGAGACATAATTAATGATTGTCCTTATGTAAGAAATGCTGAGTGAACCTGACTTCACTGTTCACCTTTAGATTATGTTTGTTTCAGGTGAGAGCTTGAAATTCTAACTGACAAAAAGATGATTGCATGGCACAAAGGATTTTCAGGCAGAGGACACATTCAGACGGTCCAGGCCAGGTAAGGTTATAGACAGGTTTCACACCCAATTTCCCGTGTTGCCTGTGGTTCCAACCTGGTTCCCGGGCCCTCTGGAGGTCCTCTCGTCCTCTCAGGCCTTGGAGAAGGTAGTGGCAGATGTTCCTGGCTGTCCGGGGCTGGTACCATGGTCATCATGCCAGCGGTCCACACAGCGACGGCGTGCATTCATGAAGAAGTTGCTGACGGTGCTGAGCTCCAGGCCGAGCTGCTGGGAGATGGTGATCTGCATTTCCTTGGATGGACGCTTGTTCTCCTTGAAGATGGCAATGAGTGTGCGGCGCTGCAGGTCAGTGAAGACCAGACGTTGTTTCTTGGGCGCCGTGTTGCGGTCCTTGTGTTGCTCCTGCTCTTTGCGCTTGCAGGCTTGGTGTGGATGGCAGCGGTGGGAGGGATTGAGATGAGAGTGGGAGGCAAAGAGGAGAAAGAAAACACAAAGCAAGGTAAATATACAAAAGTGAATATTTTCATGACCAAATAGCTAACGATGAGAGGTGGAGGGATCTAAAGTAACTTACTGTGTCATTAACCACTACTTAACCACAGAACTTGTTTTATACATCAGAAATAAAGCAGTGATTCTACAGCTCCATCTCTATTGCCATATTTAAGTTGATTTAAAGCTAATCCATGCCTCCTGCCCAGTGGGAATATTCCTTCCATCCTGCAGAGTGCAGACAGGGAGCCAGCCTGCGGTGAGAGAAAGATGGGGAGAGGAGAAAGGGGGGTGCGGGGGACTGGCTGTTGCCTGCTAGCTGGAGACACTGCTGTTTGATTCAATATTAATGCAGTTTGAGTCGCAATGGGGGACTGAGTGACTGTTGCACAAAAGTAAGCATTTTGTGTGTGTTTTGAAATTAGAGAGAGAGGAGGGACAGACGCAGGGTAAGAAAGCCTCAGACAGAAAAGAAGAGAAAAGGTGGAGGAGTAAGACAAAGTGTGTGTGTGTGTGTGTAGGAACCAAAGAAGAGCTGCGAAGACGAGGGAGGGTCTGCAAGTGGAGGAGAAAGAGATATTGACTGACTTTGCTGTAGGAATTGGGGGTTCTCTGTAGGGACTGAGGTCAGAATCCCCCCCCCCAGCAGGTCTGCAGTCTGCTACTTCAAACAGAGCCCACTGGAGCCCACTCTATTGAGCTCTGAGAGAGTATTTATAACCCACGCCCCCCTCTCCACCACCACCAACAACCCTCCCCTCCCCAAAAAAAAAAAAAAAAAAAACCCCACAAACACGCAATCGGTGCATGCACTGGCTGCTATGAGCCCCTTCCCCTACACTGAGCAATTTTCAAAAGAAAACACTGAGTGTACTCCTTTATGTTAGGGAGGGGGTCTGAGGGGGTGGTGGGGTTGTAAGCACTGAACACAGAAATTAATAGTTAATAGAATGTTGTATTGTGGGTAAGTGTGTTGTAACTCACATGCTCTGAGTTACAACACACACAAGTGGAAAGCAGCACACAGGTGTGGGGTAAAAGGCAGAAACTGCATCCACAAATGGCGTAGGAGGAGGTTGTGTGTATGTGTATGTGTGTGTGTGTGTGTGTGTGTAGAAGGTTAAGGCACAACCTCTGCAGCCACATGTTCCCCTGCTGGTTGAGGATCGAATCCTGCCAGAAGAGACTCTGTGTCCCTCACAGCTTCCCTACTGTCTCAATAAAATGAGAGCAAATTGGAGAGAGAGTGAGAGAGAAAGATGCCATCCCTGTGGGGTCTCCACCTGCTGCCGTCAGTATTGTCTGATACTTTCATAGTTGCCTTCAATAATGTCTCACTCCCACGCTGTGTGGTGTGTGAGAGAGAGATTCTGGATTCATGAAAGGACCAAATTTTCTTCTCTTAGGTTGTGTGTGTGTTTGGGGTGTGGGGTGGGGTGGGGTGAGGGGGGTGGGGGGGTGTGTGATTATGCTGAAGTGGCTGGAGCCAAGCAGTGGCGCTGTGTCTAATCACAGTGGAACAGAGCCCATTGATCAGCCATTGCAGTCCAATCTGTTTACTACAGATGTCTAACCTGCACGCAGACCTATCCATCATATCCATATTCCATATCAGCACTGCAGTGATATACATGTATATGTCACACTGACACACACATCCTAATATCCCACATACAGTATTTAAAAACATGTGTATGTACCATATGCATAACATCATATTCTACACAATTTGATTCATTATAATATTAAGGGTCGGTGTGAAGATGAGTAAAAGGCTGATGATGATATCATTTCGTGCTTTCGTGAAATTGCTATGTCACAGTGAGTTAAGTCTCAGCAAGTCAGACCATTAAAGCAGCTAGAAGTCACATAAAGCTTTTGTGAGAAAATCTTTGGCACTGATGAGGCCAGTGCTCACCCGAATTTTAACATCCTGCATCTATCTTCGTCTTTTCCCTCAACAAAATTTCTCCAAGTATAATGACACATAATGCAATTTACGCCCTTCGACATTCACATGTCCTGGTGAACCTTTAAGTACCAACCAAACTAAATGTCACACAGTAATTCCAGGGATAAATACAAACAGGTGGCAAATAGATATGTTGTTCATCAATATGACAAGACAATCTTTGAAAACTCACTCACTATTTTTAATGTTCACTTCTTATTATAGCATGCATCAATTGTCACCGATAGACATTTGACATCCAATGATTTTTTTTTTCCCCAACAATCATTCTTGAAACATTTGACTTGGTAATCTTGCATATGAATTATTCTGACCATGACTGACTAAATCATATTTGTAATATCCTGTGTCATTGTGTTTTACTATAGATAAATGTGGTTTCCATCTCTCTATGCCAATGCCAAAGGAGATTAAATTAAGATTATTAAACCACTTTTATCCTTAGTAGTTAAAAAAGGCACAATACTGTTTCATTTTTAAAAATGTCCCACTAATCTTTTCTGAAGCAAAGCAAAAACATGTTATGTTATCACCTAGAGTGACAAAACCTAGCAACAAATAAAAAAACAGATCATCTGGCTTTGAGGCACAGAAGCAGCTTAGTGTACTCCAGTTGATGCTTATAAAATGGGTGGGAATGCAATATGGATGATGATTTTTTCCAAAGGATTTCTTAAACATCAAAGAAAGTCAAACATTTATTTACCAAATTTTGGAGGATGTCCTAATTATTAAAACAATTAAGGACTAGTGGATAGTGGATCATCTCAGCAGCGACCACAAAGAAGTAAGCGCTCTATACTCAGACACATGCCGACACATCCCGTCTCCCCTGGGCTTAACTCACGTGGAAGTGTTGGGACAATGAGACAAAATGTGGATCGAGGTCAACCCGACCTTTTTGAAGTCAAACAAGAATCAGCAAGTCCTTCTGATATGCATGAAATTTCCCTGTGTAGTCGCAGCACCTCTACATCACCCAACAACTTTGCAAACATTGTTAAAAAACACAAACAACCAAACAAACAAAAAATTACAAAGAAAAACAAAAACACACTTTTTAGGGGTGGGGGTGGGGTAAATAAAATAGAAAACTGAGAAAAATGTTATATTGGAGCCTACTTATAGAACACTCAACACTGTTTTTGTATATACATTCATTCAGTCAATACCTTTATAAATATATAGATGTATTTCTATCTCAATATTAAAGTCTATTTGTTTTTTGTTTTTTTTTTTTTACAGCTGCCAGGCAACTGGAACGCCTCACTTTCATCCATTGTGTGACTTTGTTTCATTCAGATGTATGACCTTCTCCAGGTATGAATACACACACACACACACACACACACACAACCCTGGTGCCATATCTTAAAGTGTTTAAATACATTTTATTTTTTTACCAATTTATTAAAATTAGAGCGTTAAAAAAGTAAAATGTATATCAACAAATGACAATTTGACACAATAAGGTCACGAGTATCGGGGCAGGGCGGGACTCAGAGGGTCCCGGTCCCTGAGGTCGACATCTTGGTGTGGACCAGTCACGTCCCGCCACCTCTTCGACCGCTTGCTTTGTGCCGCTTCGATCGGCAGGTGTCGCTCTCGCCGCGGCCCGGCTGCATGCGGGGCGCCGTAGTGCGCTGCCTTTGCTACAGGCGCTGGATTTAGTAATCAATATCGATCGATCGGTGAGGAAGGGGGCCCTGATTACTGAACCAAGCTCGGCGTAGAAAAGAAAAAAAAATCGATCATTGCAGCTTTTAGAGCTACAGTAGGCACCGAGCAGAGAGACGGACAGAAACTCATGCACAAAGAGCAGCCGGACCGGAGCTGGGATGCCGGTCCGGAGCCGAGAGCCGTGTGAGGCGCACACCCTGCTGGTCCACGGCCAGGGAGGGATGGGATTTCTATCAGTCTCTCTGTGGAGCCGTGAACGGGAGCTGACCTGGTTTGATTGGATCCCTTAGGCTCCTCACACACATACAAAGCCTGATCCTTCATCCTCGGGTTTACCGTTTCGTTAAAATACATTCGTTTTAACTCGTTTTATTGAGTTTATATGAGTGTGATACCATTATGATATTATCTCCCATGAATATAAAACAGACCCCCCCCCCCCCCTTCCCGGCGAGAGTCGTGAATTTCAGGTCGAGGATTGGACTTTTTGTCTCCCCTCCACCTCTTAAACTATCAAATTCCTTAATAAGTGACTTTTTTTCGACATATTCAGCCGGAGTGGAGACAGTAGAACTTGGGCCTATTGCTTTTCCACTGATGACATTAATATTCCTTGCTCCACGACAAACCAAGCGAGGTTAAGAGAAAGGCCCTGGGTGTTCAATATCGATCGATAGATTCGTGAATAATTCGTGTGTGAAATTCAGTTCGTCCAATTAATTATGCCTCAGAGAGAGAGAGGGAGGGAGGTGGGGGGGGGGGTGAACAGCAGATTCGTGGAGGGGTGGAGACGGGAAACACCACCAGGAAGGAAGGAAGGATGTGATGTGATGATCCAGCTTTCTCCGCCGACTTTAAATCAGAGAGGGATGAGGAGGAAACGATCATCGCCACTTTCACCTGTGCTGAGTGTGTATGAGCCAGGCTGTCTTCTGGGCTCCTCTGTCCCCACAGATCCGAGTCCATCTTGAGCATTAATCATTTATCGATCACCACTGCCCTTCCTGCTCATAATGAGAAAGTCAAACCGCCTAATATTGTGCCTATGAAACCATGATTACACATCTGCATCTGATTTTTTTTTTCTCCCCCCCCCTTCTGCTATTCGTTTTCCAAGAAGTCTCCCCCCGCGGTGTGAAATCCAATCATGAAGCACAGTTTGTGATCTCTGTAAAGCAGACGAGGAGAAAGTCTGTTGATTTAATTAATTTACCAATAAACATGTTTACCGGTTATGGTTCGGTGCACGTACACACGCACACGCGCGCACACACACAAGCACACACTGCAAATTGTGTAAGCCGATCCTGTCCTCACTAATAATCTATGCACTCCTCTTGTAGTTGCTTTCCTCTGCATATTGTAAGAGGCATGATTGGGCAATTTGATGTTTAAGCTGGAGTCTATTTATTAAGTAACGTCTGCGCTGTTTCACACGGACTGTTGCCTTACAGATTGATAGCAGACTGTGTGTCGGCTCGGCCCCTCTCTGTTCACTGTGGCATTTATTCCATTCAGGCTGCAGGGCAGTGCCAACTCTCTCCCCCTCTCTCTCTCTCTCTCTCTCTCTCTCTCTCTCTCTCTCTCTCTTCCCCCCTCGCCAGGCCCAAACACTTCCAGCTCAATACTCCTTAATGTAATGAGTTAGAATTGGTGTTAATATACTGATAAAGCGACACAATTTGTTTGTTTGCCTTCTCCAGCGACTTAGCTGCGAGGCATTTCTTCTTAGGCACTTCAATAACACTCAACCTGAACTCAGTTACTCCTTCGCCCACGCGGCACCTCAGTCCTCCACGATTCTCCCTGCAACATGTTATTCTGCTTTTTACCTTTGGATTTGCTGCATCACCCAACTGAGGCATGCCTGCACCCAAGTTAATATTTTTATTTTTATTAAAGGGCGATAAACCACCCCCCCCTGCGCGCGCGCACACACACACCCGTTCATTCAGCCCCGTTTTCACTCCCTCACATGTTAATTGTAACCTACTGCTAAAGATAAAATAGAATAGTCAGTAAAGGCAGCTGTCTGTGATCATCGCGCTCTTTGAGGTTTTAGATAATTAAATGTACGTAGCCTTTTAAACGGGTGGTTCAAAGAAACATGTGGCCGAATTTAAACTGCAATATAATTTTTATTATTATTATTATTATTTATTTTATTGGTTTGATAACAGCCTTGTTCAGCGTGTTCCATTTATTTGTATGACTGGGTCTATTGTCTGGACTATAGGCTGATATTCTTAGCCGCTATTATCATTGATTCCATTTATAATTGCTTTGACCAGTTATGCGGGATAGTGGTAATGATTATGATACTTTATTTTGTAGAGACAGAGAAGCCTATGCATTCATTGACTACTAACAGGTGTGAGACGTGTGTGCGTGTTTTATTTTTATTTATGTTTAATTAATTTATTTATTAGGACACTCCTCAGGCCTAATTAAAATGCCTAAATGAAGATGAATTTTCCTCGCATTGGCTCCTGGTTGTGCTGTATTCACAATATCTGATTGGTGTTTTAAGAAAAAATAAAATCACTCTTATTTGAAAAACAGAGAAGAAAGAAAAAAAATTAACTGCTTCGAAATTCGCCCCCTTAAAAAATGAGGTAAAATGAAAGGAAAGTTAATTTAATAGCATTTATTTATTTATTTATTTTATTATTTATTTATTTATTTTTCTGTGGGGACTCTGTGGGTGAGCGGCAGAAGGAGAGGATCTCTGCCCGGTCAATACACTCTCGTGTCTGGGCTTCATGCGGATCTGATTCCGGTGCCAGAACCCGAACTCCCTTTAAGATCCTTTTTTAATGTACTTGTTAGAGTTTACACACATTTTAAATCCGTTTAAATCTCTTAGCGGCATTTATAGGCTGGTGAAAAACAGAGAAAACAAACAGCAGTGTGGAAGAAAATTTAAAGAAATGAGACTAAACTAAAACTAATTTACACCACAATTTTTTTAATTTAATTAAATTTAATTTAATTTGAAAGGTGCCTCGTGATGATGATCAAGTTTTAAATCCCGCAGGACTATAACCGGGTACACAGAGGTCAGCGAGGTCAAAGTTTGCCCTCTGGCTAATGATGAGGTGCGCAGATTTGGAAAAGTTACAGCATTGGATAATAAATGATTATTAAAAAATTATCTTTAAACCTCACATCTTTGTTATTTCTCGTTTGTAGCAGCAGAATCAGTAAACTGATCTGCAGTCAGGTGAAACTGTTGACTCTCTGCGGGGAGACAGACAGCTTTTCAATATGCAGGAATTTTCTAGTTTCACTTTAATACAGTTCTCACTCAATCACATGAAGAGAGTCAACAGAAATATTTCTAACCCGGCACTTATTGCACTGAGCTAACTGCATTTGTGTGGTCGATGTTTCCAATGCAAAACACAGCGTTATACGATTGGAATAAATCAAGTGTCATGTCTTTATTATTATGTAGCAAATTGCGTGGGTTCTTAAATTTAAAGGTTTTATAGGCTACCTATGAGCCTTTATTCGAGACTACACTTGTGCGGGGTAAAAAAGTGTCTGATTCCTGTGAAGCCCTACTTATTTATTTATTTAATCCAAGTTTGTCCTGAGATATCTCAATAATTATATTGACTAAATTATCAGGCAATGTTTGTAAGAATTAAGCCAATGATAATGCTAGTCGTTTATATTTGATGGTTTAAAATACATGATTTAAAAAAAAATTATATTTTACACACACACACACACACACACACACACACACACAGTGTTCTGCAGAAATCCTGACTAAATGAAGGAATAATAAGTCAGCTTTTTCACACCGGCTCAGGAAAACAACAAAATAAACAGGTTAATAATTTTAGAACAACCCGCAGCCAGTTCGTAATATTTAATAACACGTAATACAGAGGCTGTATGGGCTGCCATCGATTCATTCATCAATTGATTTCACAGTCGTTTTGTTCCTTTGTTGATCTGTGTGGGGTTGGCCAACCAGAGTTTCGGGTTGCATCTGTGGGTACGATCTGTGTGCGTGTGTGTGTGGTTTTGTTGTGATCGACCCTGTAAAGAGACTTACAGAGGTTCCATACAAACCATCTGCAGGCTCTCATTTCAAAAAGGCCCGTCGAGAGATCTGGGCACGATCTATAAACAGCAGAATCTGTCTCATTTTTTATCTTTTAATTTTTTTGCATGTTTCGCGGAGATTAATAATTGCAATACAAACACATAAATAAATAAATACACTTCGCACATGACGTTGCTATAAATGTCCATTCAAACACCTTATAAATATTTTTACTCCGTCGCAAAATCTTTATCCTTCAGGAGTTGAAACACAAGACAGTTATATTTTATTTAAGCAAAATCTATGACTGTTTTTTCATCTATAAAAGCGTTTTATTGTAATTGTCCACAAAATATTTTTTTTTTCTAAAACGGAAACTAGAGTTAGAAAGGAGTAGAGATAAGCTCAGTTATTTTTTTCCCCCATCTGAGAGAGAAACATTTTCATCAATTGTTGGAAATTTAACTTGTGTTTTGAGATGGAAAAAGTTCTTTTGCTCTTGCAGAGACCGCTGACTGTCTTGTCTTTAATCGTGTGGACACTGTCCGTGTCTGTTTTTAGCCTGAGCATTAAACAAGCCATTATCAGGCCCTTAAGAACCGATGGCCTGTCAGGACGTCAGATAAGCGGCCAGTGTGTGGACATATCGCTGCATCACTGCTGCTCCTGTTCCGATGGACACAGATTGCTGCCAACTCTCCCCACAAAATGTAATCCGTTACTTATTTACCACAGTACCAGTGGACGAAGGAACAGCTGCAACCAGCACAGTTTACCTGAGTGTTGACAACCCCACTGGATGAAAAATAGAAACCGAAGTAAAGCAGATCTGGTTGGAGGAGGAGGAGATGATGACAGAAGTCATTGTTGAAATTTCTGTTGTGACTCTTTCAGCAGAAATGTGTGTCACCAGTGTGTGTCGGTGCAGATGGAGCAGTGGTGCCAGTGTGCGCGCTCAGGACGCACGGAGTTTTTCTTGTGTTATTTATTTTATTTATTTTTTTTAGGGGGGTTACATAACAGCAGATCGCGCTCCACACACTGAGGTCAACACTTTAATTGCACAACGGTGCGCACTTTGGAGTCGCCTCTTGTGTAAACCACCGCCGCCACACGCAGCGGCGGGTCACACACAAACAGAACTCCCCCAGAATCTGAACACCCGACGACGTGAAGTTTGGGCTCTTTTGTATTTTTGCCTAAAAAGGGGAGCGAGGGCGGACACTGCCATTAACCCTTTGATGCCCGCCTCGTGCATTCAGTCGGCTCTGCCAGCAATATGATTTAAAGGTCATTCTCTCCTATCGATCCGGTTTGGCGAGGGGGCGACGGAGTGGAGTCGGAATTGATCAACTAAAATACAAGAGACGGTATTCGAGACTGCGCAAGGTCCAGACCTCTGCTGCACCCCCCCGTGTGAATTGGGACGAGGTGTGTGCGGCTGGGGAGGACCGCCTCCTGTTTCAGTCAGGATAACCAGATTTCTATTAAAATGACATTATTCTGAATAATAAGGTCGACGTGGTTGGAGCTTCGTGTGGGCGCAGACGAAGAAGAGAGGTTAAACGGCTGTGAACCTGACGTAGTCTCACGCTGCTAATCCTGCTCCATCACAGAAATGGAGGGGCGCTGCTAAACCTCTCACATCTTTACAGTCAGCTTTTGACTGTGTTTGACCGGGGCATGTGGGGAGCTGTGCTGCGAGCCAGCGTGAGAGCAGAGGGCTCGTTTATTAGTCACGCTGTTGTGTGTTATGAAGGGCGAGCTGTTAATGGGAGAAATGGTGTTGCATGGTGGAGATCGTGGGGGTGGGGGTGAGGGTGGTGGTGGTGGGGGTTGCATGGCTGCATGGCGCAGCTCCAGAGATGGAAAGGAGAGGCCGGGGAATGGAAATCGATACAGATTCAGCGCTCGCCAGATCGGCCTTAACAATGTGGCGCAGACGCACTCTACATCCCGATCACATACACACAGGAGAGAAGAAACGGGGAGGCGACACGTATGCAGACTGTAGCTGGAGCTGTGATATCTTCCTGTATTATGCGTTTACTCAGCATAGAAAGCTCGAGTTGCATCGAAATATACCAAAAATGATTCTTATCTTATAGTGTGCACGTGTCTTAGGAGTAGCCTATTAATTGCAGTCCGCGGCATGAAGATTTATGTTAATTTAAAGTTGCAATAATTGGGTTTCGTCTCCTCCATAGACAGCAGCCTCCTCCACGGGCTACAGATAATGATGAGAGGAGCGAGATGTCATTTCATCTTGTATGAGCTACGCTGAGGCCGGGCTTTAAGCAAAGTAGCCTCGAGGTATAACCTCAAGAAAATGACTGTTGCTCTCCCACCAGAGGATTTCGAAGGCGATGCTTGTACATGCGTGTGTCAGTACTTACAGCACACGTTGCTGTGCTTAACGAACAACGAGGCTCTGAAACCGCAGCTGCACTGTTTACTCCCCCTATCTTCCCCTCACACATCAATTATTAAAGTACCAATCGATCATTTCGCGGGCTAACATCAAGCCATCTCTTCACGAAAAAAAAAAAAAAAAAATCCTGTTTTAGATTATCCAGCATCAATCACATCTTAATGCCCTATCCAATTAAACCCATTACCCTGGCTCAAATGACCAAAAAGAGCATCACTCCTCACTATTGTTGTTGCTCTAGGATATTTTTCGGTGAGCAACCCAAAATAAAAACGGCTCACAGTTTATATTCGGCAGCGCCTAAAACAAACATCCTACAAAATAACAGCCAGAGAGCGAGAGCTGTGATTTAAATGGAAAAGCCCGGTTGGCTTCGCGCTGGACTGGAAAGCAGGAGGATGGTGTGATCGACGCGATTGTGGATTGTAATATTGATCGATGGGTGGAAGCTGTTGGATGAAATAATGGTGTTTAGGGCCTACAAGAATGCTATTAACTATGTATTGGTGAAAGTCCAGTTCACCACCTTGAACTGTCCTTAAAAACAGATGAGCTCCTGCAGCACAGAGAGGATGGGAGACTGTTTCAGCACCTTGGACAGAGCAAACATCCTCTTCGGGATTTGTAGCGGGAAATAAAAAGCTCTTATCATCCTGCTCCGCTAAAATACACAGCCAGGTACATGTTTTCCATTTTGAGACAACAATGATTTATAGATCCTTTCCTCGCAAATCGTTAACTTCATCCTAAAATGAAGAGTTACCTGTGATAGGCACCTGGTCAGCTCAATCTAAATATATTCAGGCCATCAGAGGAAATGATGAAAGGCTTTGCGGAAGGGAGCCGAGGATGGGGGGGCAGTTGAAGGATTGGTGGGGGGTATATTGCTCTGGGATTAGGCCTGTGTAAACTGCGTGTAGTCCATTGAAACATGAATAGAGGCCTCTCACCCTAATTCTCAGCAATGTTTTTCCTCTGTGTCCTGTGGGTCTTGACCTGAGCACCCTGGCACGTGCCCCGGCCATTCAAATGGTAATGCACCAACTGCGCTTTTTTTTTTTTTTTTTTTTGCGTGCCACGGCACCTCATCACTGTCAAAGTGAGAAAAACAATAGGAAAGCCCTACATGCTCCAGAAACAAAACATCCAATGTATTGGATTTTTCAGGAAATGTAATATGTTTTCTAGACGTGAAAATGACCCGAATGATTGTCTGGCTATCACTAAAGGACAAACGAACGAGAGGCCATGGAACTTAATTACAGCATAAAAATTTGCTTTAACGTTTCTTTATTTCTTTCATTTTTTTTCCATAGCAGCTGTCCCCTTTTCCCCTTTCCTGTCTCCTGTCTCCCCCTCTCTGCTCCAGGGAAGAGACCAATGGGAGAGAGTGCTGAGGCGGGATAATTGATAGATGCACTGGCTATCTTTATCGATCAGGGCTGTATTGACCCGACCAAATACATTGAGATGGAGTGTGGAATTCAACACAGATGCAAAGACGAATGTTTTCATCGTTAATGCGATCTTTAAATGTTTCCCAAACCTCACTCTGCCCTCGTCTTTCTTACTTGTGCGTCTTCACAATGGAGCTGCCTATGTATTCAATACTGTAGTGGAGGGATGCATGTGCTTTAGGATGCCGGGAGATGATGCTTGGCTTTGGTGTTATGGTCCTGCATATGAAGAACACAATAGGTGGGGGATTGTGTCGGCTTTTGCCCTTCGTTGCACTGGGAGATGTTAAGCGTGAAGGACGTACATTCCCCCCCAAACAGGCCAGTTTCTGCTCTGTTTTCGTTTCAGGAGTGGGTTGTCGTGTGTGTGTGTGCGCGCGCGCGCAGACACTGGCATTTTCGCATTAGCTAAGCAGGGCAGCTGCATTGATTTGTGTGACTGTGATGAATTTGGAATAGTAATTTGAATTTATTGATTGATGTGGCCGAGCGAGTAGGGCCCAGCCTCACTTTCAGCTCCCCCAGCCCCCAAACTCCTACCCTCAACCCACAAGAGCACGGAGGATAATGGTGATTTTAAATGCAATAAGTAAAACGTTGCTGCGCGCATTTACATACAAGTCATTTGTCATTTTTGCCCAACTGCATTTTCCTTGAAAACTACAGAGATATCAGGTGAAAACACAAAAGACGATACAGAATTCTGCTTCCTGTTTACAACAAATAAAACGATTAGAACTGTATGATGAAATTGACAATATAACGGGGTCATTTGTAACATCTGTTGCTGGATCACATGTAAATAACAGTGCAGCTTCAATTTACATTCTACAGGGATATAGGGCAGAAACGTGCACGCACACACGCCTTACACCCACAGGCTGTCCGGGGCCTGGCCACGTCAAAATATGCAGTAAGAGTGCACAGCACAGGGCTGTGACACTCCACAATGTCAGATACGGGGTGGGTGGTGGTGGGGGGGTTATCCTGGTGCCGGGTGTGGAAGATATAAAATCCCACAGCCCAATTAGCTTTAACAGCAGTGGCACTTAAAGAGACAATTGTGGAGTGTTTAAATCTTTATTTACCAGAACCCCACTAAATGCGCAATGGAACAATTTACATGCCATTAAGTGCTTTTCAATAGGGCATTGACTGGAACTAAAATATGCCACTATATCTGCTTAATTGAACTGTTCGCTGAAATACGGCACAGAAGAGCTGATTGACGTTTGGAAGCGGAGCACGTCTAAACAGGCCTTTACACAAACATCAATGAGAGGGGACCTCTCACTCACATCTGTTTTAACCCCACTGCGACGCCCCTCGTTTCATTTACGTTCTATTAACTATTAACCATTAACCAAGTGTTAAAGCGTTTAAAAAAAGGGGCGAGGATGGGGGGGGGGCACATTACGGTTTAATCTTTGAGCAATAAAAATCAGGATGAACCAAAGACATTAGCCAAACCGGAAAGAAGGCTCTTCAGAGTGTCTCACTGTGTCTCTCACCCAAAAGAAAGGATGTCCAGTCCTTTCGGGTATCTTGTCGCAAAAAGCCTAAATAGACCATGCTGTCCAAAAGTCTGAGCTCTCATCCCACCTTTGACTTTTAGACTCCACAGTACAACCTCACAAAGCTCCAGATATAAAGTCTCCTCGCTACAGAATATCTAAACAAGCTTTGGAGACAAGATATCCCCGAGTGCAGAGGAGACAACACAGGCCAGAGAAAGACACATCTGTTTGTGTCTGTCTTTGAGATCTAAATCGATCATTTATTAGTACGCTGCTCTGAAAGGGGACCCCTGGACCTGAAATATTGATCCATAGGAGGTCATGCTCTCTCGACTCTTTGGGCAGGCCTCAGACAATCCTCGTTTGCGACAATTGCGCATATTTGACAGGGGGAGTGCCAAAGTATTGTATGAAGTTTGATATAAAGTCAAATGGAGTATTTTGAGCGTTATATCACAGCGTAGATTTGTTTTAGTCTCAAAGCAACTGCAACATGCAATGCAATCTTGCCACATTCTGCTTTGATTTCCTTTGTTTGGGGTGTTGATGTTTAGTGTGAGTGAGGGAGACAGTGGAGTGTGTGTCCATGCTGGATCTGTGCGTAAAGGTGCTCCACTGTGCGCGTAAAAACACCAGTTCTGCTTTTGGGAGATGCCACCACTCTTTTGTTTATAACTCCTCTGTTGTTGCACAGCGTCTGTTTATACTGTCATGGATTGTAGCATCAATCAAAATATAGATTTCCACCCAACATTTAACACCCCAACTGTCATGATGAAGTTTTACTCGATACAATCGACTAATAACTTCTAGTAATGTCTGTTTGAGCAGGTATTGACAGTCTCGCCACATTGACTTCTAATTGATCCCTCCACATCACTCAGGTTGGGAGCTGTCTCCTCACTCACCTGCAAGCCTGAGCGCTGACATCCGCTGGAACTCCGGCTCCTGGAGCCACTTCCACATCCTCCTGAACGTCTCCCGGCCAGACTTGAGTTTACTCCACGGTTTAGGATTCCGCAGCAGGTCTGACAGAGTTCCCTGGGATCGGCACAAGATCCTCTGAGCAAAGATGGCCTGGGGGATGCTGTAGCGCTTGAGCTCTGCCGTTATTCGCTGTGCCACCTCCTTGGTGTTTATCTCCTCCACCTGCCCCGACCCCCCTCCCTGCCCGCCTCCCACCACCGTCTGCCTGTCCCGGTCTGACAGCATGGACCCGTTTGCCTGAGAGTGCGGATGACTGTGATGGTGTATGCCGTTCAAAGACGTCATGAGCCCGGCCCCGTGGCCCCCGAGACCCCGGGCCAGGTGCTCCTCGCCCCGGGACAGCATAGCTGCGTGGGACTCGAAGCCCCCCGAAGAGAGCATCTTGTCATTGGAGAGGTGAGCTCCTGGACCGTATGCGCTGAGAGTCTGCTGGGAGCTGTGCAAAGACCCGAGACCGTTAGACAGGGGGGACAGAGGCTGCCCCATGGCGGACATGTCTTTGGGGTAGTGGCCATAGAGGTTACTCATGGAGGCGAGGCTTCGGTCGTCCCTCATCAGCGTGAAGCTGCCGCTGACGTTCCCGGCCGCGAGTCGCTGGTGCGCCGGATGGTGGTGAGCATGTGGGTGTGGATGGTGAAATTTCTCCGAGACGGTGGATATGGGGGGCAGGTGCTGCAGCGGCGTCAGCGTGGTGTAGGTGCTGCTCAGGCTCATCCCGGAGTCGCACGACATGGTCATGGCCGGATGCAGGGGGCCAGACAATGCGTGGTCTGTGCGGTAGTCCCCGGCTCCCTCCAGTATGGAGGCCATGCTGGACACCATGGCTGACCGTCCGTGCGACACCAAGTTCCGATGCGACGCCGACGACTGGCGCGCGTGTGGGGAGTTCATTAAGTCGCTCGTTTGATGGGAGTGAGACACACCGTGCAGATTTCCAATGTTTTCCATTGTAAGCTCCATTGTTGGACGAATCTTTATTTCCACCCCTCTCGCCACTCTCGCTCTCTCCCTCGCTTCTCTCCCCCTCTCTCTCTCTCACTGTCGCTCTATCTCACACTCCTTTCCAATAAATTTTGAACGATTTCAAAGCCGAGCCATTGATTGTAGTTGCCTCTCTGCAGTCAATCCAGCATGGTTTTAAAAGATCGGGTCCCGGCCGCCACACAAACTGAGAACCGCAAACCTCTGCTCAGTGCGTGAAGGTGTCTGCGCCTCCCTGGCTTTCTTTTCGCTGTAGAGCACCTTCTACTATACCCAAAGCTCTGCTCTGCTCTCTGTGTGTATATTGACGTGCCCGCGCTCATGTCGGGATGAGATCGAGCCTGTGCGCATGTGCGCGCCCCCGAGGTCTATGATCGCTCTCGCGCATTCTGTCAGGGGCCGGTCTGACGTCACTTGCCCCTAATGTCATGGGTTGTTCGTGTCGCAAACTGAACCTCGGATTCCTGAAAAAGATTGCATTAGACACTTGTGAGATAAAACACAGAAGTGCAATCCTTTGCAGCGTGTGCAACGTTTGCACTCAGATGGATAAGGAGGACTCGCTCCTCATTTTCTCTGATAAAACCGTTTGACACGGCGCCAGCAACACATGTGATGTCTCTGTTGAAAGTTAAATATTAATTGGCATGTATCAGATCAGGCCACGAGTGTAATGAGAGAGCCGCAACTTATCTCGGAGAGGAGGTCATAGCTTACAGCCTCCGCTTTTTGTTTTCGATCTTTATTCAGAGGCTAAATTGAAGATGCACATTCTCCTGAATGTGCTGAAAGTGTCCAGCTCTTTCAGAGCTGAAAACTTGACCATCGCTCGCCTGGATGACAACAATTCAAATTATATCTGCATCAGTTTTTCCCAAAATCAAATGTTTCTTGCCAATAAGCTTTCACTGGTCTTTTTTTTTTCTCTTACGAGCCGCATTTTTTTTTTTCATCTTCACAAAATATTGCTGAATAAATCGGTTGAGTTTCAGCTCATTATAGCTTCTAATGCTTCGACCGCCATTTGCAACTTTGACCCGGCCTGGAAAATCAAACTCTCCGCCATCTCAACTTTCACACGGCCAACACTTCATGCTGCAAAAACTTCTGCATGAAACTTGCTGCTGGCTGACGTCAATCCTGGTCAGCAATCCATCACCGTCAGATGCTTATGGATCAGGAGATACATCGATAGGTTGGTGCCTATAGCTGCATGTTAGATGGAGGCACTGGATTTTGTGAAAGGCTTGAACGACAATAACAACAACAACATTAAGTCGTGTGTATTTGGCGGAAATTGAAGGTTGTCAGAATAGTCCTCAGCCTCCTCCAAACATTAACGCTAAAAAAATCTATTTTTATTGCCGGTATTTCCTTTCATACATGGTGGACACAATAACACGGACACCTGTACAATGTGGAATTCAATTACACACAACCAAGAGTCAAATATTCAATTAACACCGACAGTGCTGCAACAATCCTGTTGTTTAGTGAACTGCTTTGTGAGAGTATTGAGTTACTTTAGAGGGTGTTCATGTTTCTGTCTCTAAATGTACCTCCTGACACGTCCTGAGCAAAATCTCCTCAGTTTCACAAAAAGTCTACGGATGACATCATTGGATTGCAGACTTTAGTACGTTGCATCGTGTCCAGCCCGAGTGTGTGCAGTTGTGTTAAAGGTGACAGGTGTCACATGAGGAAACATGGAAAAAATCACGTCAACGCCCCTCTGTGTGTGTGTGTGTGTGTGTCTCCTTCCTTCAGTGGCTCCTAACTGTGGCATTTATACCAACGTTATGTAAAATGAGGCCATTAGTGTTTCGAGCAAGAGCTGGGAAAAATAGTCTAACAATCCGGGAAGTGGCATCACTAATCATTTGCAAATTGCATAAAATAATTTCCCTGACCACTGTTTACCAACAGCGAGGTCACGGCCATCCATAACGTCCCTGATAAATAGTGATATCAGTGGCCTTGGCACACAGCTCCTCTCCCCCAAAATAATGACCCT
This sequence comes from Echeneis naucrates, assembly GCF_900963305.1. Taxonomy (NCBI): domain Eukaryota; kingdom Metazoa; phylum Chordata; class Actinopteri; order Carangiformes; family Echeneidae; genus Echeneis; species Echeneis naucrates. Next base: position 7,436,553 of record NC_042514.1, read on the forward strand.
AAAAACTGTGTCTCTGCTGATTGCCAACGAGGGATGGTGGCTTTTGGCTTGTGCCATCAGGAGAACAGCAGCGTCCGCTTGGGTTAATGTCCCTGTATTGATCCCAGCAACCACTGCTATCGAAAATGAATTACCGAAGCCCGCACAGCAGCGAATCCGTCATCTGTGCTCAGCCAGCCGGCCAGAGCAGCTTATTGGTCGCGGTGGTGATGGATGTTAACTTTCATTGCTGGCTCCTTGCTCCTAATTCACCAGGGTTTACAACCCAAAAACAACGCACTGAAAAGTTTTATTCTTTTACCAAGAACTTGTAAACTTCATCACAGACCCTCCGTCTTTTTATATATTTTGGGGGCCCGACTTGCTCCATGCGAGGTCACTGGTAGGCAGATTAAAGCCAGCAGGCTCTGTGGCGGAGCTGATCACTGTATTTTTCCATTCCTCAATCGATGTTTTTTTTTTTTTTCCTTTGGTTTCAAGCAGCTCAGTCAAATTGTTCATAGCCAAAACCATAATAAAATTTGAATGCAAAGTAAACCTAGCTACCACCCCCCCCCCCCATATATATTTATATATATATGTATAAATAAATAATAATAATCCATGTATCTGCCTAGAGCTCGGTTTTAATTTGTATTTTAATGTACTGTTTTCGAATACCTAAATAAGCATATCCTATGGCAAATACAATATGAAATATTAACTGTGTCGATATCTGCGGTGTGACTGGGGCGATGCCGCAGAGACCTGGTGATTTATTTCATATTAATAACAGCGGGTGAGGCGGTGGCCTCAGCACCACGTTGGCATCGACTTTAACACACACACACACACACACACACACAAATACACAAGAACAAACTGCCGCCATTGTGCAGCAGTGTATTTGTGTGCTTTAATTTATTTGTGTATAACACAACATAGTTTGTTTTGTTTGTTGCTGTTGTTTTTCTGAAAGTTTTAATATTCAGTCTTTCACTGGATTTGGGGGGGTTGTGTTTTAAAGCCACCGCAGCTCAGCCTTTTATGAGGCCCATACCATTTAGTTTTTATCTTTAAGCACTGCTGTCGTTCACTGATCAACTAATCGATGCTGAACCCGGAGCTGCGCTCAATACATTTCTGAAGGATCAATACTGCCAAAACTGCATTCTGTTCAGATAGTCTAAGTTAGGGCCGTCCTAATGTGTGTTAGAGCCAACGCTTTCATTTGGCCTCCCGGATCACCTTGTAACACTGAGCTGAAAAGTTTCACTTTGCAGCTTTTCACTTGTCCAAATACTGCGCAAAGTGTTAAAGGCGCATTCCGTTTATTTATGTTTTCTATATATTTCGCCAAGTCATCCTTATTACCATCATCGTTGTTGTTGTTGTTGTTGTTATTTAAAACAATTTTGTGTAATTTACTTTCTAAAAAGTAATAACAAAAAAAATCATACATTTATACAAGGACGGGTTTCTATGCCCAAAATGAGCTTTATCGTTCTTATTGTTGTTGCTATTATTATTTGCTTCCCTGAAAGCTTTCCTTATATTTAACTCCATATTTAATAAACCCGGTGCGTTAATGAGAGGTTATTACTTCTGAGCCAACTCTCCCGGCTGTCTGTTTCCCAGGAATCACTCGATAGAGAGACTAATCTTTTCATGACTTCTTGAATGACTCCGTGGCTGATGCATCACACTTAATGTATTCTAAAGTATATTTACCTGAATCTGGCTATTGGCAAAAGTTAAGTAGCAGTGTTTAGTAATGTCGCATTGATCAGGCCTTTGAGCAAGACAGCGGGACGCGGCGCTGCTTCTGCCGCTCTCATCCCCCTACACACACACACACACACACACACACACACACACACACAGCACACTGATATGGGCTTGTTGGGGGAAATATACTCCACATCATCTGCCTTGTTTGACTATGGCTCTACTTTAAGTAGTCTCTGTCTGTCTCTCTGTGGGTGTGTGTGTGTGTGTGTGTGTGTGTGTGTGTGTGTGTGAGAGAGAGAGAGATTAATAAGTATAATAGAAAATGGAAATATCTGCATATCTTTCGTATTCATGACAGCTATCTTACAATAGATACGTCCATTTATTTACCTAAACAGGAGTGACCGTACATATTGTTGGCGTTATTATTTTTTTATGTCTCTGGACCATTAACGTATTGTTAAACATTTTCTCCAAAGTTTCGGGAGACTACAGGCCAAATCAATCTGCCTGCGTTTTGAATGTTTAATGTTTGTCCTGTTAAATGTTTAAAGGGCAGCCTACTGCTCCACAGCCGGCTTCACAGTCAGAGATCTGCAGCCACGTCTAAAAGGCCTGAATATTTGGAGGGAAACGCACATTGAATCGCCGTGTTTGTAAAGCGTTTGCCTGCACTTAGTTAAGGAATTAGTGTGTTGCCATAGATTATTATTTTGGTACATTTGCATTTGAAAGCGCCCAGCAATAGAGGACCGTAGTGATCAATAGCCCTGGTGCCTTATCGATCGATCCGCAGTCTGATCGATCTGTAGAAAGAATTGGACGCACATCTCTCTGCTCGTGGTTTCACTCAAAAAGAAAGTCAACTTATATAAAAATGGACATTTCAGCAGAGAAGGCCATGAGAGAAGATCGGCTCCAAAAATATTTAGGGCAACAGGTGCCAAAGCAGGCCGGGCCTGCTCTCCACAACACGGATCAATACTGGTGATATTTCTTGGTATATTTTTTTAAATCCTAAAATAAAACGAGCTATATGTTATTCAGATTCAAGAGTGAGAAATAGCGACTAAATATTGGTGTTTAAAAAGAAGAAATATAAAAATCCCCAAAAAGAGATAAGTATAAAAACTTTTTTTTTTTTAAATTACTATTATTATTTTGTTTGTTGCTTACATCACACACGTATTTCTTGGGAATCCTGTGTCATTCATAAAACAGTTCGTTCTTCAGTTATCTGTCATTTGGCCAATTTGTAAAAGGACAGCCGTATTGAAACAGAGCTCCTCGGCTGCCTGGGAGCTGTCAGACATCGAAAAGAAGCGCAATTTACAACTATTCGAAAAAATGTTTTTGTCATAAAGGTCACTGAAGCCCCACAGATTTATTTGGACTCTGACAAGCCCTTAGCAAAATAACCATCACTCAGGTGCGTTCACATGATGTCTCAGCAATCAATAGAACTACTAATCACAAACACATTCAATAGACTATCGATCCGATTGGGCTGGATTACTAAATGTTATACGGATTAATTTTGCTTTTTCGGTCTCTCTTGGACACCTCCATCTTTAGCTGGCAAGGCCTCAAAGTGCTAATGAGGCGGCTGGGTATTTGTTGAGTTGCCAACAAAATAAGTAAGTAGGAGAAACGAGGGTTGTGAGTCAGGCCTGCTGCTGTTTCCATTCTCATGTTTTTTCATTTTAGTGTTGACAGCTGACAGGGTTGAAATTCTGATAAAATACTGTGGAAGTAATCAGCAAATAATCTTTTTATTTCATTTCTCTGCTTTGTTTTATATATGTTTGCGTGCCTGTGTGATTATGTGTATATGTTTACTTACACACACACACACAGTTATACATAAATATATAAATAAATAGATAATACCCCTTAAGTTTAAGTCAAGGGAGATTCCTTTATATTTGTGAATGGGTGTTTGCATGCGCATGCTGTTACCAACTGTGTTCTGACTCTATAATCCATCAACTACATGTAGTTGTTGTATTAAAGTCATTGTCACTGAATTATATTTTGCTGCCTTAACTGATGTGTCCTGTAGTCGTTCTAAAGGGACACAGATGGATATATCTTATCCATAGAACTAACAGAATTGTATCTATGTCAGTAGCTAATGGACAGATGTGTTGATACACAAATAGATAAATAAATAATGTACACATTTGACAGAAGCTCTCCTTTTAAATTGAATGTGGAGTGAATTGACTGAAGCTGTAAATAGATACAAATGAATTAAAACTACTGCGGATTAATTTTTACAGTTCATTGACTGACGATATTAGTGCAGCGTAATTGTTGTGAGCTTTAGATGTCGAGGTAAATACTGTGTGTGTTTGTGAGAGAGAGAGCGTATGCTGGTCTGTCGAGATATGTGTTGAAATTCGTACTGTATATTTACATTTGAGATTCCACCCACAGACAATAGGCCCATAGGCTGTACGATATATACGTTTATTCCGCTTCATAGATTGCAGATTAGAATGATTATAGATTGTAATGTGTACGTGTTATCTCACAAGCTGGTTAAGAGCATTACTCATTGTTCTTCTCCCCTTTCCCTCCTGGTTTTAAACCACACAGCTTTTACCCCTCTTAAGTACAGCTAACGCTGGATTTATTAGGCTTAAAGCATAGCCTACACATCTGCCTCAAAGGGGATCAGACATTAAGTGTAGATCAAAAGGATACGGTGTTAAAAACAGAATAATACTTCGTGCACAGCACTTATTCTTATTCCCCGATGTATGTTAATTCAGGGATTGTACATAGACCGGTTAAATAGCCTTTTGTTTCAAATTATATTCATGTGTTCATGCACAACGGTAATTCTCATGGCCAGAGGGGTTTATTCTGCTCCCCAGCTTTTACTGAATTAATTTTGCACCAAAGTAAGTTAATTGTTTTGGTGGAGTATAACATGGAGAAGTTGCTACAATAATTTTTGCATCTTTTTTCAAGGTGAGAGGGTTGTAATCAGGAGCGATGCATAATCCAGAAACCAGAAATGTATTTTTGGTGTCAGCCAAAATAGCCTGGAAGATTTTTTTTTTTTCTCTCTGTCTTCCACTCGTGTTTTGTTCGTATTGTAGAGACAGAAAAGAGGAGGCGTAGATAAATTTATAGTGTAGGCTCATACCAGCATGCTTTTGTATTTTCAGAGACGGCTCACAGTATGAAACAGTGACACAGCTTCAGGGAAAGTGATGGACTGCTCAGTCGGATTTGTAAAACTGAGCCAGTGACCTACTACGATTTATCCTGGCTCTGATATCAAACATCTTTTAGTTTCCAGCAGATGTTTTTTTATATCAAACAAACGGTCTCATCTGATATCATTTTATCTTGTAAAGCTTATGTACGTATATATATGTGTGTGTGTCTGTACGCATACACGCACAGACACACACATATGTATGTATATATGTATACATATATATGAAGGAAAACCTCACACACAGTATGGAGGCAGAAAGTGCATCACTCTGAATAAATGCAGAATCAAGTACAATTGGCTTTTGCTTAACCCCCCCCCCCCACACACCCACCCAACCAGCAACCGCCCACCCACCGATATATGCCCCCCCACCCCATCATCACTACCCCTCCTGCACCCCCACCAACCCCCCCACTCCTTCCATCCCCAAGTGAAACTCCCACCCTCCACACCCGATAGAGCACCCGTTGCTAAGCGACAGAGGGAGAGATGGATTGAGGAGACATAGTCGATCAATTCTACAGAGAGAGAGGGAGAAAGGAAGAGAGAGAGAGAAAGGAGGGAGGGAGAAGGTAAAAGAAGGAGAGAAGAGGGAGAGAAAGAGTGGAGAGGAGAGGAGGGGAGGGGAGGACAGAATGCGGAGTGATTGCGATCGTATTTAGGCTCCAGTTTGGGCTGAAGATGCTCTTTTGAAACATCTATCTTTGTTAACTGTATTGTCCCGCTGAAAATAAATCCATCTCTGCAGCTGTCCACCCTTCCATCTTTGTCCAAGTGCTTTACTTTAATACTTTTATCACTACAAATTACAGTCCACACAAGTAGCCTGTGTTTAATATTCCCTCACTCAAAATAGAGTTAAGTGTATATTGCATGTGCTCTTTCTCTCCAGCTCTCTGCCTTTCTCCATTAGTCATGCTCCACACACACACACACACACACACAGGCATGTGGTATTGCTGGGCATCTGCATGTTTGTGTCTATATGTGTGTGTGTGTGTGTGTGTGTGTGTGTTTGTGCAGAGCTGGGTGTTGAGCGCATCGACTGAGTATCGATCCCACCACTCACCTCCCTGCAGTCAGCTCTTGTCCTACATAGCATGCCCTGTCTGATTTCTCCCTAAATGGCTTTTATCCAGCTCCAATCTTTATTTAAACTGAAAAGTAGGAATTAGCACCCACTTCTATCCTAGGCTCTCTTACCTATTCTTTCCACTGTCATCTCAGAGTGAGTATCGGCAAGTATCAGTCCATTGACCCCTCTCCCTTTCTCCCCTGGCTATGATTACTTTCCCACTCAGAAAGGTGCAGTACAGTACAGTATGCTGCTTGCATTGCCCGTTGTTCTTTACTATTTACTGAGCTTTATACGCATCACATACACAGCAGATGCTGCATGTTGCTCCAACCAAGTTATTTTCATTACCTCTGAATAAGAATATTAGTTTGTCAACTAACTGGTGAAGAATTTGGTCTATAAAATGTCAGGAAATAGTAAGAAAAAAACCTGATCCATTGAAATGACAAAATTTATTTTTACTTGTCTTTATTTTGCATCAGCATTAATCAAAATAATTAAAATTTTACATATAGATATATTAAAATTACAGCAACGCGGTCATAGACCATGTTTTGTTGAAAGAAGTATTGGTGACTGGAATCATCACAGTCACTGATTCAGTCCGCACTGAATGTGAAGAAATTCCTCCCTAAAGAGATTTCGGTGAAAGTGGTGAAGGACAGAATCTACAGTCCTTGTTCTGTACAAAAAAATCAAACCGAAAGTTACATGAGAGCTGTTTTTAGCTGATAATTGACAGAAAATGACTCCAGTGCGCATGTGGGCTAGGTACATTTATTACACACATGAAAAGTGTAAATGTATCCTGCAACAGACTGTAAAGCTGCCTGCACTGTATTTGAATTAAATGTCATTGATCAGTCATAAATGGGGTCATGAGACAGCGCAAGTTATTTAGGGTGTTTATATCCCCACCTTGCATTGTCATGGCAACAGGGCAGACATCTCAGCCCTCAAATGAGCACCATTTATTCTGCACAGGCTACTCTTCATATTGATGGCCTCTCCTTATTGTGATCAGCCAGCCACAGCCTGGGGAGGAACCCTCTGCGTGCCGTCATCCCTTTCGATTTGATTTGATTTGTTGCTCATAGAGAGAAGTGATGGGAGAGACTCTTATCTTGGCCAAGCAGAAACAAGCCGTACCAAATAAGACACATCGGACTATCTGTGCTGGCACACACAATGGGGATTAATTGATCCCCTAATACCACAGATAAATCAATTCCTTCCTTCCCCCCCCTGAGCTCTCTGGCCAACTGGACGGCCTTGCCATTGGATCAACAGAGCGTCTCTAGCCAATAGGAGGAGGGCTGCAGTTTGACTGACACCGGCGCAGAGGTGAGCATGAAAGGAGGTTAGGGAGAGGGAGTCCATCAGAAAGCCATTGGTAGCTGGAGTGAAAGTGAGGGCTGTTGTGTAGTCAGAGTATACAGCAATCCACAGAGAGAACAAACACACACAGAGGTGGCGCTAAGCAGCATTAGGAGGAATTAATGGCGTGGCTGTGCTGCTGTACAATAAAGAGTGATTCAGGGTTTACCTCTGCATGCAGATGTGGCAGGCTGACAAAGACCAATAAAACGGCAAATTAAATTTCAAAATGGGAGTTTAGATAAAATCAGTGTGTTTGCAATCTTAAAGCTCGAACATCTCCAATAAGTTCATCAACTCATCTTTTATAGCGCGTCTCTTGCCAGCTACAGCGCTTCAGCCACGGTCACGACATCAGCCATTTTCTCACAGTTACCCCATCTTATCTCCACCTTCGTTTGATCCATCTCCATTAGACTCTCCAGTATACGGCCCACCATCATTCTCACTCTTTCACTTGTTCTGTATCTCTTCCATCCTATCTATCTCTTCAGCACCTTGGCATTTCTGTCTTTCCCACAAATGCTGTTTTCCTCGTATGGCTCATATAATAACAGGCTAAAAATATGCCTTCTTTTTTTCTTTCTCGTATTGATTTTGCCTGTAGCATTGTCCATGGAGAGAGAGAGAGAGAGAGAGAGAGAGAGAGAGAAAGGAGAAAGACAGAGGGCGGGGGAGAGAAGTAGAAGTAGAAACAACTGGGAAAAGAATTACTTTCTACGTATGTGGTAATGCTCTCAACTTTCCTATTTTACTTAAGTAGAAAACCATTCTCTACCTCAGTGCAATACCTTTCAATTAAATAGTAACTGAATTTGCTGCGGTCCTTTCTCAGCCAGTCTCACCACTCAACATCACAGATGGCCGAGCACTCACACACTGCACGTATTTAATAATAACCTACTGAAATTAGAGAAACCTTACCATTGCAAATATGTTCCAGATCAGCTTTTCAGGGAAAATGGTTGGCTCTTTTGGCACTGGTGTTTAATGGGAATGGAGAGAGTTGATCAATAGGCTATTGATCGTAGCTGGCCAGAGTCTGGGGAATTGAGAGTGAGAATAGAGGGGAGTTAGGGTGGGGGTTGGCTCTAGGTTGAATTTTTAAAATGCTCTATTTCAGAGATGACAAATAGTCTATTTGAAAAGAGGGAAACAAAGAGAGAGAGAGAAGGGATGGAGAGAGGATCTCTGCTTGTTGCGTTCTCTGAGCGAAGAACTGAGACTTCCCTGTTTCCCACAAGTTACAGTTTTTTTGGAGAGGAGCTGCTGAACTACAAAGACAAAGGAAGCAGGGACGTCTCAGGCTACAGTAGCTTGTGTGGATTCTGGCTGCAAGAGGAGGAGGAGGAGGTGGTAGTGGTGGTGGGCTATTCTAAAAAAAATCCCTCAGATTTATAAGACAGCGCTGCAAATGGAGCACATAGACAAATAATTTGAAGTAGAATCCTGTACCTGACGTTAAATTCAACCTCACCAACTTGTTTTGCACAGCTTGGAGCTTGGGTTCTTCATCTCTGCAGATTTATTTATTTTATTTTTTGTGAGCCAGTCGCTATCTTAAAGAGTTAAAGATCAGAGTCTCATGCATAAACCTGCAACTGTAACTGCACTAGAATTTCCAATAGACAAAAATATCTGAAATACAAATGCCCCCCCACACACACACACTTTTATAGGTGATGAATTTAGATAAACATATGAACAACAGCACATACACAAATCCCACCAGATATTCTCCCACAGAATGTAGTTCCATGTCGCTTTTCCTGTTCAATATTTGTGCAGTATATGATATTGTTGAGCTTGCATGAGGTTGATTCCTAACTCAGCCTGACAAAGGTCGGATCATCAGTTTCAGCTTTTTCAGTGTCCCCATATCACAGTGACAACGGCTCCTCACTTTGCATCAGATGTGCAAACAGAATGCGACAGTGACAGAATAGCAGACCATTCTTTGACCATCTTTTTGTTTTTTTGCTTCCCGATGACTTTGACTACATCTTGCTTTTTCATAGGAAACTCCAGAATTACCTTTCCATAACAAATCCAAATCACAGAAATCAAAAGTGTTCAAGGAGAGCAGCAAAGTTTCTTCTCAAGCCATTTTTAGATTTGAGTACAGAAATAGAACCGCAGTTAAAAGGATAGTTGGTAAAAATGTTTGGAAACCAAAACACACGAGGCCCACATGATATTACCTTCCACATATTCTTCACTCCTAAGAACTTCCAGGAAGCCATTTATGCATCTTCCACATAGAGGCTTGTAAACACGGGGAAATAAGGAAGAATCTTTACCTCTGAAGGTTACCCAACTCAACTGCAGGCAATGGGAAGCAGTTAGAGCACTAGTCTGTAAACACCCCTGAGAGGAACCTATACCTCAGTAAAAATTCAGCTGTAAATAATGTATTGAATGCAAACTTAAGGTCCACAGGGAGATATGGATAGGCTCATTACTCCTTTAGTTTGCTGCTCTTTTACGTAGTCCACACAGCTCTCAAAAATCGACTCCAGATGCTCCCTCCCTCTGTTTTGATTTAAAGATGCTTTTACCTGCGGATATTGTTATGGATACAGGTATTGTTTTTTATTTTCTGCATATTGCCCTGAGGTTTGAAGGCTGTTAACTCATGCATCCTTGCACATGCTCTGTGCCCCGTTAAGGTTGCTGGTGTGTGCACATGTGTGTATGTGTTATCTGTGCCGGTAGTTGAGGCGAATGTGCGACCTAGGTCTGTGTGCCCTGTCCGGGGTGCATTGATCTCGAAGCAGGATGTCAAACATTTTAGCGCTGATCTTGTCCTTGTTATTGCCTCACACAGCCGGGTTGTTAATGCATTAAAAATCATTTGTCCCTATCTTTCCAAACTTATCTCACCCTACTGCCCTGAGCAACACAAGAATACCCCTCTGCTATAACATACACACCACCCCAGCCCCTCCTCCCTCCACCTTCTGTTTCTAACCACGTCCTTCCATCCTCTGTCTCAATCAATCTTTACGACACCCGGTTGCATCTCTCTAATGTTTCCGGACTTGACCATATCCCCGTTCAAAAATTCTTAATTAAGCCCGTTCTGTGTGTTTACCATTGGGCAAATTACAATCTGACAGGGCTAATAAAACAACATTGGCGAGAGAAGGACAAGAGGAGCATGTGCTGTGACCCTTACCTCTTTCACCTGTCTCTATCTCTTCCTCAGCTTATCTCCCTACATCCCCACCTCTTCATATCTCCGTATTTTCTACCTCACAGGTTTTGAGGAGGAAAGGGAGGGGATGGGAGAGAGAAGCGGTGGTTTGGCACCAGTTGGTCAGGCTCTTACATCCATCGCTGTCAACGTGCCTATTTGTTTTAAATACTCACATGTCATTACGCTGACATATCTTGGTAATACCACTCAGCCCACTTGCTTCTCATCTCTGATTATTAAGATTCATGAACCTGCCTGCCTGCATGTCAACTCTTACAGAAATGAGTCATATATCTGTGTTCACATCAGCATTTTTCTTCATTTGTATATTGACTTGTGTAGTGTTCTCACATCCTGCAATCTATAGGCCATGCAGTGTGTGTATTATATCTCTATTTCTGTGCAGTTCTGTCTGGTCACTTGAGAGCTGCTATCTGTTTGACACTAACCTGCAGTGACAAATAAAACAACATTAGTATTTGTACCCTACGTACAAACCACGTAAATGACACTGAATTACCAAGAATTTCTTTTAAAGCCTCAAATCCACCCAACCTCAAATTTTTGTGCCTCGTCAGTGAACACAGTTGTAGTTTGCAGTGTGATAAAATTGTTGTAATTAGCAGGATCGGTGTGTAGTATGTATTTAGTCATGACTTCATTTCAGGTAGAGCTTCCTCTTAATAAGTGAACACAACCAAATGTACTTTGCTAAACTAAACCAAAGCCAACAGACCAAAACAGTGTTCACATCAAACTACAGAGCAGTGATGTGGATCCTTCACGTCCAACATATAACGTGACCACTAATGGCAGGACTTTTCACAGATTATTTGTTCCCTTATCTATAGTTTCATGTTTATATGCCTGCTCATTGTCTGCTTTGGCTTTTGGCTAAGAACTCCTGCAGGAAGTGAAACTGGCTGCAGCCTTCCTCTGCCTGCTGGGGAGGATAACAAAAACTAGAAAATGTGAGGGTCAGACATAATGTGTAGTTATATTAGTCTATTGTCAGTTGCTATAAAAGAAATCCTAAAAAAATACAGTATTTTAATTCACAGGAACAATATATTTACTGTAGAATCTGCCTGCCAAATAATTTTGACCATGATGCATTGCATATCTTCAGTGTCTTGTTCTATATTGGTTTTACATTAAGGATTTCTGCCGTACAAAGTAATAATGCTGCGGAAGCTACAGAAACTTGTTATAATGCATCAAATCTAAATTCACACACAGCTAAAATAGAAATAAGAAACAAACTGTTGTCATAAAATCAACCCAAAGCAACATAGCTCAACAACAGCAGAGCCCAGAGTCATCAGCGTCGCTGGAGTAGATGAGCGCAGCTCTAACAGACTGAACCAGACAAAGAAACTACGTTTAATCCTGTTTTACTGGGTGTTTTAGTGTGTGAGAGACAATGTCTGAGTGTGTGTTCTGCTGTTTGTATGTTGCACTACATGCACTGACAGGTGCGAAGCCCTGTGGGATAGCACCGCTGTACCTCACACTTGACTGAACATATACTGCAGATCAGAGGTGTAACAAATCCATTCCTGACTGCCAGAACCTTTCAGAGTTTCTGTGCCTCTGAACAACATGTCTCCGGGTTTCCACACCTCAGAGCTGATGTGTGTCTGACACGCAGACACGCACAGATGAAATGTAGCCTCCTGCTGAAGTGTGTGACTTTGAGGAAAGAGGTTGGGATTGGTAAAGAGCGTGTCCAAGAGTCGTCATGCTGTGTGTGTGTTTCTGTGTCTCAGTAGCGTCTTTAGAGTGGTTAATCAGAGGAGAGGTTGAGGAGAGCATCAGGGTGGCTCCGGTGAAGAGTCCTTGAGTCCTCTCTCTGTTTCTTTGTTGACACCTCTTAACCTCGGTCTATCATCTCTCACTCTCGCACACTTCACTTCTATTGACACTCGCTACCCCGCAGCTCTCCAAAGACCGAGGAGAATCCACTGCAGTGATTGTCCATGAGAGGGGTGAGCCTGCAGAGAAGAAAAGATTATATAATGTGCCGACATACAGAACAAGGAGTTATTGGATTTTGTGCTTCTTTGGTTTCTTTTGTTGACGTTTCTTGATGGACAAAGAGGGAAAAACTCAGAGCGGAAATGATGCATCATCAAACCGAATCCTTCCGTCAGCCCTTGACACTGAGTTAAGACTCCTCACATGCATCAATTTGTAAATGAACTTCTTTATCTTTCTCCTCTCACGGCAGGAAGCGCACAGACTGTCCCTCGCTGTCACTGGCTAGTGTAAGTGGGGTCAGGAGCTTGGGGTCAACTAAGAAGAGGTCAAAGGTCATGGAGCAGTGGGTCTTGTTAAAATACCTTTTAGCCTCCTTCAGGGATATTATGTAATGGCTCTGGGAATAGGCTAGGTAGCAGGTTGACTGTTTTGTGGTGGACACTGGGTGATATATGTGTTCTGCTTTATGCCAGATGTTTATTCATTACCCTTTTAAAAAAATCAGGATGCAAAGGAAGTGCTGAGAGGTCAAGAGGGGTCACACATAAGAGGTCACATTTATGTGTTTTTCTGATGACCTTTTCTTTTGGAGGATGCACCTTCCGGGAAACGATCATCTCACACTAACACTTCTGAGCATCTTCATCTTGGGAACTAAGACGGAGGGATTCTCTTTGTGTTCCAAATTAAAATCCTTAATAGCTTCTTAAAAAACACGTTTTTCCTCTAAGGCTGTAGGACAGGCTCACCTGAAAATGTTGGGGGAAAACTGGGTTGTGCTGATCAATATATTGGAAACATTTGAATATCAATACAATGAGTGCCCTGTCTTCAATCTTAATTTTTAATATGGTGATAATAAGTGTATTAATTTTCATAACTTTCATTCAATAACTTTGGAGTATGAGCGATGATGGCCCATTTTTGCACTGCAAATATACATCTCCTCACTCTGTGCTGCCATTGATCACCCCAGTGCTCTTTCTCTCCCCATCGCTTTGTCCTCCGGTCTCTCCCGCTTTTCTTCCTCTCGCAGTATTGCACTGTAAAATTCATCCTTATTCCCCGCTTCAGCAAGCTAACTGTGCGCACTACCTTTTATCAGTCCAGAACTGTTAAATGAATAAATTGATATTGACGAGCTATCAGCCGAGGGGATAAATTATTTGGGAGCAGAAGGCTTGGGTCACATGACTTTTAGTACCCACAATTCTGTAATTATTCCCCACAAGAAGAACCAGTGTGGAGTGCAGTGCAGTGCCCCCCCCCAGGAAGTGAGCAAACACACACACTCACATGACAAACTATAAATATCCTCACATACAGTGGATTGCAGGGGCCATGGGAATACTGATGATCATTACTGCTCTCACAGCCTTCATGATACAGGATGTTAGCCTGATGTTAGCTGATGATTACACTTCATCACCATTTATTAAAAAAAAAAAACTGAGATGGACAAACCTTGAATGTTAAGCGCCACAGAATAGTTGAGTTACCTGCTACAGTGCAGCACAGAACAGTGAGCTCAGCCTCCGTTGATGGCGATCTCTCTGTAACAAATGCAAATGAGAGGTGCACACTGGGAGGGAGGTGAAGGTTGCGGCTGAGGAAGGACAGCGAGCGTGTCCGAGTGCCAATCACAGAAGTGCTCTTGTTGCCCTCCGGCCATCGCTGACCTTTTGACCCTGGCATGGCCTAAATGTCAGAGGTCCCCATACAGGGTCAGTGGGGATCACTGCGAGACCCTGGCCAGAGAAGCATCACCATGGCAACACTGCTCACCATAGGAGGAGAGATGGGGGTGTTTTGCATTCTGTATGTGGAAATTATGCACGCAGGAACAAACACCTACACATGCAGAGCAGGTTCAGGATCACATCTGTGGGTTTGTTTTCTTTCACAGGGAGTCAGGCTGCCCCTAATGGGTTTCCAGTGAAGCAGCACACAGCTGCTAACACCTGGATGGTCTCCATACAAAGGCCATATGTTATCTACTGCTGCACGACTTGGTCATTAAGCCCCCATTATAGAGATCAAAATTTAGCCAAAAAGAAAAAAAGAGAAGAAAGTCTTTCTTCTCACCACCTCTTTTTTTTTTTTTTTATCATCTTACATGAATGTTAACAGCGAGGGAAAAGCACCTTTCCACAGAAATGGTGTATCAATATCATTGATTATAAATATATCTGATAAACTACGTGCAAAAAGCCTTTGTTATTAACTGAGAATGACAATGGGTTAGATAAAATCAAATCAAATCAAATCAAATAAAAAAATCCCACATCCACTTCCATCACATGGTTGATCCTGACGCCCAGGTGGAGAGATTCTTTTGCATCTTGCGTCATCTAGTGGCCGGAGCCAGCTGCTCTCCCCGGTGAGGGGGATGGGGGCGAGGCTGTGTAGGAGGTGGAGGTGGGGGGGGGGGGACCCAACTAGTCTGCTTTTGTCCCCGGAGAGTTCGGGTCGATGCCTCGTCCCACCATATGTCTGATCACAGCTGCCAATCAACAGGTCAACGCGACCCCGGGGAGGCGGACTCTGGTGGGGAGAGATCAAACACCGGACCTCGGGGATGACAGATGCAGATGGGAAAAAAAAGGCAATAAAACATTGCTTCAAAGATGGCAACGGTGCACTGGGAGGCAAATTATTGTTAACAGTAATCTGCAGAATAGCGCCTCGCATTCTGATCGATTGACTATTATGGAGGCTTTGAAGCCGAGGTAACGCCGGGCTATTGTTCATGGTGGGACACAACCAGAAAATAGCAGCTGGTTTTGGTTCAACTAGAGCGCTCCCAAAGCCTCAAATACTGCTTGCTTCTATGCAATCATGTTTTCTAATAGACTTGCAATTTGGGCTGTGGGGCCTTTTGAGACTTATTCATGGCTTCAGCTGCTGCTGCTCCAAGAAGCATCTGATAGAAAAGCTAATAATTAGGTGAATAAATGTCAAATAAATGGTAAATATTCAATTCTCAATTGCTCAGACTTGTCTGTTTAGAGAACCTTCTTCACATTTTTAAAAGAGAAGTTAAAATGCTTTCTTGGATGTGCACATGCTTGTGGACAATCTCTCCTCATCCTCCTAATCTACACAGGAAAATCATGTTTCTTTTTAATAGTTGTGTCAAGACACAGCAAAAACACAAAGATTAAAATTGGTGACTTTTTTGGTCTCTTTTTGAAACATGAAAGAATCTAGTAGATAATCAGCATATTTAACAAAAGCTTATTGTACCAAGATATTTGGAGTCTGCAGGCTTATGAGTTTTTTTTTGTCAGGTTTCAATAAACGGTTTGAAGAGAAGTGATTTTTATTTGAATTTCCTTCCCCAGATGCTGAAGATGAATTAAATCATTTATATTTTTCTGTCATGGTTATTATTAATATTGTCCTGTGCTTTTCCCAAGCAAATAAGTCTGAACAGTTCCATTTAAATTTAGTTTCATAGTTGTGAAGGGTTTTATCTTGGATCTCAGCTATAATTTGTGTAACTAAATTAGTAGCAGTGGATGTCTTATCAATGTAGAGACATTATGAATGAAGTTCAGTTATTATAGGTGATTTTAGTGGTTACTTTGGCTGGTTATATTAAACTATAAGGTTTGGTGTAATTATCTCTGCTGCTGTGTTGCTGACAATAAAAGCTACAAGGTGGAAACAAGTTTAACATGCACTGAACTGATGGGAAGATCCCCCATTTTCCTGCTTATCTGTTTGATGTAGGTCCATGTACGGGTTCAGGCTTCATCCCATGTTGTGTGAACTGTTGCATGTTGGGGTCTATAGCCAAATCAATGAGATACATGTAAGCCAAAGGGAATCAGCTTTGGAATGCTGCTGTAAATGTGCTGTACTAAAACACAGCCATAATGTTTCATCGCCGTCGCAACAGGACTGATCTTCTTACCTCACTCTCTGCTAATCAGGAACAAATCTTTGTGCCTTAATCTACGGCCCCCCGCACCCCTCTGCCCATCTCATTAGATTAACAAAATGGCATACACACACATACGTGGATACAAAGACAGCCCATGACCTCAATCTCACGCCTGTACAAAGTTAGTTGATTGTAATTCTCTATGATTTTGTTAAATTCTGCGATGCCACTCAGTATTTTAAAATGTCTTGTATTTACATGACAGGAAAAAAAATGAACATGATCACATTTTCCTACTTTAAATGCAAATTGTGTGTGTGTGTGTGTGTGTGTGTGTGTGTGTGTGTGTGTGTGTGTGTGTGTGTGTGTGTACGTGCACGTATGTATGTACGTACGGACGAGTCTTAGGTGTTAAGTGTGTGTGCTGTACACTTGCATATGGGTGTGTGTGTGTGTGTGTGTGTGTGTGTGTGTGGGGAGCAAACATGTGCAACCATATTAAAGCCTTAAAGCTGGTGAATTGAAGAGGATTTGATGCAGAGAGCGATTCATGGGAATTAAGCAAATTAGGTCTCCAATTAGCTGCTGACACTGAATAGGAAGATTTGGTGAGCAAAAATTAATCAGATGGATTTGTCATTGTTGTAATGAACATCACCAGAGAATAATTGTTGTGACAACACCCTCTCTCTCTCTGTTTGTGTGTCTCTTAAGCTTTATCCCTCTGACATATTGTTTGTCTATTCAGAATCTAATTTAATGTCAAATATTGCCTTATTCAAATATTCAATAATTTGCAAATAAGAAGCCCACATGACCTGAAACAAACAAACTTCAGAAAAGTCAATGTATGACCTAATCCTCTTTGGCTGGAGCACTGGGGATGTAAATGCCAACCTTTGCAAGTCAGAAAAAAATTTCATTATTGATGTAAAAGCCGGACAGGTACAGAATCGACTTGATTCCTATTATGGCAATATTTTGGAGTCTTATAAATAAACTATTTCTGCTTTGGAGATATTTTTAGTTTATGAGCTTTATGAGCTGTGCTTTTTGGATCATCTTTCACAAAATATAGAACAATAATGTTACACATTACCTTCTATTTTCATTTTTGCCTTCAGCAAAAAAAAACCTTTATATTTCATTATTTCTTTTGCCTTATATTTCTGCTTGGACTCCTTTATTTATACAAAGTGCACTCAGCCCCTAAAAATCCTCCCACCTGTCCAATAAATCAGCATGTGCTCCCCTCCTTCTCTCTCTTTAGCTCCTTCCCTTTCCTCTCCTTCATCCTCACCTCCTGCGGTCCCCCTCTTTCTGCAGCAGCGGTTACAGATTACACTGTGTGATAATCTTCCTATTTCTTGAAACTATTTGGGATTGCTCAGATTATCTGGCCTCATATCCTTGGGAGTCGGCTTTGGGAAGCTTGATTTTAGACTCTTAAGGCAGAAGATTTTGCATCCCGACAGCTTTGACTAATTAGCATCTAATACCGGGAGGTATTTCACCATTGGGCTCACTTTTAATACTATCTGTAGTACACGCAGGGAAGTATGCACACACACACACACACACACACACACACACACACACAAATACACATGCATGAAAACAAACCACACCTGAGGCAGGTGATAAAAAAAAGCCATTAGTTAAATTCAATATGATTTAATAAGATTATAACAAAACATTGCATTTTTGTATTTCTGGTGCTAAAAGCATTCAAAATACAAGTTAAAATCATTCAGTATCTTAAAAAGTATCATACATTTTATTCAATATTGAATGTACTAAAATCACTTTGTGCTTGCTGAATATCGTGTAATAATGTCAGTAATGTCCAGGGTCATATAACTTTTAACACCATCTAATAATGCAACTGTAAATACAGAATTCCTCAGAAATATGAACTCTTCATTCTCAGGGTACAGAGGTATGGAGGCCTGGGTGAAACCCCACTTGTGGCTGCACACGGGACCAAGGCCAGTAGAGTCTGGGTGCCAAGCAGGACAGAGGGAGTGCTGGGGCCTGAGGACAGCACCAACAGGCAGTTCTGTGGGGGCGAGCGAAGGCAGGGTGGTAGGGCGAGCTGAGACAGGAAAGGGGAAGCTGTCCCGCCACCCTTCGTGCCCTCCGCCGTGCCCTCCGGCAGTGATAGTCCCCGTTAGAAAAGTCATGGTAGTTTGATGGATGAATCGCCCAAAAGTGGCCTTTACCGTTGTCACTGCGGCCTGCTTTGATGAAGCAATCATTCAGGGACAAGTTGTGACGCACACTGTTCCTCCAGTTTTTATCCTGTTCGAACAAGACAAGAGATGTTAGGCCAAAAACGAATAAGAGTTAAACAATGAATGACCCCAATTGAGAATCAACATAAGTGGCTGTTAAGTATTGCTGATCCTCCTCAGGATGTCACCTCGTCCTGTTGGCAGGACGCACGATGGCGTGTCAAGAACGTATATGATCACAGTAAGACACGACACCCTGAGTTACCTTTTTAGCACGTCAAACCAGTGATCAACTTTAATCCACTAGGCTACGTCCAATCTGTTGGTGCACCTGGTAAAGGCAGGGGCGGTTTGCAACCTAGCAACAGGATTACTTTATTTGTGAATTTGCCAACAAGAAGATCATCTAGTGTCCCTTCGAGAACCTAATTATCTAACCACAGATTACATGTGCCAAATAGGTCACTTCACTTCTGAAAATGGCCGGCAATGTTTTTTGTTTTTTTTTTTGTTTACAGCAAACTATAAACTAATGTATAGACGATGAAGACTTTGGGTGAATATACGTTCTGTGTTTTCGATTTTCCTCCCAGTAGTACTTATGAGTTAACAAATTGGGAGCGGATGAGCCATTTCAAAACATTCCCCCAGACAATCTTCACCTGTTGATATATTTATTTATATTATTTATTCATTTATGGATGTGTATATGTATTTACTTTACTTGGACCTTTTGGAGACACTTGTTATAGTTTATATGTCATGTTACTGTAAAGTGGAGTATTGAAGTATCCTCTTCAGAATTAATGGAGTTTTATCTTAGCTTACCTTTCATAGTGTTAACTTCACATTACCATCTAATTTGACTTTCTGAATTCCTCCGTCAATACAAAAGCTTCTACAATAGCTGTTTTCTGATGGTGACCTATAAGTTGATCTCTGCATGACAGGTAAATAGAAATACAGAAGAATTCAGGTTTGAATGTACCTTACTCTTGAAGTAAGGGTAGTGGTCCATAATCCACTGGTAGATGTCACACAGCAGCAGTTTCTTCTGCTCGGACGCGAGGATTGCCTTGGAGATGAGTGCAATATACGACTGGTTGGGTTTGTCCGGCGTGCCGCTTTGCTCTGGCTTGCTGCTGACGGACATGGTGGTGGTCACTCCCTCCTCCCCCTCTTCTTGCTTCTCTTGGTCCCCCTCCTCTTCTTTGACTTTCCTTTCTTCAATGTCTACCTCTGACCTCTGTAGCTGTGTCTTCTGTATTTCAGAGTGAGTCCCCACCTCTTCAGGTTTCGGATTCTGATGATTTAGCATGTTGTTTGCTGGCTGCTCTGCCGTACGACTTCCTGTCGCGTCTTCTTTAGAACCTTTGACTCCTTTATTGAACAGAAGGTAGTCAATAGTGAAGCTAAGTCCCAGTCTCTCTCTGACACCAGTGTGACCGCCTCTGTCCTCCATTGTCATTTCTGAATTAAGATATCTCAGACTCATTACAGCTTTTATTGCTTCCAAACTGACTGACAACTGAATAATAATCGGGTGATAAATGGAAAGCCTTTCTCCTCAAAGTCTTCTCAGAATGATGTCTGAGTTTCACAGCATGGCTGTTTTCTTTTAAAATTAGGCCCCTTCATAAACTGAGTTCCTCGATGTCCCTCGCTTCTTTCGCTGACGATTTACTGTTGACCAGATCAGATAAAGATGAGCCTCTCACCTGTTGTTAACCCTGATGCGCTCATGAGCAACACAACCTCAACTCGTGGAAATGACGTCAGTCTTTAAGATTAAATACGGCCACTTTGTTTGCCAACTAAGTTTAATTAAACGTTTTCTACTCCCTGGTAAATCTGATCTGATCAAAACCTCTTCCTCAAGAATGAACCAACTTTTGCCTGATTCAAGGAGCTGTGTTTCGCAGTTGTGAAGGTCTCCCTATTTATAGGGCTGTGAATTTATCCCTCACAGAAAGGGGCCAAGAAGGCACAGGGGAGGTCCAGGTAGGGGGTCTCAATTGAGGCGGATTATTTTTATTAACCTAAGCAAATCTTTGTAATTACGGGAGATTAAATACTTGAGATTTAGTAAGACATGGTGTGCAAAGGCTGGATGCTGTAGAATCAAAGGCCTTTTAGGTGCCAGTTTTATCCTGTTAAGGTTGTTTTGTCCATGCGGATGCTGTCCAAAGAATTACATCAATTACTGCAGAGCGGTAATTAATGGTACAAATTCTATGCAAAAAAAAAAAAAAAAAACACAGTCACATTAGTTGAGTTAAACAGTAAAGAAGAAAGCAAAATAAATATTTTCCTTATTTAAATTGTGTTTCCTGTGACCTTTATTTCAATTGTTGGCTACTCTTATTGTGTATCTGTCGTGTTTTTTCATTTTCTGTTTTACAGTGCACAACACAAATGTAGATAGCTGGGTTTTTTTGTAACTCTTGTAAATTAATTTGGTAAATGTATTCTTTGATGTTTTTAAAGAACCATCTCAAATATAAAAACTGAAATGCTTCTAAGCTATTCTTCTCCATTGTATTATTGAATATTGTAACCTTTAATAATTAAAGGTCTTTGCAGACTAATTATAGTTTATTTTTCATAAGGAACATTTCACTTAATTTGAAGAACAATCGTTTTGTTGTGCTCTGTAATGATGTTCTGACCTTACTACTGACCTTGTTTATGTATCTGATTAAATTTTGCTTCTTAAATGTTATAGTCTGTGTTTCGTTTGTGATGATTTAATGTCAATTAATTAATGTTAAATGCTTTTTTTTATGTACTTTTACACAGAATTACTGCGTATTTGTTTATATTGTTAAATATGATCAGGTCAGACAACAACACAACATCAGACTTTTGTGATTTATACTTTTGAATGTGGACATGAATTGATTTTAAAGTTGCACTGATAAAACTGGAATTTAAATAATTAAAGTGAGTTACTTTTAAAAAGATACACAATGAAGAGAAGGAATGTGTTGGGAAGCTTTTTTGGCCAACTATTAAGTTTACTAAAATATCTAATCTATTCAAACCATACACCAAAACATAAAAAAAATATATTTAAAAAAATAATACAACACATTGCTCACATACTTTACTCTGTAATTTTCTTCTCTTAAAGATTCTGTGAAGGGGTATCAAAATGTTAACATCAAATTGAAAATTGCAAGTGTCTCATATTTTCATTTTTCTATAACCTTGGGCCTATTGACCCCTGAACTGTGGTATTCAAGAAATTTAGGAACTTGCTGAATGTATTTAATTATTGGTCCACATTATTTGTCATCATGTGGATCTAAGTAAGAGTGTTGGTTCGGTATGTAGCAGAATCTGCATCGTTCTGTTACAGAGGGCATGAATGAGTGAATGACCATATTGCCCTCTTCTGTTTAAGTAATGGAACATGAAACACATGCCCAAATCAAAGTGCAGTGCTTCCTTTACATTATCGCACATTTATTTTCTAATCATCTGCAATCAGCTGTGTCATACATATCAATCAAATCAAATCAAATTTATTATTATAGCGCCAAATCAATCAACAGAGCCACATCAAGGGGACTTTACATATAGAGCAGGTGTAGACCAAAATCTTTCAAGTCTTCAAATCTTTCAATTATCAAGAGACCCAACAAATCCGTTCATGAGCAAACCCCTGACAACAGTGGCAAGGAAAGATTTCCTTTAAGAGGCTGAAACCGCCGACAGAACCAGACTCAGGATGGGCGCCAACTTCCTTGACCCATTAGATCGGGGTGGGGGAAGAAAGTAATAAAAATTCAAGCCAAAACATACAGCTATAAAGTGTCATTTCAATTTTTTTTTTAGTTTCTATTAAAATTTTCAAATTTAAATTATATGTTACATATTACATCAACCACCTTAATGGCATACCAAGATATGCTCTTGATCTCACAGTTTTGTTTTATTGATGTTTCACATCCAATATAAAGCCAAAACAAAACAAGCCATGTTATTACATGATACTGCAATTCATTCAATTGATTTTTGTGTGTTCATGAAGCCATTCTTTGCCACAGATGAGGAGATTTTGGAAAATCTGGTCTGGATCCCCACAGAGCTCATAAAGATGCCCCCTGTATCCTTATTTAGATTTTAATAAAAGCACAGCTTGACGTGCTATTTGTGTTTTCGACATGGTGTGTCTGGTCTGTGCTTTGACGTGTGGGTGTCTATTTTTCTTTACACATTTTGACTCAATAATGAGCACACACTTTAGACAAAGCAGTAACTCCACTTCTCGTGGCTGGATGCAGAACCTGAACTGGATTTGAATGCCCGGAGAGGACTTTGAGGGACCATGCGACCAAATCCACTTGACGCCCCTTATTTCACACCCACATTGAATTTCAACAGTTTTTAAGGTACACAGTCACAATACCTCGTCACTATAAAAGCAAAACATCTTGGATATCACAACACCTCGACACTTGGTGTCATTAATGGACACCGAGGCCTGTTTTTGATCATGAGACCTGTCTCTTAGTGTTTTTAAAAAGTTGTACTGTAACTTTAAAAAACGTTGAGCCCGCCCATTTTGCGTGCAGCGCTTCGGGCCATGGGTGAATCCACGCTGTGATTGGCCGAAGCCACCTGTCCATCAAAGCGGACTCCGTCGTTCATTGGTGAAAGACTAGCCGTCGTCGCTGACTCTCGCGGTACTGCTGCACGAAGATGGCGGCCGAACTGGTGGAGGCGATGGCAAGTAGAGCTTGGCTAGGTTTGGTTTGATGGGAGGTGGGCGCGGGAATGTCGGCCGATACGCCGCCCGGTCGTGGGGGGAACCTGGCGGCTTTGTGTGTCTATGTTTAACAGTTTGTGCTCTCAGAAATGTGGGATATTATATTCACGACGAGACCGACTGCCCAGCACTGCTAACGTAGCTAGCCTGCTAGGTTGTGTTAACTAGACAAGTGCGTTGGTAGAGCTAGCATCATGCTGGCTGTGAGGGGAGACACCGAAAATGAATGATGGAACCACACAAACATTTGGGGCTTCACTGCCGACACGCTCCCCGGCGTGTTAACATGTCACATTATTTGTCTCACGGTGAAGTTCATCTGCAGTGAGCTAGTCAGTATATTGAGCAATGCACCTGTCAAAATGTCCAGTTCCCATAATTGAATGCCGACAGTCCAGCCTTTAAGCAAGCTAGCCAGCCGATAGCTACATGGAGGGGGGGGGGGGGGGTATGTTGATGATGAAGACTCTGCAACACTACTGTCTTTATGGCTGCAATTCTTTTGCGCAGCTCGACCAGCTAATGTTCAATGGACAGCTGCTGTGTGCAAATTGATGGAGGCTCAGTGTTGGCAGCTATTACAGCAAATCGGACAGGCCAGGCTTTTCCATTCACAACAACAGTCCATGTGTTGCCCCATAATACTCCACGCTGCTGCTGCCCGTTTAATAATCATCTTCATGTGGATTGTATATTTAATCTTATCTGGCATGTCCTGAGATAATAGATGCCACTTAATAAGTTGATACTATAGAGAAGTTTAGTTAGTACCCGTAATGTGGCTCCATAATGGTGAGGAAAAATAGACCTTGGTGATGTCAAGGCTTGCATGCATTTTCTTTCAGTATGCAGTGATTGATATAGATGGTCTAACAGCTTGGTTGTCAGTGCTCAACCGGGGGTTTATCCAGAAATCATCTGATTGATCACAAATATATATCTATTCCACTGTTTTAAAACATTGTAATGAAAGTGAAATTTGTAGAAGCTAAACATTTCCCAAGGCAACTTAAAAAAAAAAAAAAAAAAGAGGAGTGGTGTGACTTCGTACTGTATCTTACTAAATCCCCTCCATGCCTCTGTTGGATTAAAGGGCCAAGTACAGGTGCTAATTTTAGCAGGTATCAAACACTTGAAGACACCTGCCATGCCATCTAAAATGCTGCAAGTACGTTCGTTAAATAATGTTGTAAAAGCCTGTCAGAGGTTAATTTAATGGATGTGTAAGGCAAGAAATCCAACAAGGCACCAAAATATCAGGTTTTAACAAGAGGGCCTTTTAAACACTTTTTTTTTTTTTTTGAAGAACAAGCATTCTGAACCCCACAGGATGTAAACATGTCAGAATGCATTTTTCAATTTGGTCACACAAAGACGTCAACACTGGTGCCTTACAGATCACAGTTCTGATGCCAGACTGCAAACATGCTACCTAAAATCATACACAGTGGTGCATTATTCCAACCTTCTTAAGGGTAATATAAGAAGGAATGTAGGTGTTAGATACTAGTGATTTTTCTTTCTCTTTTTTTTTTCTCTCATAGCAAGTAATGCCTTGGAAATTCAGACTACAAATATATTTAGAAAAGCAAGAACAACTAACAGCTCTGGAAAGAAAAAATCTTTGCAATTGTTTCTGATGAGACAGCAGTAGCAGGAATTCAAAGCTATTAGAGCTTTGTTGGTAAATAGCTTTGCATTTCAGTCAAGCATCAATATGTGTAGGATTGCACATTGCTCTCAAAATGAATCTGTCTTGGTTATTAATGCCACTATTATTTTGCCATATTATTGCCACTCTAACTTCAGATAAAAACTTTTTCTCTGTGTTTTATAGCCCAAATGTTGTCTTTTCTTTCTGGTAGAACATGGTGAAAAGTTTCCGGGTCTCAGACCTGCAGACGCTGCTGGCCTCAATGGGCCGCAGCAAAAGTGGGCTGAAGCAGGACCTGGTGGGACGCGCACTGAGGCTGGTCCAGACCGAGTACAGCCCAGAGCTTCTGAAAAATGTCAGACAGCTCTATGAGTCGCGCTTCCCCAAAACATCTGGCTGGCTGGCAGCACGGCGTCCAGAGGGTGTCCCAGTTGCTTACTCACCCCTCAGCTCCTCCCCCACTGCCACCTCTCAGGGCCCAGACTACCTCAATGGCATTTCCAAACCGCTCCCCACACCTGCAGCAGAGGTCAAGCTGGTGCCGCTTCCCTTCTACCAAACTTTGGAGACACTGTTGCCACCAACAGAGCTAAGTATGTGCAGGCTTTATGTTTCTTTTATCCTTCTGTTTAAATAATTCTATTAGGAGAAATATTCTCTCCTAATAAATTATTAAGCTATACACTGTGCTATAATAAATTTGTCTGCACTTGTACAGTTTCCCAGAACAATGAGAAACTGCAGGACAGTCAATGCATATTTGAGTTAACACCAAACCAAGCAGATCAGATCAGAAATGCCACGTAAGAAACTCCGTTTTCTCAGCACTCTTCATCACTAGTTCAGTGTAAAGGTGTAACTGAGCCTCATTTTAACCTTTGACCTTTTATTTTCATAGTGAAATTCGTCCAGGAATCAGATCAATCCAAGTGGTTCTGAGGTAAGTTCCCATTAAAACCCAGTAGATAGTTAACAATCTGGTTTTCTGAATCAGAATTTTTGTGCATATGAATAAATTGGAAAGGAAAATAAATCATGATTAATAAACAGGTTTGAGAGATACATAGATGATCATGATTATAGATTGAATTGTCTGCCATTCTTATGATGGCAATCTTTCTCTCTTGTCACTTTTGCAGAATCTGTTACACAGACTCCATTGGTGTCCAGGAGGACCAGTATCCCCCCAACATTGCTGTCAAAGTTAACCAGTCCTACTGTCATGTACCAGTGCGTTGATTCACTTATTTGACCATAACCATTCATTTAGAGTACAAACATAACTAAAGCAGGGCAGTTCTGTTGTTGTCTGTTTTTTTTTGTTTTGTTTTTTTTTCCCAGTGATTACAGTGAGCTACCTGTTTTATAAATGTGAGTGAGTCATTGGTTTTAGGAGTTGTGTGAGAGACTTACTGGCTATTCATGGCCGAACTGGCCACATGACGTTTTGCAATGATTGATTACTCAACCTCAAGACAAGAAAAAGAATATGCAGTTAGAGATTTATATACAGATTTAGTACAACAGTAGTTGAGAGTTATATACAGAGTTTAATATACAGACAAAGCTGGAAACGAGTGACAAATATGGAAATATTATTTACTGGCATCAAGATAGGGGCAAGCAGATGAGTCTGCACAGTTAAGATTTGAATGTCTTTTCAATTTATTCATTTGTGGAACATAAGGCAAAATGGTTCTTCTACTTTTATTTTCTCCTATTTACTAAAACAAATAAACATGCTCTTCCTGCACAGGAGGAAAATTTGCTTTCAAATTCATGTAACTCATCAGAAGCTGATTGTAATTTTGCTTTGTATAAAACAGTGACTTTACAATAATCACACTCAAGAGCCCTTAAATTATTTAGTGTTTTAAACTGTATCAAATCATAAGTGGGAATTTCAATACCTGGGATCTAAGAAAATGGCAAAATCCATTTAATTTATAATAATTTATAATGTTTTTGTGTGCCTGTTTCAGGGCTATTATCCATCAAATAAGCCTGGAGTGGAACCCCGTCGTCCCTGTCGACCTGTGAACATTACTCCTTGGTTGCATCTCTCCAGTGTCACCAACAGAGTCACCATAACCTGGGGGAACTTTGGCAAGGTCAGAATCTCATATGGTGGCAGCACGGCAATAAGAGCCGTATCTTCCATTTGTAGGTTTCAAAGGACATCCAAGTGAGACATTGCTTCAGAGACTCGTGTCTCATGAATCAAGAGTTTTGTTTTAACTGTTTGGCCTTGAGTGAGATACAGCTAAATTTTGACTAACTATGCAAATTAGTTGGCCTCTGTCCCCACAGAGGCTTTTTGTAGAGCACATTTCCTTGAAGGTGTGCGTTATCCTGATGTGAGCAGGACTTGCAATGAGCCATGGGCTACATTTTAAACCTTCTGACCCTTAATTATAGCCCCAAGCATCCAATGTGTCTCCAGCAAAGCCCCTAAAGAAGTCTTTTGACAGTGAAGTGCCGAATTACATCAATTGGATTCTTGACCTCTTAAAATCCTGATTCTGTTGTCCAGCTGGAAAACTGATGAATACACGCTTACCTCTGGTCCTCCCTCTTGAGTAGAACTCTTATGTAACCCAACTAGGAATGAGAAACGTGAAGGACGAAACGAAACACAGTAAAATAGTTTTTGTTTTTTTTGTTTGCAGTTTTCTTTCTGTATCAATGACGTAATTAGTTAATCAGAAGATAATCGTATGTGTTTAGATTATCTTTTTGAGCTAGTTTTAAAGTGAAAACGTTTTGATCTTTTTCTGTGGCTCCAACTTTGAGATGATATACAGTTACAAACAGAATGTTATTGGGATTTGGATAAAACATCTGAAGGCATCGTGCAGCCTTGTGGATTTTCTTATTCGGCAGCCTGCATTAACCCTACTTTAAAATCTGACATCAGAAAATCCCTATGGTGAGAATATAATAAAGTGAGACTTTATTTTGTTTTGTTTTTTTTTTCTTTGCAAAATAGCTAAAAATGGAAAAACCTAAAATTTCAGTAAAAATAAATCAGCCTTACTGCTTGAGCACAAACTACAACGATATCGCCCTAAATTGAATTTACTAGACATAGATAAAGGTAGAGAGCTGTGGATATAAGATCCCACAAATCACACTGCATGTCAGGACAAAACACAAGCCATGAAGTTCAAGGACTTGCTTGGAGCTTGCCAAATGGCATTTGAAGGACTAACTCCTTTTGGGCAGAAGTCCAAACGCTGTCTGGTAAACACCAGCCGCTGGATATCACCTGACTTGGTGATGGGAGACATGGGTGTAGTTGAGGGAAGGATAATTGAGTTTCAGAGAAGCTACAGGGTGCTTGTGACCTAAGACTGGGCTAGATGGTTTAACTAAGCATGTAACAACGAAGCCAAGACAATGCTGGAATGGCTTTAGGACTGTTTCTATTCATCATTGAGTCTAGGCTTTCATGGGTCTCTCAAACAAGTTAAACATCTGTGGAGACTTTTCTAAATGAGAGAAAATCAAAAGACTTCTTTCGTATGAAAGTGAAATTTGTAATTTGTCCTCTAGTTTCCATGCTGATAGGAGAGGAGCAGCTCAGGGGTATGAAAAGAAACCTGATGTTATGAGAAACCCATAGGCAGAGACCCCTTGTATTGTATTTCATTCATGTGTTTACTACAGATTACTGTGAAGACGGCTTGAAAATAGCTTTTTACCACTTGGTTAACAGCAGGCTGGCTCAACTGAGGTCCTCGTCTTTACTTTCATAATGACGATAAATTATGAACCTCTGACTCCATACTGTAAGGCATCTTTCTTTTATAATGTGTGCAGTATATTATAGCTGGAAACTCACCTGCATTTTATGTGTTTGCATAATTCATTTTTAATGTTAATACAATCAGCTTTTTTCCCAACTGGGTGGGAACAATGCCAACTTTATTTGACTTTTTTTTTTTTTAAAGTTTGCTTTCCCTCTGAACTCCCTGCTCATAAGCTGTGAACCTGTTTTTCAGCGGTACTCAGTGGCAGTGTATTTAGTGAGGGTCTTTACTGCAGCAGACCTCTTCAGCCAACTCAAACTCTGCTCTGTTGAGAGTGCAGAACGCTGTCGTGAACGCAGTAAGTGTTACTCATAAAACCTTATCGCCTGCTTTCAGTTTTACAACTTTACAATCCTAAAGATCACTCATTTGATTTTTTGTTTGTACAGATAATGTTTGTTCAAGCCTTTTTTTTTTTTAATTAAGACCTTTGTGGCACTTTTTGGTTGGACTTGAGGCTGTGAATTTATTGTTATACATTGCAACATAGATAGAAAATGATTTGTCATAATGGATTGTCTGTCATTTATGTACAGTACAAGACAAACTACGTTTTGACCCAGAGAGTGAAATAGCAACCACAGGGCTCCGGGTTTCTCTTATCTGTCCAGTGAGTATACTTGCACAAGAAGTTTCCTAAATGTTTGTTTTGCAATCAGGTTTGACTTTTAATATTGTTGTCTTTTTTCCGCCTCACTTTCTCTTCTATTTCCTAGCTGGTAAAGATGCGGCTCGGTGTGCCATGTCGAGTTTTAACTTGTGCCCATCTTCAGTGTTTCGACGCAGTCTTTTTTCTGCAAATGAATGAAAAGAAGCCCACGTGGACATGCCCTGTTTGCGACAAACCTGCTCCCTTTGAGCTGCTCACTATTGATGGGTAAGCAGACAGAAACATGCTTTAACTTGCCCCGCAACTGCATCATTTTTCTCGTTTTAATATATTCTGAAAATGGTAACAGTAATTTTAACAACTCTCTATTGAAGCTGGAGTTGGAGAAAAACTATTAAAGCTCCACAAATGCCAAAGCCTTTTTAGTATTCTTCATACAACTGAACAATGAATGTATCTATTGTGTTTTCATTACAAAAGCTTTGTATATATTACCTGTAACAAATTTTCAAGTATCAACTCTGCTATATTTCTACAGCTGATGTGGTGTTATAAATGAGGGCTGAACAATAAGCAAAAAGTCATATTGGAAGATAATGCCTTGGAGGCAATGGACCACCATTTTAAGAGGAACAAAAAAGATTTATACTTTTTTTTTTTTTGCTGGGGGATTTACCAGAAATGAATTGCCAGGGCGTACAAGCACCATAGTATTTCATTTATAATGGCGCGTTGTGACAGACTTTTGCAGCTTGAGCTTTTGGATACTGCCTTTGGCCATATTACATTTTGTGTAGTAGTCTAATGTTGTTGGACTTTCCCAACAAAAGAGCTGCACTCCACCCTCTTATTTAGGATTTAGTGACAAGAGAAGTGCAGATTTCCTAGGAATTGCAGATTCTTGTTGTCCCTCAATCATTTCCCGAAGATGTTTTTTGGGCGTGTAATTTCTCTCAAATTCAAACCGACTCTTTTAGGTGCTTCCTAACTACCTACAAAGACTGAAGGTATTGTGTTACAGTTTGGATTTGAGCTGTATTTGCATTGCCCAAGTTAAGCTTGTGTTAAACACCCTTCTTTAACTGAGCTCTAGCTTTCATTTTCAAAGGCCTAATCACTAAATGTTGCCAGGTTAGTAAATAAAATGGCTCTTAAGGCAGTGAAATTCTCAGATCGAATTAAGTTTTTAACCATAGAAACAAAGATTCTTTTGTATTTTGATGATTTTGTCATGGAGTGTAGCTTGAGTGTAATAGATTGCTATTTAATGATAATGAATGAAAGAAACTTGAATGCTCACCATGTCAGACAGAGATCTCTGCAAACTGCAGGAAACCCATGCAGACCCCTGCTAAACAATGATCCTCCAATTTAGTTCTCAACTCATTTTCTGATGTCCTGTAAAACAACTCTAACTGCTATTATGTATTTCAGGCTGCTTTCTGAGATTCTGAAAGAGACAAGTGAGGACATCGAAGAGATTGAGTACCTGACTGATGGTTCCTGGCGACCTATCAGAGATGACAAGGAGAGGGACAGGGAAAGGGAACGCAGCAACACACCAGAGTACCCTGTTGTTGATATATGTATGTGTCAAACCTTATAACGTTTACTGCGTCATCTGCATTTGTTCCCTTTTTTGTGTTTCCCTGTAGTTAGTTTGCTTGAGGTTGTTGGTAATTTAATCTTTTTTTCTAACGGCATCTTTTGTTTACAGGCATTCCTGAAGCGAACGGTCATTCACCGGCTCACAGCAGCACCAGCCTGACGGGCAAATCTGGGAGTGGTTCTGTGGGGATGGCAGGAGTCACAGGAGGACCCGCTGTGGCACCAGGAGGAGGTGCAGTGGTGGATCTGACTCTTGACTCCTCATCTGAGGAGGAAGGGGGCGGGGCAGGAGGAGACAGTGAGGACACAGAGGACAGCGCTGACAGTCCTGCCCCAAAGAGGGGCCGATACAACTACGACAAGGACCTGGTCACTGCTTACTGACCCCACAGCTCTGTCCCCTCATAGACTGACACACACACAGAGACAGAGAGGCAGCAGGGGGCTAAAAACTTGAGGACAGGAACACAGTAATCCACTAAATGCAACAACCCTTCCTTATGCCCAAACATCAGAGCCTTTTAGCAGCCCATGTTTGTATCCAGACAAAACAAACACACTCAAACAGGCACTGTTAACGAATCTTCAATCTAGATTGATTAGGATTCCTCTTTGTACTGTACACCACTGGAAGCAAATCTAACTCTTTTTGGCTGATCGTCACCTTGCAGTGAATATCTGTACCGTCCTGCCTCTACTAAAGAAACTGAATGGATCAAGCACCCCAAAACCACCACCACCACCACCACCATCACTACTACTACCCCCTTTCCTCCTCTCTAGACAGTTTCCTCTCTACCACCCCATCTCTCTTTATATTTGACTCTGAATTGCAGGCTCTTTTAGCCGTGGCCATTCAATGTTTGCGTCTCTGACTTTTGTCACGTTAGTGATGAACAGGCGATTTGAAAGTGGAGGTTCCTCAGTAGTTTTTGGTAAAAGGTCAAAAACAACTAATGGAAAAAGAGCATGAATAATTCGGGGGAGGACAATGTGGAGGTATGTGGAGTGTGATGCAAATTTAAACTTTCCTATTGTGTTATTTCTTTGTTCAGAGAATTAAATCAAAGCTTGAAAGGGTTTTTTCAGGAATTTATCCTTTTAATTTTGAAAGGGCAGCACACAGTACTGGCCTCAATGTGTGATGCTTTCCATTTTTATTTTATCCTTAGATAAGAGAACCTACCTCAGTCATAAAAACTTAGCAGACTGACCAGAGAGTAGCTGAGAAAGAAGCAGAGAACAGAAGAATTGAGTCTTTCTGAAGCCAATTTTACACTGGAGATTTTGTTTTCCTTCTTTTTCTTTTTTTATTTTCTAACTCCATTGTTCCATGCAATTGTTTCCTCTGCAGCAACTAGATCTTTGAAGGGCAAGTAAGCTTGTGGATAAGTGAGCTAACTGTAGGTGATGGTTGGAGTGATTGGTTACC
The DNA here is from genome assembly GCF_900963305.1 of Echeneis naucrates. Classification (NCBI taxonomy): domain Eukaryota; kingdom Metazoa; phylum Chordata; class Actinopteri; order Carangiformes; family Echeneidae; genus Echeneis; species Echeneis naucrates. The sequence continues at coordinate 7,469,145 of NC_042514.1, forward strand.
ACTGTCCAACATTACTGCAGTTATTTTTGCTGTAACATGATTCATTAGCATTAATATCAGCATTGCAAATGGATGTAACTCATCAAAGTTACTGTGCGGCAGTTGTGCCAAAGCGGGTCCATTAAGAATTCACTGAATAGAAACAGTTTTGAAATTTCAGTGCCTCCCCCCTTTCCCTCTGTTAAGTGGTGAAGTTTGGAGCTGTGGTGTTCTAAGACTAGCTGAGCTGGCCAACAGATGAGACCCCAGTCTTAAAGGTATTTTATTTCAGTCGTGAATTATTGAGGCTTTTCCAGTTCAACAAATGGACAGAAAAACATCTGTGGTAACGGACAGTTATGGAACAGGATAAAGCATTTTGACATCATTCTCCGCAAGCTTCATATTTATTTAACTGCTTCATGTTCTCTTAATAGTTATAATAAATTGTTGTAGTTCAGAATGAACAGGATATTGGAGCTGCAGAAAGCAGGTCCTGTCTGCTGCAGTGGTCTAGGCGATGAGACAAGAGGCTCAAGGCTCCTTTTCTTTCCCTGTGAATGAATCTGACCTGGGTCAAAGAAGCAGCAAAGAATATTTTGCTGTGGAGGATTCACCATGTCTGACACAACAAAACGTAATGAAGTGTCAGTGAGAGCGACCCCACCAAGCTTAAAGCCATTGATTGGATTACAAATAGTCCTGTCTGGTACAAGTGGAACTGCTTCAACCAACGATCCCCCTTGGCCTTGTTTCAATGTAGATAAGGTCATATCTATTTGCTGGAATAGAATTGGACTTTAATTGCTACATGCTGTAGGCTTACAAGTAATATTCTTCTGCACCTGCACTAGTATTGTAAGAATTTGATTGCTGTTCCTCAGACAGGATATAAATGGGCTGCATGTCCAGGCGTAGGTTTTCCTGCAGGAAGGGCATCATTGGCTGCTTAAAGAGAAAAAGGTGTTGCTGTGTTTCTAGAGCTGTTTGCACATTCATCTAAGTCATCCCAATTTATGGCTTTTTGTTTTCATTTTAAAGCCATTTTAAGTCAGGATCAGTGACCATTGAGCTGATCTCTTCCACCATCTCATGCATGGGAATTTAAAAAATGTGAACCTAGAAAGGCAGCAGTCCTACTCCACTGTAAGACACTTGGGAGGGGAAAAGTAGTCTCATAAGTTATGCATGTTATGTTTCCCTCTTTCGTCATTCTTTTGATGTGGTTTAATCACACACAATCTGGTTTTCTTTTGCCTTGCTCAAATGTATAGAGAAATGACATTTACACATTGATCCAGGCCCCTGCTGTTGGTAAGTGCATCCTACGATCGAGTTGAAGACTGAAAACGTTGGTCAAATATGGTCTTCCATTTTTTTCCCCCCTTTTGACACATTGACAAAGGTTACAAAATCAGTATAGTGGTGAAAATGGATCTGTGGCACTTTGCCTGTACTACATCAGAGTGTGTCCCTGAGAAGGATATTAGGCGCTATATAAGGCGCTTTGAAGCAAAATAATGTAAAGAACTCTAATACCTGTCTTTAACTAGGAAATTTGTATTTGTAAGTAACTGCTATACATGAAAATGAAATTCTTCAGTTGTTGCTAGATATAGAAGGTCATTATTTGAACGGATCTCCGAAACTACTTTTTGCCTTATGGTTAAACGTTAGAGGTGGTGCAGGCTGCTTCTGTGAATCTGAGCCAGATACGTCTGCAGGTTGGGAGCTGGAGAGAGCTGAGGGTCTGGTCTTTTTGTAGTGGCATCTCCTTCTTATTATAATGCATAAGGTAGCATGGGCAGAGGCTTACAATCCATGATGTAAATGTTTGTGTTTTGTTTTTTTTTTTGTTTTGTTTTGGGTTTTTTTTTTTTATATATGTTCATATTAAAAGACAATAAAATTTAAATAATATTTTATTAAGCCTTGAATTGCCTCCAGTTGTTCCTATAGGCAAACAGACAATAAGAAGCTTTTGAGGGCAGCAGCAACTGCAGCTGATGCTGCTGACGACTGAGAGAACTGGTTCAGGGTGGATTCTTATGTCCTGTACCAAATGCTCAAATCTGAGGATACATTTGATGCCTGTTGAGGATAAAATTGTAAAATTTAAAATGACTGTATTCTAACAGCTGTTATTGACGTGTGGAATTAATTAAAATCAGTTCTTAAAATCCCGTCTATTGTTTTATTTACAAAAAACAAAACGGTCAAATGCTTTCAGCTAGACAGCAACAGTTGATATCTAAATCTACTTGGGGAAAAATGCGTGGGGTCGCTCAGATTACCTTGTCAGCAACTTAACCCATAATATTTTTATTTCAGGAAAATGGAAATAAAATTGTGTACCATAGTATATTCTGTTTCTTTAAATACAGAGATGATTGTATTGTCAATCTGGATCACTGACTTGATCCACATTTTATTATTGAACTTCCAACTTGAAGTCAACAGTTTGAATCGTTGTAGTTGGACAATGTTCAGGTGTCATGGCAGAGAGCTTGAAAGTGAAGTTGTGTGCCATCCTTAAATTTTATCATTTACCCCTGTAACCAAATGTCAAATAGTCTATGGACTGCTGCCTAAAATCAACAAAATGAACTGTAAAAGAGTCAGGAGTTTATAAGGTCATGTTCACATCAAAAACTAGATTCTGAGAAATGAAGATTGTTGGTGCCAGACTGCTTTTCTCTTGGGATTTTCAGACAACAGTCTCTTGAGTTTACTTAATGGTGCAACAAACAATACATCCAGTGGGTGGCGGCTCTGTAGATTTAAAAATGCCTTGTGGATGAGCCAGGCCACAGAGGAGAATGGTCAGACTGGATGAAGCTGACAGGAAGGTTTTGGTACTTTATAACCACTCTGCACACATATTGAATCTCAAAGCAGATGGGCTTCAACAGTGGAGGACCATATCTGGTTCCACTTCTGTCATCCAGTAACAGAAAACTTAAGCTGCCTTGGACACAGATGACAGCCAAAGTCTGGAAAAACAGCCTGCTCACACAATTCGGATTTTTGCTCAGGCATGCAGATGGCTGGCATCAATCGCAGCAGTCCATGGACTCAACCTGCCTTGGTTACCCAGGCTGGTGGTTGTGTTGTAACAGCGTGGGGAATGTTTTCTTGGCACAGTTATGGCCCCTGAATATTAGTCATCACTGGAATGCCACATGTTCTTGCCAAAAGTTTGCTTCCCTTTATTTAGTCACAACTTACCCATCTTCAGTACGATGATGTAAAGTGTGATAAAGTAAAAGTTGTCTCAAGTTGGTTTCATAAACGAGTTTCATGCACTCGCCAGCTCTGAATCCAACTGAGCACCTTTGGGATGTAGAAGAACAGGAAGTTGACAGCATCTGAGAAATCTGCAAAAGTGATATAATGCAGTCATATTAAGAGAATCTCAAAGGAAAACGCTGTGACATCAACACTAGAAAATGTGAAGCTGTTTGGAGGGATAAGGCAAGGACTTACCCACACTTCTCGTAGGAAATCAAAATAGGCATCAGCAACTGAGAGAATGCGGAAAGATTCTTTGTTCTAACTAGGTGTTTAGCTGCTGTATTCTCAAGATTATATCGTCTTTTTTAGATAAGACACATTTGTGAGTTGATGAAAGTACAGATAGGAGGGTAGGATTTGCAGTATTAGGAAAATCTTCACACTGTTTCAGTAGCATCAGGGATGCAAACAAAGAAATGAAGCAGTTACATTCATTCATCTTCTACAGCCTATCTGTTCCCGGGTCTCGGGGATGACATGACATACTAGTGAACAAATATGGTGACAAATGGTATAATGCACGCTACCATAGGGACAGAAATACAAGGATCTCTCTCCTACCTGCCCTTACAGTGTCACGTCTATCATTTATACAACCTGGTAAATCTCTCAGAGGTCACAAATCTCTTTCGTAGGGTGGATCTAAGATGGCAACATAAAAAAATAAACCCTATATCTGTATTTTACTCACTTCCTTGTGAGTAAAACAGTGAGTTGTACGTCAGAATTTGACCAAGAAATGTGTTAACACATAAACAGGCCAAACGGGCAGATTTACGAAACTCTGAAGTTTGTTGTACATTGATAACCAAACGTGTGTTTTATGGCCCCTTCTCACCACTGGGGGGCAGTAACGTACTTCGCCGCTTGTTGTCTAACTGTCTTTAAACACATAAGAAAGCAGCGGAGGGAGGCTGAGATGTGGATAAAGTGTCTTTTTTTTTTGTTTGCATCATTAGAAAACAAAAACAAAAACAAAAACAAACCGATGGTGTTTTTCTCAGACGGCTGCCGTCGTCCGTCCCCTCCCGCTGCCTTCCCGTGCGCTCCGCCGCGCGGGCCTCAGTCTCGCGCTATTTAATGCAGGGCTCTCCCTGTGGGTGTCACAGGTCTGATGCTGCAGCTGCCGCTTCCTGTACCGAAGCTCCTGTCGCTCCGCAGCCCCACACCCCGAGCTCGTAACCCGGAGGGATTTTGTTTGCTGGGACGCCGCCGTCCTGCGGAGGGAAGCCCCGGTGTAGCGGCCGGTAAAAAAAAAAAAAAAAAAAAAGCCCGTGGAGGCTCGCCGTCTTGCGGACGCTGAGCAGCGAGGAAGCCGCTCTTTCGGACGGGAGAGAGGCAGGGCACGATTTTTTTTAGATATATATATATATATACTAGAGCTGGTGCTAGCTTAGTAGCAACTAGGTGGCTAATGGCTAGTAGCAGCCGGTAGAAAAACCCAGAAGATACAGAAAAAAAATAGAAATGTGCCAACTCCTGACGCTTTAAATGCGCCGGATAACGACGTGACACTTAAGAAGAACCCGGAAGCGATAGGTTTTTATCACACTGGTTTACTGACATGCTACCGACTGTATACTGATCTTGCTAACGTTAGCTAGCTAACTCACTAGCCACCTAGAGCTGACCCTGTTGCTCCCCTCCTCTAGACTTTTGAACAAGTAAAAAATAAAATAAAATAAAATAAAAAAAGAGCAGCAGCAGCAGCTCGGCTCATAACAGAGTAGTGGTTTATTTAGAAAAAGTCGTTTAGGGCAGTTGTCGACATGGCTCCCAAAAGAAGACCAGTACCCCTGAACATAACGCCAATTGGGGAGGGACAGGCCACCTCCAACACCATTGATGCTGCATCTGAGTGAGTAGCACAACTCTGGATTCACATAGTTTGAACTTCCGATGAAGGGAGAATGACCATTACTGTCCTGGGTTAGAAATTATTCCAATTTATCAGCACTGTGTAATATTTGTTCCACGTGGAGTTTTTTTTTTTTTTTTTTAATGTGTCAGTCGCATCTGTCATCTCTCTCTCTCTCTCTCTGTGTCTCTTACTCACAGAGCCAACCTTGAGGCTTTACAGAAGAAACTGGGAGAGCTGGACCTGGATGAGCAGCAGAGGAAACGACTGGAAGCCTTCCTCACCCAGAAAGCTCAGGTTGGGGAGCTCAAAGATGAGGATTTTGATCCCATATGCGAGTTGGGGGCCGGGAACGGAGGAGTGGTCAACAAGGTCCGCCACAAACCGTCTGGTTTGGTCATGGCTCGAAAGGTGAAAATTACTGTTTGTTGAATGCTTTCTTACAGGTGACTCAAAACACACAAGATTCAAATACAAGAATACACAATATGCACTATATAAATCACAATTTATATCTTAACTATGCAGATTGTACATACTTCAGTGCTTTATTAGAAAAATTATATTTTACAAATATAGTTATGTGTATCTACATAAAAAAAAAATGCTAAATCACTTGAACTGTCTTCATATAGTATTGAATACTTAAAGAAAGTTGGGAAGTCTTTTTTTTCCACCCATTTTAGTCAGAACAAGTGAATAGAGATAGTAAATGATTGGGGCTGCATATGGAGTCTGCAGTAACAATTTGAGCAAGCTCAAGCATGTAGGCTGTCAAGTTGTGCATTGACTTGTTTCTTTTGTTGCAGTTAACAGTATTTTAAAAAGATAAATGTGAAATTCAAAATAACCTATCTTGCGATTTCTAATAAAGCCACGTGTCAGTTAGGGTCAGCCAACACCTGTGATGCGTGTTGTTTTGAGCTATTATATTGTGAGTGAATCGCTACATCCAGTGCATTTGTCTTTGTTAAACAAACACTTTGTGTTTTCATTTACACCCCCTAGTTGATCCATCTGGAAATCAAGCCTGCCATCAGAAACCAGATAATCAGAGAGCTGCAGGTGTTGCATGAATGCAATTCGCCCTACATTGTGGGCTTCTATGGGGCCTTTTACAGCGATGGAGAGATCAGCATCTGTATGGAGCATATGGTGAGAGACAAACACTCAAATTGCTTTTAGGTGGTTGAATGCGACTTAGTGAGTCTTAGTGTGTTTCTTTGTCCAAAATATAAGTAATAGATAATAAGAAGGCGTTTAGATGTTTAAATGTCATGTTGCATTTCAATTGTGTTTATTGTTATCACAGGATGGTGGATCCTTGGACCAGGTCTTGAAGGAAGCCAGAAGAATCCCAGAAGAAATCCTGGGAAAAGTTAGCATAGCTGTATGTAGTTCTCTCATGCTGTTACTTCTCTAAATTATAAGTTCTACATTTTGGTTTTTGATAAAAATGTTTCCTTTGGGAATTTAATCCTTAACTCAAGATAAGTTTATCAGTTATAACACGTTTCTAATTTAATTTCTAATTAAAAAATGTCCAATGGTTTAGTGTTTAGTAGCATCTTACCACACATGTTTTTGCATTTGAATTGCTCCTCCATTGTGGGTGTGTGTCACTTGTGGTGTTGCTTCACTATATGTGTCTTAACCAGTCATGCATTAGTCACAAACAACATAGACGTGAGTTTTTTTTACTTTGGTGTGTGTCCAGTCTAAATAACCCAAGTACAAAAAGGAATTGCTAAAGTAATGTTTTTTGGTTTTGTTTTTTTTTTTTTTTTTTTGTTTTTTTTTTTTTTTTTTTTTTTGGTAGTAATGCAGGTGGAAGTTCATAAATGTATGTGTGTGTTTCCACAAACACATTGTTGTCAAAGATTTGGCCTGTTCTGATTTTGTTTTTGTGTTTTTTCTTTATAGGTATTGAGAGGTTTAGCCTACCTGCGGGAGAAGCACCAGATCATGCACAGAGGTAGAGATGTACTCTAGTCACAATAAATTACACTGATCTGAAAATCTACTGTGCAATATTTTCAACAATGCAGTATAAAAGACATCATTAAGAAAATCGAATAATGGGGGATTGACTAACAGATGAGAAGCATGTAGGGGTGCGTACATTCATATTGTGGTTATGTTACTAATCGGCACTCTTTTCAGATTAATTGTCTTAACTCCTGATAACTGCCTTCAGGAACCATGTGACCATGATGATGAAAGGTTTTGATACAAATTTTATTTGCCATTCAAGTTCTCAGTAATATGCAGTGTTAAAGGCAAGCAAATCGGGTTTCCTTTGCCAATCCCTGACATTTGGCTCATTGTAAAAAAATAAATAAATACATAAATAAATAAATAAATTGTAACAAAAAAGCTAAAACGGAAATATATTTAGATGTGTTTTTTTTTTTTTTTTTGTCTGGAAATTGTCATAAAATGTTTAGGAGTTGGCATACCATAAGGGAAGCTCGGCCATTTACAAAAAAAAAAGTCCAGCTCGTTTAGTAATAGTGCAATGTAGTTGTCCCCCTCCATTTATTTATTTATTTATTTATTTATTGCTCTGGTTTTTTTTGTTGTTGTTGTTTTTTGTTTTGGGGTTTTTTGTTTATTTTGTTTCTTTATAGATGGTTGTAATAATGATAATATAATGAGTCCCATCCATTCAATGTTTGGTTGAAGCAACCAGCAGAGAATGTTACAGTCTAAACATCTGATTTTTTTTTTTTTTTTTTTTTTTTTTCCCCTTTTCATGCACAATTTTCCACTCGCATTACCCCATGTTCTGAAACAAATAGAAACATGCTAACAAAGTATTTATGTAGGATTCATATTTCCAAACTCTTTTTTTTTTTTCCTGGTCAATGAAACCACTTCAAATGTGCCACACTAATGAGACTGGCTCCAGTCCTCCATGTACTTTTTATTCAAAATATGATTAATTACTTCATGTATTTTCCTCCACATGCATTGCCTCAACTTCTTCAGACAATTAGCATGCTAACCACAAGTCTGACTGTTATTTGGAAATATCAAGACTTGTTGATCAAAGAAATGTTACATGGGAAAAAAGTAAAAACCATTATCTGTGCAGGCCATAGCAAATCCAAAAGCTGCCAAATTTTCTTTAGAAAAGCAGCAACCCATGGGTGTGTTGTTATGAAAAGTACTGGTGAAGGCAGCGGTCAGACCTGCATAGTGCAGAGCAGAGAAGTCTCACAGGGTCGGTGGTACTCTAGGACAGAGTTGTCTGTGAGCTCAGGCAATAATTACAGCTTCTCAAATGTGATTATAGAGCAGCCGCACCCTGTCGACCCCTCCCACCATGTCTCCCTCCATGATTCTCCCACTTTTTCATGCCACCTCTTTTGCATTAGTTCTCACGTGTCCTTGGCCGGTAGGAGGGGGTCAGTCACCGCAGAGGACAGATTGCAGGGCACAGTCATACCCCATTATTTTTGCAGGATGTTTTTAGTGATGAGCGGGAAATGTGGAGGACCGGAGTTGTTTCTACAACAGGGGCTCAGCAAGAGACTGGCCATTTTTGCCCTTGGTTGAAGAACATGGCACCACAAACATAACTTGGGGGTACTGAGCGTGCCACCCACAGACCTCATGCTGCACTGCTAGTTCTGGTCAAAACATTTGTCTCTGAATAATTGTTTTGACAAATATTATTCTTCGAACATAACATATGTCATATCTCTAAAATTTCTTCATGCTATAGTTTTTACTTTCCTTGAACATGTTAACATCTACATGTAATACGTGCAATTGATATAGTCATATATGAACAAATACATTCATGCCTCATGCATAATCCCTATGTATCAATGTATTAATATATTAATGTGTAGACACATTCATATCATTCTGGGAGCAATCTTAGTTGCTCTCTGCTCCATCATAATATGTCAATGTAAGCATTTTTTTTTTTTCATCATGACAACTACAAAGACTGACTGTTAAAGTTCATCGTGAGGTGTTCTGCACAACATTTGAGATACAACAAGAAAAAGAGTTGCACTAAAATTGACATATGTTTGTTTGTCCACATCCCCTCTGCCACATAGATGTGAAGCCCTCCAACATTCTGGTCAACTCTCGTGGGGAGATCAAGCTGTGTGACTTTGGTGTGAGTGGCCAGCTCATAGATTCCATGGCCAACTCCTTTGTTGGAACGCGCTCCTACATGTCGGTGAGTCAGCTCTGCACGCCTGCGCCCCCACCCCTTCTCCTCTGGCCCTATCCCCACTTTCCTTCTCCTCTTTTCTCACATTGCTCTTGTTCACTAGCCCCACCCTCTGCCTTCCCTTCCTCTGGCCCTCCCTCACTTCCCTGCCAAGAACTGAGGGCTGTGCCCAGGAAAGGACTCTTTGGCAAAGTGCTAGGCAACTGTGCTCACTTTTCTTGTCCTTCTTTTCCCTCACTCTTCGACACCTGGTGGGTGCAGTGCCGAAAGCTGTTTGCCTATCCCGTTCTATACTCACCTATGGAACACCAGCAGTGTAGAGACGCTTGTTTTTTCTTTGTAATTTATGACATATCGGTCGTTGCACTCCTTCTTAACTAAAGCAGTGCAAAGCTACACTTCACTTCCTGCCAAGCCATCCTCTGTCCTCTTGCCTCAACCGAAGCTCTCCATAACACCCCCTCCTCTGCTTCCTCTTCCATTATCCTCTCTTCTATTTCCTGTGCCTACTCCGCCCAGCTCCCTGCCCAAGCCTCTCTCCTGCCTGGTATCTTGGCTTTACCTGCTCCCTCTGACGTAGATTGTGTGTTTCTCAACAGCCGGAGAGACTGCAGGGCACTCATTATTCGGTTCAGTCTGACGTGTGGAGCATGGGTCTGTCACTGGTGGAGCTGGCGATTGGCCGTTACCCCATCCCCCCACCAGACACCAAAGAGCTGGAAGCCATCTTTGGACGTGTTGTTATGGATGGAGCTGAGGGAGAACCTCACACCAACATGCAGAGGCCCAGACCACCAGGCAGGCCTGTGAGCGGTATGAAACCTGACGCCACACAAAAGTCATACTTGCCGTGTTTACGACATTTCTGCATTAATCTTTGAGTGGCAAACATTTTGAAATATAATCTGATCGTAAACATTGCTTAATATGTGTAATAAATATTCATTTGTTGAATTGTGCAAACTTGTTCACAGGACATGGGATGGACAGTAGACCTGCCATGGCAATCTTTGAACTTTTGGACTACATTGTAAATGAGGTGTGAGAAATAACAGGTTGCACAATATACTGTGTGAAAGACACGCACAACTGTCTGCCTCTTAAACCTACAGAAGCGCACAGCATTGTAACTGTCTTGATCTTTGCCCCTTGTTTCTTCTTCAGCCACCACCTAAACTGCCACATGGTGTCTTCACCAATGACTTCCAGGACTTTGTGACAAAATGGTGAGCGATTCAATGACATGTTTGACTGAGCTATATTTAGACTGCTCTTCAAAAAAAGGGATAATAAGGGCTTATCAGAAGTATAAAATTAGTTTATCACAGTAAAATGTTGAAATTGTCTTCTGACAGTAAAGTACAACAGCTGAAGGAAATGCAGTCTTGTTCTGTATTAGGTGGTTACAGAGCTAGTTTAGAAATATTAATTCAACTCACTCCCCAAAGATTCCTCACTTAGAAATGTGAGCACAAACTGCTCACATTAGAAAAACTTTAATGTTTATCCACATCACAGTTACCCTTCCTATTTAAAAACATAAAATTGCATCTGTTCTTCTTCATTAAAAAATTCAGTCCATAAATGTACAAATATTGTTTATTGTAAAAGTTTAACTGTTAGACATGTGATGCCTCATGTTTCGCTGTAAAGTCAGATTCTTTGTACTGGCACTGAAGGTTTCAAGTTTCAACATTATATCTGTGTAATGGAAGTACTGAGGAACAGCATTCATCCGAAATAGTTGTAAGATCACAAACTCGTACCAAGAAACTTCGACAGATGTGAAAGCAGCTATCCAGTCTCAAACTAATGCACACAATATTCTGCACAGTTTAGCACGAACATAAAAGTGAAGTAAAATTAAGGAAAATGCTTTTTTGAGTGAAAGGAGACTTAACATATTTCTCTAAAAGATTTTTCATCTCAGTAATTGTGTTGTTTTTTTGGTTGCAGTTTGATTAAAAACCCAGCTGAGAGAGCTGATCTGAAGATGTTGATGGTCTGTATCTGACTTTCCTTTACCTGAATGTTTGATAACTGAATCAGAATCAGAACTTTCTGTTAACAGTTCTACCAGCGCAAACAAAGGTTTTCCTTTTGGCTTTCTTTCAGAGTCACACATTCATCAAACGATCAGAAGTGGAAGAAGTGGACTTTGCGGGCTGGTTGTGCAAAACCATGGGGCTCAACCAACCCAGTACCCCCACCCGAAGCACCGAGTGAACAAGCCCCCACAGCCCTGACACACCTCTGGGTCTTGCTTGCATACACATACATATACTGTACATACACGCACACAAGCCATCACACATGTTGGCAATTTTTTCATCTGGCTCTTGGGTAAAATGGTTTTGCCCCCATCCCCCCATTTATATCTTCACCAGCAGCAGGGCCCATTGAGTCATTGTACTGTAAGACCACAGCTTCACCATGCCAGTGTCAAGAATAGCCACAGCTCACTTCTCCACACTGCTCCAGAGGATGTGAAGCACTGAAGGGCTGCCAGTGTATCAGCTGAATTTGCGTTGATTGACAAAGTTCTTTTGTATTGTTGACTATTCTGTATTAATCTCTTTTCTATGGCAACAGTTGATGGCTTGTGGGACTGTATTTTATTAAAATAACCTGCTGTAGAGATTTGTTAGGCTTAAAATGACCAGAGAGAAATCTAAACAAATTATCTACTTGCAAATTCTAAATTGGTTTTATTGAAGGTGAATGCAGATAGTTTTGATTTAAATTCCCCATGTCCAAGTCAATCATGCTAAAATGTTATCTGAAGAGACCTTGCAATTACCTCCAATATAATGATCAAATTTGTGAGTAGTCTGTGCAGGACAAATGGGCCTATAAGGAGTCACTTTGTGAACAGTCACAAACCAAAGAGGGTACTCATCATGACTACTAAGGTTTTTCAATCTTTTTTTCCTCCTTCTTTTTTGTATGCACAGTCATGAACAGTATATCGATGTATTTTGAATGTTTTAATTTCTTTCCTTGACAAACATTTCGTTTCACATCCCACACTGCGTGTCTCACATACTAAGCGGCATATGCTGTGGAGGCCTGATATATGCCAGAATGTCTTTCTTGATATTGTGAAAACAATGATCAAAATGTATTCATGGGATGATATAGCATGGTTTATTATCTTTGTTATATTGTATGTGTATTTTATTTCCCAAGATCATGGTGGGGGTTGTTAGCTGGTGTTTTTATCAAAAGCTTGAATCTCTGCAATGTCAATATGGAATTTCAATCACATTGACTAATCTAACTTTTTGTTCTCTTAGTTGTTGGTCTGTAACTTCTCCTGAAGTGTAATTGGTTACTTTTTCACTGTACTTCTACGTGTGGCTCTCCAAGCTTTCTCTTGGGACACAACCGGAACAGATGTGTGCTTTTTTTTGGAAAAGACTTGGGTTAAATGGCATTGAAAACCTCCTCATTGTGATTTAACCCAATTGCTTGTGAAAACAGGTACAAACCAACTGTAAGTGTAACTTCAGTAGTACAAAAGGGTTTGACTGCAAAATTTTAACCCAGGTCAGTGTTGGTCACGTGGTGGTGTTACATGCTAGCCTGCCGTCTTGCTAGAGCTCTTGTATTCTCTCTGCTTATGGCTGCCCTTTCTTATTCCCCCAACAATGTGCATTCGTTCAGAGCAAACTGGATGCATTGTCACTTGTATGTGTACAAAGCTATATACAAAAATTACAGCAGTACTATTTTGCAGTCTTAATATACAAATTTTTGATTTATGTAAATGACAAGGGAGAAGAGTCATTTTATTATAATATAAAAAAAAATGTGTTGGATATGGTTATAATGTATAAAAAGATAAAAATAAAACTTATTTGTGAATGTACTTCAGGTTGTTACTCATTAATGACATCTATTAAGATCCACTGTCAGTTGACAAAGTTACATGCTCCACTGAGAACACCTGCTTTGGAAATCTGAGTCTTAGCCTTTTAACTGCTGATGGTGGGCCTCTAGGATATTCCAGATAAATAAGATGGAGGGGGGGGAAAATTATATATTGCCCCAGCAAAATTAAACTTTTTGAATGTATCAAAAAGGCTAAAGTAGCATCTCCCTGGAAGGTTAAATGTTTTGAAAAGATAATTAGACGTTATTATATTTATAAAAGTGAAACGGAGGGTTTTGTTATGAATAATTATCTTCCAGCTCTTTCATCTTTGACTGCCTGTGCGACTCAGCTAATTAGCACGTTACCATAGCAACAGCATTTCCGCTTTATTGGGCCAGCTACCTAATTGGGGATAAACTTACGATTTATGAAATGGTACTGACGAACTTTGAAATGGTAAGTGCACCTTTTAATAATTAATCATACATTTTGATCAATTAAGATACGGACTTTTTGTCATAATTGTCTTTTTTTGGGTGCGTGTGTGTGTGTCTGGGATCTTTATTAATCCGACAATGAGCGGTGATACGGTTAATGGCGACTTTCCCGTTTAAAATCGCCATTATTCCCTTAATAGTTACTACGTGAGTATTTGCTAAAGTGATTTTGTTCATACACATGTAGGCCTCTTCAGTGTTCAGCAGTAGCGGGAAGAATTGTGCTTAAGTACACTTTTAAGGTAAATGAGAGCTTACTTTTCTCACTCTGCACACCACCTCCACCCTATCCCGGAGAAAACGCACACTATTGCCTTCTGTATTTACTCTCCCGAGGGCTCAGGTTTTCAGAAATATTTAAAATAATCCCACTTCCAGCCAACGACGATCGAGGAACTTTGCGTTCTGAACGTTCCTGTTTTATTCCGCCACTAATCACCTCAAGTGATTCAAACAAGCTTTATCTCCACCATGTTAGAGTAACATACTGATGTCTCAGTATTAATTATCTAATGTTTCAAAAATGTGACCAATCCAGTTCTAATATTTTAATATTTACATTTCAGGGCTAAAGCATAATCTACATTTGCTTCACTAGGCCTTCTCATGCAAGACTGGTAATGGAGGATTTCTACATTGCTCTAACTACCTCTGTTTCCACCGTGCAGCAATCTTTATTCAGGGATTCTTGTTATTGGCACCCTTTTTTTTTTTAAGCAAGATTTAATCAAAACCATCATTTAGACTGTAATGACAAACACAGAGCTGATGTCGGGTGTCTGGAGTTGTACAAGACTAGATTATGTTGGAGTGAAGGGCGACACCGCCATAAAAATGTCTGATATCATCTCACACTGCCATGGGCTGGCAACAACTAATTCTGACTGCATAATTAGGGCAAAATTGAATAAAGGGCAATTTTTCTAAATAGTACGTATTCATGTGATAGTCCATATTTGGCGTAAGGACTTTTGGTTAATTTTTTAAAACGCGTTGGAAGCAAAATCCCAAATGCCAAAATTAATGTGTCCTAAAGAAGTCTGGAACCTTTAACCCCCTTATGCCTACACAGACAGTGCTGAACACTGCCCTCTAGTTACAGGTAGTGTCACTGTCTCTCCCTGCCAAAGAACCAAATGATTGCCCTGCAAGGTTATCTGTGCAGTGTCAAGCCAGTGTCAAGTGGGACGCACCTCCTATGAGACTGGCAGAACGCAGTGTATAAATTTATACGTATGTGTGTTCATGAAGTAATTGACTTTAAGGTGCATTTAGAGGTGTGCTGAGATTGTTTATGGTGCAATGGAATCATTGAATACATCTTGTGCTCCATCCCACTCCGTGGCACAATGGCTGGCTTGCGTTCACTGAGGGGGCGTGCGGTGGGCGGTTGGAAGTGGCGCAACATCAAGTGCATGAGCTGTAAATTTACACATAGGGACTTGCGATTCCCAACCGAGGATAAGGCACTCTTTGAATTTGTAATGTCTTCTGTGATACCTCACCTGTTGGAGCCTGGCAACTATTATGTAGAGACAAGGCCAAGCCAGAGAGCATATCAAGGGGGTTGCTGGCAGCCCCTACTGTATGTGCTTGAATGTGCCATGGCTTGCTTTTGGGGTGGGACACCATGACCTCAGGCGAGAGGATGGGTGGGTGTGACTTGACTCACATAGAAAAGGAAAGGAGCACAGAGGGATGAGGCATGTGAGAAGAGACAAAAGTCTTGCAACTCAGTTTTACCTTAAAACAAGACATCTAAGTGACCGGAGAGAGAAACACAGACTGACATTCAGTGTGAAACCACAAAGTGGGAGGGTATGGGTTAATGATTTGTGTCATCTCTGATTGAGTTTATGACTTTGACAACTGTCCACTTATGAGCGCAAAAAAATTTCCACTTTACTTTTGCTTCATAGAGGGAGGAGGGGGAGATGAAGGGCGAATGCTGTTTCTTTAAGAGAGAGGGAGAGAGAGTGAGAGAGAGAGAGAGAGAAAGGGAGGGACCTCTTTGCCCTCCAGAAACCAGGAAGGGAATTGAGTTGATCTGCTGCTGCTTGTTTAGCGCATACGGGGCTTTAAGCTGCACAACAGTGAGAGGGAGAGAGAGAGAGCTCCAGAGAGGCGGAGAGGAGAGGGCTGAGCTAACCCACAATAAGCACCACCACGGCCATCGCAGGTGAGCTAAAGGCACCCTGCCATCCCCGCGCTGTCTGCCCTGGGCCTGCCGACCAGAGGGGAGCAGGGCAGAGGAGGAGAGGGAGGAGAGGGAGGAATGAGGGAGGGGGACAGAAAGGAGAGCAGGGTGGGGGGGTTGGCCGGAGAGGAGAGGTGGGTCGCAGCAGTAGTCCCCAGTCAAGGTTCCTCTTTTTTTAATCCTCCTAAAGTACTTCCTCTCTATTGCTCTTTACCTCTGGGGAATCTTGAGATAAAGTTTATTGGATGTGTTCAAGGCATTAACTTTTCAGGCAGGTGGAAGCACTTAGAGGAGGAGGAGAAGGAGGAGGGAGGTGGGGGCTTTCGAGAGAGGGTGGGGGGTACCGAACGAGGAGAAGCAGGAACCAAAAATAATTCCATTGGACAAGGTAGAAGCAATCGCAACAACTTTTTGGGACAGGGGCGATTGAATTGTTCAGTGTGGGACAAGTTGGGTGCTATGCGCGCAGAGCATGTTGTAGTGGCATTGGACTGTTTGGAATAGGAATAACTCATAATATAGGTCAGGAGTTTTGATTGTGTCTGAAATGTCACTCAAATGTGAGCTTATAAGAGAATCCACCTCTGATCTTTACTTACTGCTGTGACAGTTGAGGCTAAAATGTTTTTTTTTTTATTTTTTTTCTGACGAAGCGCGGCCCTGTTTGATGGCTGGTCTGCACTTTAATACCTGGCAGCCTGCTAGCAACATACTGTAGTGTATAATTCAGCCCTGAGTGCTTACGTTAGAGCAGGCTTGGAGATAGTGGGGGTGGTGAGGGCACAGAGAGCTGGGACTCGTAGTCCACAGCAAGGACTGTAAAGCAGGTCAAATGAGGTTTCAGAACTCTATATCCCAGAGTGCCTTGCCCTTGGCCATCCAGAAAAGTGAACAGCCGCCAGCCTATCCCAAGAAGGAGGTGTGGTGAGTGAGCAGCTGTTAAGCCAATGACAACAGGGGATGCGGAGCAGAGTTGTGGTCTGAAAATAGAGGGGGGGGGGGGGGGTGGTTAGGTGTCTGTTTGTGGGGATCAGGCAAGGGCTTGCCTGTATGACTAGGGCCACTCGTAAGTTTCCTGTCTGCTAAGGCTCTAGCCCTGCCCAAAGACGGAGGCAGCAGAGCTGGCTGACAGGCAGGGGAGGCAGATAGGTCCCGGGAAACATTTCTGCCTATTTGGTAAGCATGCCAAAAACATCCACTTACACACACACACTGTGTCTTCAGACTATGACTGAGAGGAGAAGAGAGGCAAAAAGAGGAAATAAAGACCATATCGTCCTGTGTGTCAAGGAGAGTGAGAGAGCTGGGGTTTGATAGAGTTCAGAGTTCTTGACCCACTTGCAGATAAAGGAGGGAATGGCATATAGGTCAGTGTTGAGTGCAAGGTGCTACACAGCACATTACTCAAATAAATAGCTGTTGTCTTAAAATTTTGTGTCCACATTGGGCAAACTTTTCACGGGCATGTAAACTCGTTGTGCATCTGTGTTGTCGTCATCCTATTAGGGTCCAGAATTCTTTTATGCTTTCATCTACTGCTGTGATTAAATGGCACTGGTGCTATTATTAGTAGAATGAAAAGATGAAGACAGTTTCACATCCTGTATTACTGCTTCTTTGGGGTGCTGAAGTAATTCCACAAAAACCACTGCATCAAATATTTTCTAGGCCATAGCAGAGCGATCATGCTGGTATCTGATAGTGTATAGGTAGAGTATTGAGTAATAGTTTATTTGAAAAACCTCAGTAAGTGAACTGTCTTCCTTGTGAAGGGACGAATATACAACAAATCCTGACAACTAGACTTCACTGGCTGGCTAAGCTGCCTGGGCCGTGTCTATGCTTTATTAAAATACCACCTAATATTTGTGCACTAAGCTGGTGAACTTGCGTGTTTCCTGGTTGATGACAGTTTTTCTCAGTTACTCACACCAGTCAATCTCATGACATGTTTTTTTTTTCCCAGTCCGCTTACAGGCCCCCACCCCTTCACCAGCATCTTGTCAAGAGTAGATTTTAATCTTGCCTGTCATGTTGCTTGCTTGCCACTCATAGTTTAAAGACTTTACAGGAACTGTAACTGCTTTGTTCAATAACCAGATGCATAAGTTTTGGCTTTCCATACTTGTTGAACTTGTTTTTTTAAATATGTGGGCATGGTGAGGGTACATGAAGAACACAGTACATGAAGACGCCCAAACTCTGGGAAAGTGTTTGAAATGCTTCTTGGAAGGTGGCAACAGACAACCCTGATGGCATTTTTTATCCAGCCAATGCCACAGAACATATTAGACACAGTAACTATTGGCCTGATATTATCCTCTATCGCCACTTGCTAGATGGTAAAGAAAAATGTGGTTGGTTCAAATAAATTCCAGCAAGAGGTTAACCTAGGACGCCATATGTGTTTTTGTGTGTGTGTGCTTCTGCGTCTGTGTTACCAACAATAGACTCCAGGGGAATTGCAGGGGACTTCAGTGGCTGTGGGCAGGTCCAAGACACCACCCATCAATTTGGCGGTGAGGCTGAGTACAGTTTGATATTCCTGTATGTTTGTGCCTACACCACTATGGCCTGAAACTAGCAGGTTCAGACAGACGGAGAAGACAGGTTGCGTGATGTCGCCGTGGCAGTTTGAGGCTTTATTTTAGAGTGAAATGTTGGCTGCATACAATACTCTACATGTAATAGTCATTATGTTTGTTCAAAGATATTTTGATGTGGTGATATTATGTATTGTGGTTGATATGGTGTTTTTTGTTTTTGTTTTTTTCCTTTTTTGTTTTGTTTTTTGTACTTCATACCTAACCACATCATTTCTCTACTGCTTTTCTGTTTCTTTATGTTTGCATGCACATACGTTTTTCATACTTTTCATTTTCAAGACGTTCATCAGTCTCTTCCCTGGTAAATGCAGCTTCGCTCCCCTCTAATGTTCGGCTCTCCTGGTCAGCTGTTCAGTATACCACAGCTCCCAGCCTGACTAGGCAGACAGACAGACCCCTCTCTGTTGTTTTTCTGTTGTTGTGCTGAAGTCTAGGGGGAGTAAAGGGGCTTCTTCTGTTCTCTTCTGGGACATTTATTATGGAGAGGCCAATACAACCTGATTAATTAAAGTAGAGGAGTAAGAGGCTAGGATATTTTTTGCTTTTGTTTTGTTTTTTCAGAGTTGGGGTAAAGCTAGACTTAAATTTTCACTCTTTTGAGTTCTATGACACTTTTAGATGTCTGATTTAATGGAGAGTTTTTTAATTTTGATATTGTACTGTTAAAAAAAACCCACGCAAATTAGCTCTTATATTAACAAAGGACTACAAACCAGAGGCAACTTTTAATTGAGCAGAAAGGCCAACTGATCTACAGGGGGATATGACCAATATGACACTGCCTGCATGTTTATCTAGTGAATTGGTTCAGGATGAAACAGAAGAGGAGATGGGTGGTTTGCATTATGGGATAGTGAGACATGGGAGGGTGGGTGGGTCTATGCTGCTTTGCCTCCTCAGCAGTGGAAAGGGGAAGTGGGTGGTGTGGTGGGTACTGTGCAGTAAAGTGTGAGACAGAGATGGAGCAATGATGAGATGAGAGCGACAGATGAGAGGAAGAGAGAGGCAGCGAGAGAGGGGGTCAGACAGTAGGGACAGGGAGAGAGCAAGCAAGCAGAGAGCTGGTCATCTGATAACAGAGCGGGTTCTGTTACACGCTTGCCACAGACTCACAGGAAGTCCTCTTTCCCTGTTGGGCTGCGCATGCACAGAGTGCTGCAGCCAGGACACATTGGGCCTATGGACTGACCAAGTGGCCAGCTTAGGTTTTGCTGGACGAAGCTGCACTGGGGAGTAATGCTGCTTCTGGAGACGTACTAGAGGTTTTGTTACATTTCCTGGTTGGCAGTATGGCAGTATCAGGGGATGTTACTCAAGCTAAAAGGAACTCAGACTGTGGATGTGGTTTTATTACACTGGAGTTTGAAAACTGCTACTGCTCAAAATATTTTATAAGACTCGTGGCTTCACATTGAAATTAGAAATGAAAGACAAAAATACAGCCTGTTGATTTAATACTCTAAAGAGCTAACATAAAATGAATGAATGGATTTATTTTACATAAAGTTATCACTCAGTTGTTTTTCTCTATATGCAGTGATCTAAAGAGACAATACAATATAAAAACAATACTAATCTGTAAAATATCTTATTTAAATTCAGGCTGAGACAACTGCTTAGCCCCTATATGTCTATATGTTGTCTGAACACTAATTTAATGATCTCTGATGTTGTCATTTTAGTGCTTTTTAGTTTAGTTGAACACCCTCCATTGATACAATATATCCCTATCCCAACAACGTAACATCAATAAGAAAAAACCTTTTTGAAATTCAATACAGAATTTAATCACTGTGTCTTTAATTGTTACAAACAATAAAGAAAACAAAATTCAGACAATTTTAGAACATTTTTGGGACTTTCATAAGTTATTTGCTACCAATTTCACTCTTCCTCCTGGCACCACAAAACTCAAACCTTTATAAGGACACCATAAAACCCCCTGCCAGCTTCCTCACATTAACATTGCCCAACTTATGGGCGGTTACCTTTCCACGTATTGAAGCAGGTTACACCAGGTAACTGAATGAGATCCCTTGAGTTTATCATTGACATCTGAGCCAGATTCTTAGGCCACCCTGCACTCAGGAGTTATGAGCGAGCTTGAGAGTTTAACGCCCTGCCTCGCCCACTACCTTTTCACTGGCTTTGTGTCTGTATTTTGGCAGCACTTCCTGGTTAGTTTCTAGTGAAAGCTGCCAGGCTCAGACCAACCCTTGCAACTTCAGTTTTATCAGTCCCCTTGCTCTCTTCCTGCTTTGCTCCCAATATGACCAATCAGGTTTCCTTTCACTACTGGAAGAAGTGACTCACTTGACAGTGGCACTTGTTCAAAACCCACTTTTCCTAGGAACTCCTGCCCCCTGCCCATTTTGATAATCTTGCACGGTCATCTTGGTCCAACCTTGAACTTTCTTGACCTAATGGAAGTGATTGCCTTGCAGGCTAGGCAGGCTTGCTGGCATGGAGACCAGTAGAAATAGAAAGATTGGAAAAGGTAAAATGGGAACACAAGCACAGACAAAAGCACAGGTCCAGCCAAATTGGTCATCTTACTGTCAAATATCAAGCAACTTCATTTGTTTTTGGTTCTGGCTTAGCTGTTGTGTTTCCCTTGTACTCTAATCTTAACCCAAACAATTCTGGGTGGTAAATATACAAAGTACTCAGATGGAACATAAGCTACTGAATGTATGAAGTCTTCACCTTGTCTAGTTAGAAAACATCAGAGGTTGCACAGGGTTAACAGTTTGTTCCTTTGTATTTAGGAATGACTGGTATGTGTCAGCCAAAGAGAGAGATACTTTGAGAGTGGAAATTTTGCAGTGCATCTTAAGCAAAATGAAACTGCTTTTACTAGCACAGCCTGATGTCAACGTATTTGTCTGTGAATGACAAGCAAATTGGGTGTGACTATCTTGGCATAGATATTATGGACACACGCTCAGCATAGTCAACTGACGAAACAGCTAAACAGAAGGCTGTTGTTGGTTGTTTTGCCCCTGCAGTCTAACTTTCATATCTGTTCCAGCTGTGTGTGGATATATGGGAAGGGGTAGAGTGATGTTATGGATAAGATGCAGGTGATGAGGGCGGAGATAGGATGGATAGGCACTGTGTTAGGGCGGTTGTTTGACTTGCAAAGCAGGCCTGAGTGCTCATGGACAGGGCACTGAGAGAAAGCCCTTCCCTGGAAGTGGAACGCCAGGGACACGGATAGCTGCTGCGCTGCTTTGTGCTGGGCTGCGGGCCTTGTCACCCATGGGCATGAATTAGTGATAAGGAATGTTTCAAGCCATGAGGAGGTGTCAGGATCAGGTTTGTTGTACTGTTTCCTGTTTCTTAGTGCTCTTTGCGGGTTAGTCAGGGACAGGTGGCTCCTGCATGCGGAGTAGTAGTTGTCCCTCTATGCTTTGTTGGGACAATCAGGTTGGTGCTTGTGCATGCGTGCATGCAGGTCACACCAGGTAACTGTGTGTGTGTGTTTTATCTCCTCTCAGCTCAGCGTCTTTACCCACAAAGCCGTGACCCAGGGTCAGCTGTGTGTCCTGGGGATAACGCACTACACAAGCTTGCAGCAATGGCTGGTCTACTGCAGGTGCTGTGTGTCTGTGTTAGTGAAAAGCAGGTTGGCTTGGGTCTGGATGGACTCACAGAGATCTATTTCCACCTGCGAAGCACATGACCTGTCGCCATGTGTTTGCCCTTTCTCTTGCTCTTTCTTCCATCTCCACTGCACTCTGCTCCCTCCCTCTCACTCCTGTGCCATATCTCTGTCTTTGCCCTGCCCTCTCTCAGCATATTCAGATGAGGGGTTGGGTAATAAAATTTGCACATGCCATGCTGGACAGTTTTCATCAGAGCATTGTGAATGACATTGGCAGTGTTTGCATTTGCTTTGTGGTCAGCTGCCTATCAAAATTTAATTGAGCTAAGGTGATGGACAGTAAAGGGAAAGATGTGGTGCAGCCACTTTTACCATTGATCAAACAAACAGTAATCTGAAATAGTCTGTTACTTGACTGTACAAACTTTAATTTAAGCAATCTCCTTACCATACCTTACCACTTTGCCTTAAATGAAATAATTATTAACAGTTTCATAAGATGACGAAGAAAATGTCCGCTCTCCTATCTCCTCCCAGCAAATGTCTATTTTTTTAAAGGCCTTACCAAATGCTGATATGTCACCAGATCTCAAGGTGTGGAAGCAGATAGGCGTTGTTGTTTACAACGGAGAAGAGAGAAGAGAAAAGGAGAGGTGAACACAGGTGAACACCCATGAAAGAGGAGAGGCAGCCAGGTTAGGCAGGTTTGTTAGTGAGGTGCAGCACACAAATATACCAGGTGGGCAGGTCTGCAGGAATGTTATTTAAATGTCTTGTTCTACTTGAGAGCAACTCACTCAACGTACCCTTAACCCCCACCCCCACCCTTAACCTCATCCCCTGCTGTGACAGCCTGGCAGATGGAGAAGGGGGTAGCAGGGTTGGAGGGGATGGATGTCCTATATGTGCTCATGTCCACGTGTATTTCACACGTTATTGATGTCTCTGTGATGCTACAGTATTTGTTTGTGTGCGAGTGTGTTAGTAAGAGAAATCGAGGATGGCTTGTTCTGTCGAAACCCCCCTCCAACTGTGCCGGCTTCAGTCGATCATTTTAATCTCCCCCCACACGTGAGCGAGGGGACAGCCTTTCCTGAAACTTGGCACATAGTACAGGGTGGGGTAACCAGCTCAGACTGGATTGAAAACCTCCCTTTTTAATACGGTTCCCTTGCTGCTTGTTTCATGTCCTTTTCCTCCTCCCATGGAGTTCTTCTACAGGGTCCGCGCTGGCGGCCCCCCAGCCTCCCTGCCTCTCCTGTGGCTCTCGACTGACACAAGCAGCACAGTACATCTCCCAGCATGCACCCTGATTCCCACTGCCCTCTGTCTGTTTGTCCTGCACGACCTCTTGCATGATTTCCCGCTCTAGTGCATGTACACACACCCTGTAGATGTAGGCATATACACAAGGAAACTGGCCTACCTGCACACAAATATATAGTCATTAACACCATCCTTCGGTTATTCACCCACTCATGGTGGCGGAAAGCCTAGCCAAATGCCACTTATATTCACTGCCATCAGAAAACGAAATTATTGGAAATTAACACTCTTGTGTAATTGAGCAATTTTCTAGTAAATCTGTACAGACAGTGAAGTTCCTTTCAAATCAATTGGAGGCAGATATAATGAGGAGCACATGGATACAGTAAAAAGGACTGAAATGTTTGAATTAATTTGTAATGGCTGATTTTTTTTTTCTTCTTCTTCTTCTTTTTTGGGGGGTTTCCTCATATGAAGTATCCTTCACAAAACAAACTTGTCAAACATGTGGCAAATGTAAATTGTTCCCATTCCAAGCTTTCTTAATTTAAATTAGTACCTTCTTGATGTAAGAAATAATGGGGGGAATTTGAGAATGCTGACTCTATATAAAATACAAAATTCCATCCAAACTAAAGTTTACATTTTATTAGGAGACTCAGTCAATAAGTAAGTAAGGATGTAGTATAGAGGATTGAGCGGAATGATATAATTTTAAATTGTTATCGAATGTCAACATCGTGAGCAAAGTTGGGAGTTGAGTCGTATTAGGTTGCGGACCACTGACTTGTTTTATAACACCCTATACTGTTGTTACAGTTTTCTCTCATTGTTGTATATTTTCTGTTTTCCATATAATTCTACGAGACTTTTAGTTTAAAACAGATTTTACCATAATAAAGTGACTTTTGCCATCAGGCTAGTTTTTTTTTTTTTTTTTTGGTATAACCCAACTTTCAAAATTTTGTGACAGTTTCTGTTTATTTTGTCTACTCGTGTATGTTATAAACTGTCCACTCGCACCTTCTTCTTAAGATTTTAGATTTAAACTATGTACTATGTGGAACTTTGATCTTGTGTACTGGGTGTGTTCTGAAGCGTTTTGGTGTGTTCCTAACTGAACAGCATTATTCACTTCTATCTCTTTCCTTAAAGTCTGCCATGAATTGACTGTGGTATTTCATATTTATCTTTGTCTCTCATCCCATTCCTCTATCCCACTCTTTTCTCTTCAGAAGGGCAGACGGACAGACGGCAGGACGGATACACGGGTGGGGGCTGTGCTAGGCGGCTCGGCGGCAGGCTGGTGGAAGATGTCGTCAGGAGCCGGTGGGAGGGGTGGAAGGCGGCTCAGAGGGACAGCAGGCGGCGGGGGTGGAGGAGGAAGAGGAGGGGCAGGAGAAGCAGAGGAAGGCCCTGTGGGGATCCCTTTCCCTGAGCACAGCGCAGACATCCTGGGCAGCCTGAACAAGCAGCGGCTCAGCGGCCTGCTTTGTGATGTGCTCCTGGTTACTCAGGACCGGGAATTCCCAGCTCACCGCTCTGTCCTGGCGTCCTGTAGCTCATACTTCCACAAGCTCTTCACCTCAGGGGCTGCTGCTGACCAACAGAATATCTACAACATCGACTTTGTGGCAGCAGAGGCTCTGGGAGCATTGCTGGACTTTGCCTACACAGCCACATTGACAGTTAGTCACAGCAGTGTGGCTGACATCCTTGCCGCTGCACACCTCCTGGAGATCTCACCCGTCCAGGACGTCTGTACACATCTGCTGGACACCAAAGTGCTCTCCCCGCCGGTACAATATCATTATTGATCTCATGTTGGCATGTGTTAAGTTGCATCTAAGTTTTGAGATATATGATCTGCTATGTCTTTAACAACACCATTAACAACATACTCCAAGTGCTGAATTCAGTTAGTGCCAGAACAAAATCATCTCATATAAGGTAGCTCATATGTTGTGGAACTGGAATAATTCAAAAGTTATCTAGTTATTCTGGTTCAAGTACTTATGGAATGAGGTTTCTGGTCATTATACCATCCCTTTCATTAAATAGTCGGCATAGTCAGGCTTACATCATGGCCTTTATCAGTCTCTCTCACTATGCCAAACACACGCCCACAGCCTTGGGTTAGTTCAGCACTTACTCATTCTGAGCCAATGGCATGTGTGGATGGTCAGTGGGCTTGCTCACAGACTACAGACGCAGCATTTTGCAGCTACACTTCAACACCTTCAAGTATAGCTGTGATATGGTGTGTCTAAATACATATTTCACTCCATCATGTGATACTTTACTTTCATAATCACAAAAAAACTTCACAGCCTGCTGGATTTTTAATGAGTGTAACATTGCACTTTGTGCTTTAATGTTGCCTTTAGCAAATATTTTATTCTCCGAGCAACTGTTAAAGACCACAACACAGACACTTTTTTAGAATTTGGTGAATGTGAAAGTGTACGTGGGGCTCTGGTTTGCTGTATTGTTTTTATACACACAGCAGTTAGTGACGTGTTCTTCCAATTAGGTTTTATATTCGCATTGCACATACATGTACCCATGAGCATACTGTGCCCTTGGGTGTGCATCCAGGATACTCAGATAGCAATCTGCCCATGCTGATCACATGTAAATATAAGTCTCCGTACTCAGCCTTCCCCTTAGCTGATGTACTTGAAAGAATTTGATTCAAGAATTTACCGTGTTCTTTTGTATTTTGATTTTGTCCTTCCATCTCTCATTTTCTATCCCTTGCACAAACTTATCTTGAATTAAATTTTCTTCTTCAATTGCTCTTTTTGCTCCCCATCATTTTTCACTAGGCGGGCAATGAGCGAAGAGATGAAGATGAAGATGAGGAGGGAAAGGGCAGAGGTGGCAAGGAGCAGGGGAACCGGGTGCGGGCCCGGGAGTACCTGGAGTACTTCCAGAGGGGGGCACACTGGAGCAGCAGCTGCAGCACCCCAGAGCTCAGGGACCTGCCTACACACCTGCACTTTAACCACGGCAATGGCCCCAGTAATGGGGCTCCTGGTGAGTACTACTCTCCCTTGGCCCTCGCCTTGGCCCAAGCTCCAACACAAGAACCAGAGGAAGAGGACGAAGATGAAGAGGAAGAGGAGGATGGAGAGGCGGTGCAGAGAAACGGAGCAAGCCTGGGGTCGTCCTACTACCCTACTGCCCAAAATGGGCACTTTTACGTCCCTGCTGACCCTAGGCACCTGGAGCCAGAAGTTGAGGATGGGGGTAGGGAGGCAATGGTGAGAGAGAGGGAACGGGGTTCAGCTAGTGCCCTTCTGCAGCAGATGATGGACTCCATCGGGAGGCAAAAGGAGCGTGCAACAACCGGGGAGGAACCAGGAGATGGGGACGACCCAGACATGGAATTTTACTTGAATTATTTTAACAGCACGCAGCAAGAGGATACAAATCCTGTTGCTGTGACACAGGGAGTGCCACCGCTCTGGTTATCAAGGGCCAGTACAGGCCAAGACAGAGTTAGAGGAGAAAGGGTTGTTGGAGAGAGAGGCAGTGGGGGTGGAGGAGGAAGTGGTGGCGAGAGGAAGATGCGCTCTAAGGCCTTCCAGAAGTGCCCCATATGCTCCAAGGTCATTCAAGGAGCAGGCAAGCTACCCCGCCACATCCGAACGCACACGGGAGAGAAACCCTATGAATGCGCCATCTGCAAAGTGCGCTTTACAAGGTAAGCCCAATTAATGAAGTGACTACCCCATGTCACATGTACTAATAGCTTTGGACTTGGCGCTGTCGACAAACCACCCAGCAAAGGGAAACACCATAAAGCCAAGAGTAGGAGTATTAGCGCTAACTAACTTAGCTTTGCATTAAGAAAGCAGTGCCGTGTAATGTTTACCTTGATTGTGGTCTGAGTCCTTAGCCAATCAGAATGATGAGCTGAATATTCTAGCTCTGAGCGTGGGGTCAGATGATTATAAAAGTTTGTTTTATTATGACAGTCTTCATAGCAAAGTCCTGGAATTTCAGCGTAGGGGTCCTATAAAAGAAGGCTGTGCCATGGCAGTGTTATCTAGTGGAGGGCTGCTATAAAGTGCTATGCTCTGATACAGAGGGGGATCACAGGCCCTGAATGGTGCTCTATGTTCTCCAATGCAGTAATTTGAACTTTTGATCTCTGGTTATGCTGATTATTGCCCACAGCAGTGTAATTACACCACCCCCTTCCTCTTTGTCACTCCTTTACCTCTCTAATGAAATCTGCCATGTGCCGCTCAGATAAATATGGCTAGTCTCCAGCAGGAGACATGAGTGCAAATGGTTTTCCTGTATTTCGGAGTCCTGCATTTTCCTTGAAATCATTCCTTTAATTAATTAATCAGTGGACTGGTGCTGGAAATAGATGCAGTGGGCTAGAAATACCCAGATACTCTGCTGGCATGGCAGGTGGGGAAGACCAATTCGAACTTGCCTTCTAGCTAAATTCGATGGCAGAGGGAAGGGGTATTGTAATCTTAATCCTGTTTGATCGGGGTTAAGAGTGTGCCTTGCACAGTTATAAATCACTCCTGTCCTTTAAATAATTCACCTCTGTCAGTTTACCACTTTGTTCCTAGTCTACAGCCAGTGTGTGCGTGCGATTGTCTGTTTAACCTCAACTATATATGTTTGTTAGAATTTTTATATTTGGGTCACAGTCTGTACAGACCTATAATGGCTGGAGTGGTTTCGTTGCTCGTATCACAGCTAATCCACTTACATGGAAAGTGTATGTGTGTGTCCCAATAGAGTTCTTTTCACTAGAATTGTTTATTGAGAAGCCCTCTGCCCTGGATGCTGAGGGGTTAGACAATTTAAGAGCTTGGGAGCGAGAGAGATAGTAAGGGCAAGAGGGGGAAGGGAGGGACCGACAGACAGAGTTAGATAAAGGCCAAGGCAGGCTGATAAAGTTTAGTGGACGTCGTATCAATGCAAAGTAAAAATGGCTCCAGGACATAGTGAAATTATATTAGATTGAGAGAAGTCAACTCCAATTTTGTTATGTTTTGAAACAAAGCGTAACTGTTAGAACTCATATATTGAAAATTGAGTCTCCCATAATGGCAAATGACTTGTATGGAAGTGACACCTACTCTTGTACAAAATTCAGCTTACAGGCATAGAATTGGGTGTCTAAATTGACAACTTCAACAATTCACATCAAGGTTTTTTTTATTATTATTTTGGAAATGTACATCTGCAGTTTAGTTATTTTTTTTTTATTCACAAAAAAACAAGCATTTTTGCAATCCATCATGGTTTCCTCCTCAAAGAAAAGAACAGGAACCATAAAAATGCCATCTGAATGTTGAGCTTTCTTGTCAGACCACAGCTGAGCTCTTGTGTGCAATTACATAGATAAAGATGTAAATGTTTATTGCTTCTCCTCAGCTGGTCCGGCTGCAAAAATAATTCTATTGGAGGAGAGCCAAAAGACAGCTATTAAATAGGTACTAATGCCATCCAAAGTATATCAAGATGGCTACTGGTTAATGTGAAAATGTATAATGCTTAAGGTTAATTATGTATTTTGTGCATGACATTAGATAGCCTGAACGTAAGCAACTGACTGAAAGGAAAACCTGATACTGGGTATCCTGAGTGTATGCAGATGTCTTCTTGTGCATTACATTTTTTTACTTTGTGTATTGATTGTGATTGTTTATTTTTCTCCCTCCCAGGCAGGACAAGCTCAAGGTTCATATGCGGAAGCATACAGGAGAGAAGCCTTACCTGTGTACACAATGTGGAGCTGCCTTTGCTCACAACTACGACCTGAAGAACCACATGCGCGTACACACCGGCCTGCGACCCTATCAGTGCTCTAGCTGCTTTAAGACTTTCGTGCGCTCAGATCACTTGCACCGCCACCTCAAGAAGGACGGCTGCAACGGGATCCCCTCTCGGCGAGGCCGAAAGCCTCGAGTGCGGGAGCCAGGGCTTCTTGAGCCCCCCCTGGGCCTGCTGAACCCCAGCTCCGACACAGGCCCTGGGCCTCGTACCATCAGGGGACGGCGGCGTTCTGAGGCAACCTCAGAGGCGGAAATGGGAGGGGGTGCTGAAGCCCATGCACACAGTCCTCAGCTGCAGGAGTTGGCAGGAGAGGCAGGGCCCTGAGACTGCAGGGGCAACAAGGACACTGCTGGACACCATAGTCACTCTGCACTGCCTGTGAGACAGGCGAGTGAACAGAGGAGAAGAAACACACAAAGGCAAACTTAAAAAAAACGAAACAACTAACTATTCCTCTATAAACCAAATCAGGGTGTCACAAAAATCTAATCTTTGTATTTCTTTGTCCTTTTACTTTGGGAAACAGATTGACTTGCAGGCACTTGAGTCGGTTTATCTGTTTAAGAGCAAAGAGCGCTTCAAATCACACACCCATGATGTCCGCTTTCTGGGCCATTTCTTTCTTTATAATATTAGGGGTTTTATACATTGGCATATGTGCTTAGGCAAATGTATAATAGATACAAAGAAATTGAGCAACTATGCAGTTGATTTAGATTTTTATTGGTTTTGTCCTCACAGCCTTCGAGCTCTAAGCAAGGTGTCTGTCAAACACCTTCTGGCTGCTGTACGGGTGAAGCGAGGACAAATCCTCCCAGTGAAAACAACTCTTTTTCTATTCTTTAGCAGGTCTGAAATGTACAGTTACCATAGAAACAACATTGCCACATTATGGCATATGCAAGGAAAACTCACCACAGTTTTGATGCAACAGTTTTTCTTCTCTAAATGTTCCAGAAAGAATCAGACAAGGGTTTGATTGAAGTGTTACTTACTCTATAAATTGAATTTTAAAAATCTATGGTTTGTCTTATTGAAAAACAAATTCATGTTGAGTCAAATCCACTTTAATGGGGGCTCATCAATTGCAGGACTAGGGAAAATGAGGGGTGGAGAGTTCGTGTTGTTAAAGCACTACCATCGTCAAAGTATCTGTTGGCTTGACTACATTGCCTCTTATCCCTCAAAACTCTGCAATTTTAGCATTTCTGTTTTCACTTTTGATTTGTCTTAAATTTTGTGTTGTTCCTTTTTGTTGACTGCTTCGGGTACTTGACACTTTATAATTGTATACATGTATATACAGCAGGTGGTGATATGACATTGGTCCCCTCTTAATGCTGAGGTGTACTTACCAATCGGGTTTTTCCTCTTAGGCTTGATGTCATATTTCTCACAGAGTGAAACTTGTGGGTGAACGAAAAAACTGTATGAATGTTTAAAGAAACAAAAAACACATTGAATCACCCATTTGTCCTAAACTTAACACTTGAGATGTATAGTTCCTGCCCAAAGGATGAGGAGGTCGATTGAATGAATGTGCTTAACTTTGTGCAGTTTTTCGGAATCTGTCCTTGTGTGACAAGGCGCGGGTAGCATTTAACCAATTGCAGGTTAAAGGAATGGCAGGGAGGCCAAGTGAGAGAGTGACAAAGAGTACGAAGAAATGATAGATGAGCACCTTTTTTCTATGTTTGCACAGCTTTACTAAAGATATCCAACAGAGCGAGAGAGAGGTATATTTAAAGGAAGTGGGCTTGTGTTGGGGAGGGAGTGAGAGGAGGTTTATGTATCACGCTTATTCCAATCGTTTTGCCCTTGGGACCACACAACCGTGAGGCAACCTGTATGATGAAGAGAGCAATAAATACCTGTCGAAGTTGGGAAGCCAAATAGGAGCGCAGCTGCAGCTGGTTGACGGGGGGAGGGGAACAAGGGAAGGGGAGGGGGATCTCACAATTTCTGTTGCATTCCAAAATATAATCTCCCCCAGCTCAGCCACGTTTACAGGCAGGAGGGGATCAGATCAGGCCTTTCCTCTCCCTCTCTCTCCCTCTGTAGTCCTCTAATGCCCCTGAACCAGCCTGGAGGGGATATTATTATATTAGAGTATGGTGTTACTGTGGTTAGGATGCCTGGTGCTGGCAGTTTAGTGCGTGAGTGTGTTTACATGTATGTGTGCATGTGTGCATGTGTGTGCATGTGTGTGCATGGCAGCCAGGGTCCCTCTGGCCACATCATCACTGTGAGAGTCAGCCACAGCCTGTTCAAACATGCACCCTGAGCTGCCAGCCCCAATGCACTTCCTCTGTCTCTCTCTCACACACACTCATGCTCATTGAGTCCAAGTATTCTGTAGAGAAGGAAAATACCAGGGCTGACATATCTGTTCGAATATTGTCAGTGACTCCATGCATCTGGATTTGTTAGTCTTAAAATATCCAATACGTGTGTTGTCCTCCAATCCAGTGTAATTTTCCAACGAATCACATTGAGCTTTTGAAATAGAACGCGGTTCAGCCCTCCCTCGACATCATTCCATCATTTCTGCAGTGCATCTGCTGTGGTCCAACGATAAGTCCCTTTTGCAAGTTAACTAGAAAGAGGCAGGTTTTGAATGCACTTTGTCATTGAGGAGGACACTTTTTTTAACAAAGCGGGTACAAACCAGTTCAGAATTAGATCAGTCCTTCCCTTTTTCAGTCTGTGGTGGTGAAGTAGAGCTCCTTCACTGGTTTTGTTCTGGTTTTGATGACAAGTTGCCAAAGAGAGAGAGAGAGAGAGAGAGAGAGAGAGAGAGGGGAAAAAAAACACCCAAACAAACCAACAACGGAAATATGCGAATGAGTTCACATCTAAAAAAGAGGTGCAAGCAACCTTTTGGGAATCGGAACATAGAATTAATCCATGTAGCTGATTGCACTTGAAGTTAGTTAAAAAAAAAAAAAAACATCAAGCGAGTTATCTTTATGCCTTAACATTAAGAAAGGGGGTAGAAGGAGGAGACAGATGAAGAAAAAAGGGTTGCGTGTGCGCACACATTTCTTGTGTGCACAAGCATGCATTGCTGGCTGGCAGGCTGGAGGGTCTCAGGACAAGCTTGGATAAACAAACTTCGTGTCTACCCCATCTGTTCACCAGCTACTCTCATAACTACACATGTTCTCCGAGGAACCGCAGTGATAATAGGTCCACGGTATACCACAGAAGCAAAACTACCATATTGTTAAACAACTCACCGGATAGTTGCTTGTTTACTTCCGAGCTCTCTTGGTGCAGATTTACAGAACTCTTCGTTTACTCTTGTTGGTCATTGTTAGGGGCTGGCCAGGTCTTGATAGTTTAAGTGTCTATTTCTGCTTCTCTGTTATGATGAAGATGGGTTTAGTGCTTCACAGTTTGACTCCCAGGAGCAGACCAATGTAAGGTAGGCATGTCAACCTGGATTTGGATATTTATGTATAGTGGTACTTGAGATGGAGTCCTTCCACCCAGGTAGTCTTATTGTGGCAGAATATGTATCTGTTGAGACCTGTGAGCCATCTTAAACATATATTTTGCTGGACCTCAATAATTCCCCCAAATGTCTTAGTTGTTTGTTGATTAACCAAAGCTTTTTGCCCTCAATCTTAGTCTACTGTAGACTAGAGAAAATTATGTCCATAATTTATCCAGACTGGGCCTCCCTGACTAAGCCACACACAGATGCCCTCCTCTTGAATACATATGCAGAGAGGTGTGTGGAGTCTTACAGATATTTACTTGAGTTTGCTTTCTCTTTCTCTTTTTATCCTTGTGGACAATAGAATCAGAGTTTTAAGGATGTATAGTTTTTCTGTCTGTCTTCACAAATTTTTCTTAAAATAATGTGTTGTGCTACAGCTATTTTTTTTTTCTAACAATTTCACACAGCTGTACGCGTGTGTGTGTGCGTGCGTGCGTGTGTGTGTGTGTGTGTGTGTGTGTGTGCATGAGTGGGGGTGGGCGCGTGGTTCTGGGTTGCTGTGCCAGGAGGGTGGGGTAAATGGGTGCTTGGGTGGGGTTATGGATATAAAGCCTGATAGCACTGGAAATGGTGCTTTAGCTGAGAGAGCAAAAGTTTGCACTAATGTTAAATGTCCTTGTCCTGCTTATGGGAGAAGGGCAGGAGACCTCAGAAAGGCCTGCGAGTTTCCATGAGCACAGAGCAGTGTGGTTAATACTCAATGGTTTCATAAGGAGTCCATCCAACCCCTCCATGGAAATAATCATGTACAGAATATAAAGAAATATGGAGCCATCCAACGACAACGACAAATACCAAAGGAGAAAAAATGACTTGTATTCAAGTCATTGGACATTTTAAGCTACCAATCTGATGTTGGATTAATGGAGTTTTACTGTTCAAACTGAAGGCTCTTGAAAAGAGATTCTGGATGTAACTTCTAATGGAAACTATAAACGGTGTGAAAACAGCAAATCATGCTATTTATCTTAAAAATATTCCAAATATACAACATTTAGGCACTTAAAAAGTAGCAAAGCCACTCAGAAACCATTTGAGTTGGTCCTGTTTTAATGGTTGAGATTTAATGTGTGCAGGTGCCAGAGATATTGATTCCAACTTTCTTTAAATTGAGAGATAGGATTTATCAATGTTTTTTTCATGTTCAGTGAAATAATGCATAATATTTTGAAATGTTAATGAAAACTATTGTTTGACACTGTTGTTTTGATCATTGCTGAATTGGATGATTTCAGTTACATTTTGAACTTAATTGAAATGTTTTCTAACTGAAGCAGACTGGGAAGTCATGGCCCTTGAGAACTAAACGAATTGTTTTTATATTCCTGCAGTTGTATTGTGCAGTCTGGGGCTGAGGCTCATTCCCACCAGGTGGACAATGCAACATCACGAGCCTCAGTGTGCCTTAAGTGGATGGGGACAGACAAAACTCACACATTCTCCTGTTTTTTTTTACTTTGCTCTCATTTTCCACCCATATCTTAAGACCAAATTGTAAAAGTCAGTCGGATTGGTTGTGTAATTGACCATTTAGCTGTTTAAGCTTACTTGAATGAATTCCTAACATCTCTGTACTAGCCACTACATCAGAGCAATGTCTCTATCAGCCTCTATGGCTCCACAACTGGTGCGTCCTCAGCCTCAGCCCCAGACCAAGGTCACTCTGACGCAGCCCACACAGAGACAGTCTCAGAACTTCATTGAAAATGTTTTCAAAAATTGACCTTGATGCTTTTTCCTACGCTGTTATCAAAGGTTTTTGGTGAATCTATCTATCGTAGAAGGGCATACAGAATTACCAACAACTATGATTACAATAACTGTAAATAATCAGCTGAAGCAGGACAGAGTGACTGTTATTATTCGTGACGGCAGAGGGGGGGACTGTTTGCTTTGCTTCATCATTTTGCTACACACCTGATTTTTTTGTGTTTTCCATTAGGCTCTTGATGCACAGCAAGCTGAGCGCAGCATATGCAGTATGGCACTATGCGCAGCGTGGCTCTGGCACTTGCACAGACAGCCCTGGGTCCTTCAGAGAGGCAGCCTGCTGTCTGTTGGCTGCTCTCAGCCAAGTGGGGACAGTTTGCACTTGGAGTTTTTCTCAGTCTCTGGGGATACAAAGGTTGGCATACAGGGAGGAGGATTAAATACGGGTGGTAGGGGAAGGCTGGATGTTGTTTTCAGGGATGAGTTTAGAACGCCCGGGTGACGGACTATTTGCTGAGCAATGGTTCAGTGTTGGTCCTCTAAGCTGGTAGGAATTGCATGACCACAATACGATAAGAATTGTAACACAAAGGAGGTCACCACAGATTTCACACTGCTGTACTGCAACAAAGAGAATGTTGCTGATCTCTCTTGTCTCTATGTAAGTACTTCTCAGGTGGAAAATACACTGCTATGCATTGGTTTCAATGTCTGCTCAGTTTGTAGTTATGTCTGATCACCCCCCCAACTTACTTACTTGCGTCTTTGCCTTTGTTGTCCGTACCAATATTCAACATAATAGTTCCCAGAATGATAAAAGCAGGAGCAGTTCCCTCATTGTCAAGTTATTAAAGTTAAATGTATAATTTTCCATCTGATATTGATCCAGTGAACTGTTTGTTGGAGGGAAGGAGGCCACTGGAGATTCAGTCTTATTAGTTGGACTGTAACATTTTTGAAAAGAAATGGGTTTGGAAAAGCACAGAGGCAGGGAGTTGGATGCTCCCTTGGTTTCTTCTCCCCTCGCTTTTCTTCTCTCCGGACTCAAGAGTCTACATCTTTGCTGCTGACTGGCCTTTGATCAAAGATCACACACCCTCAGCAGGAGAATCAGCAGGAGAGAAAGGAGGGAAAGAGAGGATTGGATAATGTCTGGAGGAAAACACAGTTTCAGTTTTCAGTCACCTAAACCAATTTTAGGATACATTCCTTAACTTCATACTGTGATTCCCACTTTGGAGTTTTATGGCAGGTGTAAAGGAATTGAGCTGGAGACGGCAGGAAGAAATGGTCAACATTTTGCCGTTGGCTCTTTCAGTCAGTCTGTCTAGTGTCACTATTCTTCTACTGTGTGACAGACAGACATTTAGACAGACAGCTCGGAAGGCCCCTAGTGTACCGCTATCCAACTGCCTTTTTTTTCAGCTTCTGCGATTGTAACAAAAGCACTTTGCGAAAAGGCCATCCTGAATTTTTTGTGCTTTTATTTTAAGGTTATCACTATTGTTATTAATTTGTTGTTCCTGTTGATGTCTTATTTGTTTTGTCTTCTCAGTGCAAACGATTATTTAAATGCAAAAAAAAAAATAATAATGATAATATGTTGAAAATGAAAAAAAACTTAAAAACTTGAATATTTGGTATCTGGATTAAAGGTGGTCTGAGCTACCACGCCATCTGAACATAAACAAACACATCTCTGTTGTACTACCACCATCCCGACTATTATATGCAGCTTATTGCATAGTCACACAATGGTAGGAGGGGGCATAGGATGGATCTCCCCACTACCTGCTGTCTGCTTACTGTCTCAGATCTTGTTGGGAGAAAGGTCATTTGAGCTCATTTTGGGAGACTCCTTTTCTTGGAAAAGAAACCTGTATAACAGTCGCAAAGCTTTCTGAGAAGGCTAGCTGTGCTGAATGTTAAACATGCAGTGTTGTATCCACTGCAGAATCTCTTTGTCTGCAATAACGCCCTGTCTGTGCAGTTAAAGGCTGGATCTGGTATCCATATAGAGCTTAAATGATTATGGGGGATGGATGAAATGGCCAAATGACCATCATGCACTTTTGCAAATCAGAACAGAAATTTATTTGGCCTTAACATCTATGTCAAATCAAGATTATTGCAGTAGCATGGAAAGAATGATATTGACCATAATAAGCATTCAATAAATTTCTAGTTCAGTAAATGATTTAACTTTGGTGCAAAAAGAAATAGGCTACTATTTATAATAGATTGATTTGTAACTGTGATTATTATGGTAATTCTTTAAAGAACTTTTTCTGATGTACATTTAAAATAGTGGAATATGTCCCAGTTCTCCAATCTGGACATGTAATTGTGAATGCACACAGAGTCACCTTAACCAGGAAACTGTTGCTCCACTTCTGTCTGAGTTCAAACTTTAATGCTTGTTAGATACCCCTGCGCCGCTTCCCCCTCCCCTCCCACGCTGATACACTCTGTGTGCCACAACAAGTATATCCCAAAGGCAGAATACCTGCTGTGGATTCACTAATTGAACTGAGTGTGGCCAGAAAGTGCAACATCATCCAGCCCGTCAACACACACAGTGCAGCAGCCGTTTTCTGTCCTACATGATTCTGTGTGGATTTGCTTTTGGAATAATCCCTTCCTCATCACAAGGATTTTATTTTATTTTTTCTCAGCAAAGCGGTCTATCAGTCCATATTTGTTTGAAGCTGCAGGGGGTAGGGGGTGTTTGGATGAGTATAGGTGATATTTTTTGGGAGAATTTGCACTTTTTGGTGACGAAAAGAAATTGTATTGTGTATGAGACCACTAAATCCACACAGTCTAAACCATATAATTCCATTTTGTGTCATTTTTGTTTTGTTTTGTTTTTGTTCTTTTTTTAATATATCCAAAAGTGTCTGGCATCTGGTTGTCTGGTTTAAGAATATAAAATCTTTCTATTAAAAACAATGGTTGCAGAATTTTTGTGTATATAATTGTATCTTAATTATAACTGGTGCGACGGAAGACATCTCAACATTTTTAAAATGTGGTTTGTTTTGTATTTTCTATCACTGTAGTCAGTTCACGAGTGACAAATTAGTTCCCTGCGCTGACCAGAAGGTGGCAGTATTACCCCTGTTATGATGCAGGGATTGGCAAACGCTGACACAACAGTAGTGTGTGTGAGTGTGTCGCTTCCCCTTGCATTCATTCTTCGGCTCACACACTCACCCTATTCACAGCAAAGACCAAGTTAATGTCCACATTTCCCCTGATGGCTCAACATGAACACATTTGCGGCCATTTTTTCATGCAAATCATAAATTACGGATGAAGTATTTCCTGTCTAGACACAGTTCCAGCTGACATACAGAGCGGTGTATGTAGTAAAGCTTCCAAAGGCTATTCACTCTCCGCTTATGGCCATGTGTGCAGATATATCTATTGATCTGAAGCCACTCGTCCTATTTTAAACCTGATCTGTCCCTGAAGTCCAGTGGTAGACTGCAACCACTGGCTTGTTGTCACCCTGTCTTCTTGTTTGTCTCAGTCTGTCTCCCTGAGGCGATCCTGTGGGGTGACAGAGGTCATAGAACAGCTCATTAACCCCACCCCAACAGCCCACACATTGCTGCAGTCCTTGGGCCCTGGCTACACACACACACACACACACACACACACACACATTTTATAATGCTCCACTAATAGCAGTTAAGTCGACGTAAACCCGCTCCTTGAGCAGTATGCTTTGAGAGATGCACCGTGACACACGTATGTCTTGCGTATGTTGTATATATTATCACTGCATCCTGTCACCACATATGCAACACACTTGTATATTTGTTATTTCTATGAAAGATAAATTACTAATGCATATTTCCTGGATTAAAACATCTTTAAAACCAGTATTACAGTACATAGCCACAGAATAATATATTAAAGAATGAGATATTTTATTCAGTCTTGTTGGACCTGTTGGCCAGATGTCTTGGGGCTCTGAGTCATTAATTGTTATGTTTGTAAGGTATTTAAAAACACAGTGGGATATGGTGTTATTTTCCATGTTCAGACATCATTGTTGCAGTCAAAACACATTGGATAAGAAGAACAGCAGCACTTCAGGTGCTAGGAGATGCCTGGGAGCTGTTGTCTGGCGTCTCTAGTGGTATTATTCCCCCAGTCTGTGCAAATGAATGTGCACGCATGTGTATATACACGTACCTGCAACTGTTAAGATGTTTATCCAAATGCTTGTGCACAAAGGTGTGGTTCTATAATCTTACTCGCTCGTGCACATGTGCATGCATGCCGTTGTCGTTACGGCGCAGAGTAAATGAGCATCTTATTGCCCTCACAATGAGCAGTTGGAGACAGGCTGTAATGTAAAGGAAAACAGTGACACTCGAACACTAGCATCATTTTCAACAGTACACACCTTCCTCTAGGGATATAAAATGCCCCTGCCTCTGCACACTGTGGGACATGAGTTTCATCCAAACTAGCTGCCGTCCTCAATAAAACCCACGTGAGCAATCTCTGCAGTATAGATTTCCAGTTTCTCTCGGGGTATATTTTGTTCAGATCAGGTGTTTAAACTGCTCAATATGACAATAATTAGGCAGCACAGAAGACAAGTTCTTTCTTATGTTGATAAGGGACACTGACCTTTAACCTGTGCAACCCTGTAGCCCCCCCGCACCACCACCACCGCACCCCACCCATCCCATATGCCCCCAAACAACAGCCCCCCTTCTTCTTGCTGTGTCCAGCTCCCATCAGGAAGGATAGAGGGGGGATTGGACAGGCTTGGAGTCTTGCCTCTAGCCATCTCTCCTCCTCCCCGGAGAACAGAGGACTGAGGTGCCTTTAAACCACTGCGGCAAAAACCCTACCAAAACCCTGCAGTCATTAATATGCAAAAATGCAAATGAGTGGGTAATTAAGAGCTGGAGCTCTCTGGAGGCTCTTTGATTGCTAATGAATTCTAATCTGCAAAGAAAGGGGGGAGGGGAGGAGAAAAAGAGATGAAAGAAATAGGGAAAACAACAAAAAGGAGACGCTTCAACCCAAATTTTGTCATATCCATAAGTTTTTATATCAGATTTGTTGTCATGTGGATGCTGCATTCTGAATTATTAACTCGGCTATTTGAGACAATTACGGGATGATACGTATACAGATCGTTTGCATTTAGGGGAATAGTGCTGGAAAATTAAACACATTTATATCAAGTTAGGAGATGGATTTTTACATTTTGCTTAGTAAACACCCATGTAAATAAAATTAGACTAATGACATGGGCATCAGTGGGAAAGAAATCACTTTGTAATGGACACAGTGCAGTAATTGTGTAGATATGGCTAATTATGGAAGAACATGACAGGAAGACAGACACCTCTGACCAAAGAAAATAGAAGGTCAGATAACTCAACAGTGTCTTCTTTGCTGCAACAGCAGCTGTGTGCTGAGGCAAAGGAGATGTCATTTCATCACTTTTGTGAGCCATAACACATCCCCACTTCCACTCTAACTCATTCACTCCGTCACACACACACACACACACACACACACACACACTCACACTCACACACACTCACACACGCATGCACACACTGCTGTTATTGTTGTTGCAGTGCTCCCACTACATCAACAATCGCTACTTCCCTCCCCCACACAGACTCACATCTATCTCCCTTTTCACTCCGTCTCTTCCCCCTCCTGTCCTGGGCAGCCCTGACATGCCTACTTCAATTGATTTAGAGTCAATTCAGCTCCTGATCTGATAGTTATCATGTGACTTTTTGCACACCTCCCCCTCAATGTATGACCGTTGTATTATTTTCAGATTGAAATAGATTTTGGGACTCAGGTAAGGACTTGGCACTTCCTTGCCTGTTCACTTCACTCCCTATCTTGGTTTCTCTATATCTCCCACCTTTCTATTCTTCTCTCAAAAACAACAACAACAAAAAAATCATCATCTCAGAAACGACCACCAGTGGAGCTTCCTTTCTGCGCTCTCCTTCAGATGTACAGTGAGGTGGTGGGCTTCTCAATTGCCCAGCTTTGTAAACAGGAAGCTGGTGTTTTGTTCGCTGTACCTGAAGCGTGGGTGGCAGAACAGGGGCACCCATGCAACGGCACAATAATGGGAATCCAAGATGGCAGGGAGGGGTCCCATAAAATCACCAGAGAGCACGCAGGAAAGCCATTGTCAAACGAGAGCCGACAGAAGCCAAAAGGATTGTTGATTTAGTTTTTCCTTTAGTAAATAGATTGTTGATTTGCTTTGTGTTTGTCTGTGTGTATTGGATCCTGTCTAGAAGTGTAGTGTTTGGGGGGGATTAATGTCATGGACAATCCCTCAAACTCATTTTCTTTCTCACTGTGGAGCTCTGAGGGAATTACAGTTTCAGGATAAAGGAGGCAGACTTTGCATTTTCTGCCGATGATGGTCCCATTTTGTGATGAAGTGAAACCTGGGTTCATTGTGCCATTGTCCCTTTACGTTCATCAGTTGTTTTGAATACTTGGGTGAATTCGGGAAGATAAACTGTTCCAAAACAATCGCTTCGTTTCACTTGTGTTCTAAAACTATCGCTGAAATTAGATAGTATAACCTTGTGGATTCCTGCCCTGTTTAAATCACTCTCTCCCCTTCTCCACACATTTTATTGTTGTTTGACATGTTAGAAGTCGGTGCAAGTTTGGGTGTTTTCTGCCAGGAGAGCTGTAATAGGGGGACGAAGCTTGACGGGAGTCAGTTTATCACAGAGCACAGAGAGCACAACAGATAGATTCCCCCCATCTCCTCCCCTTCAGCACAGATAGACTCAGAGCATGGGCACTCAGCCAACACTATCAATCTATCCGCTCCTACCCCCAGCCTCTAACTCTTATTGGAGGACCGCTTCCAAAGGGGCAAGGAAGCATGAATCATAGCCTGGCTATGAGAAGCCGTTATGCCTCTAAATACACGTGTTGTCGCTCAAAATCACTCCGTTGCTTTGCCATTAATGACAACCTCACCAGTGATTGTCACAGCCCTGTAACAAAGTTGTAGCATTTAGGAGGGGCTGAGGCTGCTCAGGGAGAGGGATTGTTGGTCTTGGCCTAGTTTTCTTGTCTGATCAGAAACCTGTGCACCTCTGCCCTTCCCCCAACCAAACCTAAGCCTCTACTATTACAGGCTGTGAGGGGCTCAGTATGGAGCGAGGTGAGCAGCTTGCCTCACCAGTGAGCTCCGTGTGCACTATGTGTGCTGCCTATACTGTATGTTTCCAGGCTTATCACTGTATGTAATATTACTGAGTGATGTGGTCTGGCTTGCATGGCCGACTTCATACGAGCGAAGCAGGATGGCAACGAGGGATAAATGTGTATAACATGCGAGCGTGTTGAGGAATAAACAACAAACCCAGCTGTGAGACTGTGGAAGCAAAGCATTGCTCTTTGATTGGAGATTAAAACAGCTAGACTCAAAGGTAACATATGCAATTTATCTATGAAGTGGCATTGCCTTCATTATTTGGCTCTTAACAAAGCATTATAGATAAAAACAAAATCAAAGAGGATCAACTAATTAGTGCGGATTATTACACCTTATTACACGCCTTTAGTTCTTGTGTGAATTTATGTTACTCAAAATATGTGTACATAGATAAATATTTGATTAATATGCACAAATATATGACCGATTAGCACCAATGTACCAAACATATGCTAATTTTCCACGTGCATCTGTCGTTAATTACAGATATGAAGCCTGGAATTGCTAGAAGGAATCACTGGGGGCATGTGTGACAGCATCCATCCCCACCCGGCCTTTAACTGTCCGTAGTGCTGTGAATGTACTTTGAGATTATAGATGACATGTTTGTGTTTTTGTGTTTGGCCCCCACTGTATAATGACGCTGTAAGCTTTGAGGCTGCCGTTTGGTAGATTACCCATAGTGGACAGCAAATAATGAAGCAGAATTTCGGCATAAAAGTTGAGCTGTTAGAGGTCATTATCTGTTCTTTTATGGCAGTGTTAATTTTCAGTTTGTGAGTGTTAATTGTAAACAAACAAAATAGTTGACAGCAGCATTGTCGTGATAGCGTCGGAGCATTATACATCACCTATTCCAGGCTCCGCTGCTCATTCTGTACCAGCTGCATATAAAATTGGATTTGTTAATGTTAAAGCAGGTTTTGCAATGGTCTGCAATTTGAAAGTGGCACCACCTTAATTAACTGGTAAATAAGAATTATAGGCACAATTTTAACATATTTCAAAAGAATAACGCCTTGGAGCGCATCTTCAGTCATCTGTTAGAGACTACAATTAATTTCAGTTGAACTTGGTGCCACCATTAGGTGAACTCTCTGTTCATTAGGGCGAAGACCCTCAGTATATATGTTTTCTTTTTTTTTTTTTTTAATTCTTCTTTTTCTGCCACCCCCTCCCTCTCTTCAGCCTGGCTGCCCTTGTACATGCTCTCCATGTCAGACCCAGCTGTTACTACAAACTACTTGGAGGGCTTACAAGCCTCATTGCTAATACTGACAACAGCACTATTCTTACTCAAGGCCTAACGTCTACTGGAAAAAGCAAGAATATGAGGGATTTTCTTTGCCTCTGCAAGAAATTTATTTCCCCAAACAGATGTTTCCATCTGTTTAAATCTAATCTTTTGATTCATACGTTCCTCAATGAAAGGAATTCAGATAGGTGTGAGATAAATAACTCAAGATGCCCCGTCGTGTGATGTGATTTTTTTTTTCTTTCTATGGCTGTCTTTTTATTTTTGTTTGTTTATATGAGTACCTGTGCATGTCTGCGTATGTGCAACCAAATGTGAGTGTGCACATGGTATGTTTGTGAAGGTATTTATGGCCCATATGTGCGTTTGTTCCGAGCAGTAACCCCATTACATTCCTAAGACGGTCCACGACACTAATTAATGTTGTGTGCCGGGGCTTTTCTTTTACCCTGGGGACACCCAGTGGATTATTTACCTATATGTCCTATTGACAGCAAATCCCCTGTCATGTTGGTAACCTCTATGCAAATAGACAGTTTAGGGCACTCGGAGAGTATCATAACAACGAGGAGCTATGCAGACTTTGCATTTGCCATGTCTTTGTTTTGTTATACAGCTCAGAACCAAGACATGGTGCGTCTTGCCCACATGGTTACTCAATAGATCCTGAAGTCACCGTGGTTTTTGTAGTGTTTTACAGTGATAACAGTGTGCAAGTTGTTCATGAGTTTTTGTGGTTTTTGTTTTCCTGTCTTTCTAAAATTCTGAAAATGATAAAAAGCATCTATAACATGGTCTTTTTGAAGGTTGTAGACAGGAAACAAATAAGGGT
The DNA here is from genome assembly GCF_900963305.1 of Echeneis naucrates. Taxonomy (NCBI): domain Eukaryota; kingdom Metazoa; phylum Chordata; class Actinopteri; order Carangiformes; family Echeneidae; genus Echeneis; species Echeneis naucrates. The sequence goes on from NC_042514.1 coordinate 7,512,892, forward strand.
CATCTTAACTTCCCACTTCTGTTACAAGGTTTGCCCTCGGGCTACAAACAACAGCTGTCCTCTATACTTTTCAATAGAGCGCGTATTGTCTGGTTTCATGTGAACAATTGCACAGGGATGAGGTGTGTATGTTGGATAAAGGCAGAAACACGTTTAGTAAACACATGAAGACTCATCTAAACACACTCTACCATATTCCATTTTGAATGCTTCATCCTTATCATGACTGCTCTGCTCGTTTTCCAATCTAGAAAAGCAGAATTTCGACAGGACAGGCAAATGTACGTTGATCATGGAAGTGTTTTCTCTGAACTACCCCGCTGCACCTACCCCTGCCCCCCCCCCAGTGATCCTATACTCTCTGCTCTCCTTCCTCTCCACTCCGCTCCGGAGCAGGCAGTTACTGGGGCTGCGTTGGTCTCATGTTTATCACCCCATTCACAAAACTGGCTGGCTGTGTGGAAATTACTGAATTGACTGGCCGTTCGGAGTTAAACTGGCACTTTTTGTTTCCTTTTTTTTTTTTTTTTTTTTTTAAGTGACAAACATTTATTTGTCTCAGTTTCTTTAACAGTGAGGTTTTATATTTTCTTTAACATATACGATAAAAACAACATTGTTTGGTTTTGGATAATCGTGTTGATTTTTTCCCATTTCTATTTCCTTAATGTTTACTGATATTTTTTGAGAGCAAAAAGTACAAGCTAATTAAATACATCAGTAAAAACAATAATTGTTGGGTACATTTTTGTTTTTGTTTTTTTTTGTAGAGGAGCTAGTTTTACATTAACCCTGTTGATATAGTTTGACAGTAACGTTTAAAGTGCAATTTTGTTTGCATTGCTGTTGTTTTTCTCACTAAAACAAAAATAATTTAAGGCCGTGTATTGGAGGAAGGGAGGGGGGGTAAATTGTTTTTTTTGGAAAAAAGAGCTAAGTGGGCACACCAACCACAGCGATAAAATGATGTCAGCGGGCATGTCGAAGCCCCCTCAGCCAGCCTCCCTGAGCACACAGGGAAAGTGAGCGTCAAGACGAAGGCGGGGCTAACGAACGAGATCCGCACCGTGGTTGGCCGCTGCCGCTGTCGATCAACCGTGCTCGCTCTCCCATTGGCTGAGCGCCTTTGCATTTATCGTGCCATCTCGTCAAGCTGCTGCTGTGTGATCGCAGGTAACTTTCTTCCGATAGCCTTCCGCCGGACGACCTAGTCCTCGCAGCGCTCCTGCATTTTGGTTTTGTTTTTTTTTTTTTTGGAGGGGGGGGGGATAGGATTGCAGATACTGTACTCAACCCCAACCCCGGGAATCAGACATCCCCGACGACTCGGTCCCCGGAAGACTCCAAAAACAAAAGAAACGACATTTATTTCCTCCTGAAAAACGGCTCTTCTCTCAAAGGCGTTTGAAATCGGACACCGCTGGCGTTTGAGGCCCTCACATTTGTGCGGAGGGATACGTTGTTGCGTCTGACAATGTGGACGGAGGTGGTGAAGATGTCTACGAGAAGAATGAAATCATCTCAGTTGTAACAACAAAAAAGGAAGACGCGACATTAGTTACTATAATAGATTTGTTTGCACACAGGCTTGTTACATTGAAGCAAACACGTGGGCGCTGTGTGAAAAGCGGGCTTCACCGGGACAAAAGGAAGACATCTACTGTGCTCCAATGCGTTTCATGCACTGAGGTCGAAATTCTCTTGAAGTTTTATGTTTTTCCTCCTGCGAGTCTCTTTTCTTTTCACTGTGGGATATCAGGCACTTGGAGAGGAGAGGTAAAAACACACGCTTTTGGTTTCACGTTTCGGTGGAAGTAGCATGAATTCGATGTGTTTTTTTTTTTTTTTCTTTAATTGACAGCCTATTTCGACGCCTGCAGATTTTTTTCTTCCGAAAAGTTTTCGGGATTGTGTGGTAAAAGCGGGGGATGTAAGTTTTTGTCTGGTTTGAGGTGGCGAGCTAAGTGTGCGATGGTCTCCGCATCGACCAAGGAGAGGAGGAAATTAACTCCTTTGTTCTGCAAAAAAAAAAAAAAAAAAAAAAGGACAGACTCCACTAACGCTAAATCTTAGTGCTGCCTCACAAGCTCCGTTTTATTTATTATTTTTTGGGTTGTTTTTTTTTTCCACCGTGTGTCCGCCACTAGCTCTAGCCCGTAGTGTATGTGTGAGTGTGTGTGTGTGTGTGTGAGAGAGAGTGTGTGTTTCTGTGTGTGAAATATGAAATCTTTACGTTGTGTAACGTTGCCGAGCATTTTTAGCTAAACTTTGTGTTGTGGGGCCTGCGCCTATTTTCCACACGAGCCCGAGACAAAGTTTCCATAAAAGCCATTTGGTAGCCTTTTAAAACATTCCTTTATGGAAGTGTCTGGCCACCAGCTAGACTTTATTTTATTACACATTTGGCAGGAAATTCCTCCTGCTCCCACCCCCACCTCCTCCACCACCCAGCTCCCTCATAATGCACGACTTGAACCCTAATATGTGGAAGAAGGAGCTCGGTATTTTTGTTGCATGAAGTTTTCACCCATTGCTCTTTATTCTCGGAGGAGGGGGGGGGGGGTCGGGACGGTTGCACTTGTTTTTACGCATAATCTTGTTTTCACGCGAAGCGGGGTCACAACCAGAGATTGTGTATTGTTTTTGGTGTAGTTTTGCCGATGATGTCAACATAGTTTCAGAATAAATGCAGAATGGATTAGTTGTCCGCAGTAGCTCGGCCCTGGATGTGGCCTAGCGGAGATGATCAAATAATGAGCCAGCCTACATCCTGTGGTGCCCTAGATGTTTACTGTCGTTGTTATAAACTGTTTGAGCCAAAGTGGTTATCATTTATAATTGTGTTTCTGGCACAGGACGCAACCATCCGTGTGTTTTCGGCCAGTGTTTGGGTCAACTGTTGAATATGCCTTTTTCTGTTCAGTAATGGCAGCCCGTTTTTATTCCAGCAGTAATAGCATTGACCCTAAACATATGTTAATAGTTACTTATTTAGCTTTTATGTCACCATTTGACGTGTTTAATATCGACGGAAACTAGACAAGTTGTGCGCACGGAATTGTACTTTTTAAAATTGCGTTTTAATTAATTTGATGTGTTGTGTTTTTTCTTTTCTTTTTTTGTTTTTTTTGGGGGGGGGGGGGGGTTCAAAAACCGACACAGGCCTCAAAATTTCATTCGGCTTTACACTCAAATGTATTTTTAATAACTTTTTGATGTTCCTCATCTGTTTAGCTGAGTGTTTTTGTTTTTGTGGAAGTGCGGCCTCTTTTGTGGAGAACGACCTGCCTTCCCTGCCTTGTGTGGGGTGACAAAGACCCCTAATCTGCCTGCTTCAAATATTGATCCACCACTAGCTGAAGATGCCATTTTGTTACATTAAGCCCCTCCATGTGTTCTGATCCATTCATCTCAGTGGTTAAATTGTATCTGAGAATGTTAAGTTTATTTTAGTGTGTATGACCTATTTGGTCCTACGTTGGCTATCCTATCTATAAGTTTGGAAAAGGACATGACAGCCAAACCTGTTTACACTTGGGGCGGTGTGTGTGTGTGTGTTCACTTCCTTTCCTTGTCTCAAGGTTAAATTGGTTCTGCTCGCCTGAGTTAATTTGAGTTGGATTGGTTTGTCACACAAGAAGCAACTTGTTGTTTTTCATAAATGTAGCAGAAGATCTGCTGAATTTAATACTTTTTAAATCGTTTCCTCGCAAGTGGTTCTAAATTGAAGATTTCTATTTCTTGGCATAATTTCAAGCCTTCTAAGTGTCTTCCCTTTGTTTACATTACATAAGTTGCATTTCTCTTAAAGGCGTCTTTTTGTGTTTCTTGATTGCATCAATTTATGCTAGTGCTGTGATACAAAAGAGGCTGTAAAAGCACACCACCTGTTGGTGTCCAAGTGCTTCTATTCCTCCAATGCCTCTCCTAACCACTAGTTCCTTGTGAAGCTTGCAAAGCCGCTGCTCAGCATCAGAGAGCGGCCTCAGGCTTGCGTTGGAATGCAAAACACAGGGTAAATCCAGTATTCATGCTTACTGTGTCATTTGACAAGGTTGTTTCTGAGTTGACATATGGTAATTTGGTAATGACGTGTTTGCATATAGTCATTAGCTCTGCCTTTCACCACTATTTCCTTGGGCTAACAATAGTCCCAATTATGTCTGTAATTGTAAATGCATTACATTCTCTTTTATGTAGCAATGATCGACATATGGCTGTGTTATTTGCCAGTGTTGCGTAAAATGAAAGACAATTTTTTAAGTCATTACTTGGTAGCAATTTGACTGAAGGCAGAGTATTCATCATTTTGTGGCAGTGTCGCTTTTACTGCTCGGATGGAAAGGCAGTGTCTCAGAGAAATTATCATTTTTAAGTAGACCTGCTTCAAGTCTGTCTGAAGTAGCCCTTGCTCTCTGTTTTCTTGCATCGGTCTGTATCCCCACGTGGTCCGTAATTTGAGCTGCACATTTCGAGCTGGCTGAGACTCAATCGACGATGTCTGATTGTTGTGTGTTAACATCCTATTTTTCCTATTTGTCCATGACTGCGATCTACTTTTATGTTTAAAATGTGTTTTTGAATTAGTAAAATGAATGGGATGCATTAGCAGTGAGAAGGTTGTTCCTACTTTTTATGAAAAATGCTGATATTTTGCACTGGTGTCTTATGGGACCTGCTAACACAGATCACCTGACAGGTTAAGTTAAAGGTTGTGATATAGCAAAGCTAAAATAGTTTGAAGCATTCATTACAATCATCCTCAGTGTTTTATTTATTTATTTATTTTTCCTTTTTAAAAACTACATGTAAGTTCTCTTTGTGCTTGCTAGTGCCATTAAAATCCTGTATCTGCAAATTTCTCTCATAGGGTTTATTAGAGACTGAAGGGTATGAACGAACAGCAGCAAAGAATGGCTGCAGTGGGAACTGACAAGGAACTCAGCGACCTCCTGGATTTCAGTGCGGTAAGAGAGTGGGAGAGCAGTCTGGGTGGTTCTGGGTGGCAGCCGTAGGTGGGTGGCACTGGGCGAAAGAGCTAAAGAGAGTGCGATACAGGTTGGGGTAGGGGCAGAGGGGAGATGGAGGTCTGAATGAGAGAAGTTGGGAAAGGGGCATGGAAGGAAACTCAGTAGGAGGCTTCATTTCTCAAAATCTGAACCAGAAAATCTGAAACCCTTGTAACAATAGTTTGTATCATCTTAAGGCATTTCTATTTTTCACTCTTGGCATGCAGAGGTAGTGCCTGTTACATCAAAGCATGGCAGGTAAAATATTGCTATACCTCTGGGTGATTGGTGCAAATAAATTCAGGGTTTAAATATAGAATACCCATTATGTAGCTGATGCAGAGAGACAGCAACAAGGAAACGGATCCTTACTAAACCAAATCTGATGTCCACTGTAAAATGTAAATAGTCCAGAATGACAGCAGGAGTGGATGTAAATTTCACCCCTTTTCGTCTCGTTAGCAGTCTGAAGGGATGGTGGGGGGTAAAAATCGTGACGTATAAGCAGGCAGCTTCTGCATTTCTTTTTTTAGTCTTTAGGAAGACATTTTCATTGATGCTTTCAGATATATCCTCCAGACATTGTCTAAAAAGTGGATAAAGGTATTTTGTTCTGCTTTATTTACCTGTGTTCCTTTTCTTTCTGTCTGCTTTTATTTATTTATTTATTTTTTTTTGGATGAAGCCTTTGTTGAGCTTTACGCTGACATAAACATCTCATTGGCCCAATGGAGCTGTGTTATTTTTGTCTTGCTAAGTAAATTGAAGCACTAGTAAGGCTAAATTGGCAGCTTTGGGTAAATGTTACATTTGGGGCACAATAGCTAATTCCAAACTGTGACTCCTAATAAATATTGTCAGCAGAATTAATGTCCCATGAGATTTCTTTTGATAAAACTACAGCTGATTAATATTAATGTGTTGATGTCATTCCAAGAGGCGTTGAGGTTTTTAGCACAATAGGCCAACAGGACTAGCTTTATTTTACTGATTTTCTGAAAATGCCTTGATGTGTATCATTGGTAGAGTTCTGTTATAGAGACTTGCACTATTCACTCAGCCGCTTTGTTGATGTAGTGTCATTTTCTGCCACGCCATATGTATTTAAGGGAAATCTTACCCCATGAAAGAAGAATACTCCTTGGTGTGAAGGGGGTTTGTGGGAGGTTCTCATTAGACAGTTGGGTTTGTGTTAGAAAAGCTCAGATTGATCAGCTGCCAGTTTGTATCAGCAGATGTTCTTTCTAAATGTGACATTCGTAATATGGGTGAGGAACTGTCAAACATTGTACAAACAAATTTCCTCTTGAATGTTTATTTGCTGGCTTGTCAAGAAAATGCATGCTTGATTGGATGTGGAATAAAGTGAAACATGTCTGAGATATCTGCAACCAAATGTAATGGAAACAAAGATGGTTTCCAAATTGGTTATTGGATTGGTTTAGATTGCTCTTTAAATAAATAGATAAATAAATAAAAATAAATAAATAGAGGGGGGGGGGGTGTGTGGTAGTGGCAGATTGCTTTACGATGTCCTACTTTCCAAAAGGTTTGCTTTGAATGGTAGAGCACATCACTGAAAGATACCACACTGCAGATATTTAAACCACACTGTGGGAAAGCCCACAGTGGCTTGCTGACAGAGCTCATGGCCTCACCAAAGTGTTGCCGAAGTATACGTCTGAAAGTTTTCATTTCAAAATGTATGTGTTTTTGTTCGGCAAAAAAGCCTAAACAAAACAGCTGAACGACATGTGTATGTAATGTCATTTATTAGTGGAAACAGGATGTGTGAAGTGTGCCATCCTCTGCTTTGTTAGTTACAGTATCTTCCCTCTTTTGTCTTGTAGATGTTCGCGCCTCCAGTAGCAAATGGGAAGAACAGGACAATGACACTTGCCAGCACTCAGTTTGGTGGATCAGGTACGTTTTTCAGCTCAGTGCACAAACCTATTCTAAATTTCAAGGCATGACTGTTGTTTTGCAAGTATTTCTGATTTATTATTTTATTTAAAAAAATTTAATGACATCATTTTTAACAGACATTACTGTGGCTGCATTTGTGTTTAGTTTAGTGTTAGTTTATTATATAATAAACTATATATTAATAAACCTGTGATCTTAAGCAGTAAATTTCAGCTCATCTCAAGCACAGATCAATATTTTCCCACAACCATTGTTGTAGCTACCATTCCCAGGTTTTGCAATCTAAGCCACTGTTTTTACAGCAGAGATGAATGTATTTGAGTCACTTAACGCTTCCAGAGGAAATTGTTGTCCTAGTATTAGTTTATCCTACACCAATTGGAATAGATTGAATGGGGTAAGTAATTTTTTGAAGACATTACTGCCTGGCAGTGTGCCGCAGCTTCCTCAAGGCCTATTTATGTGGTGATTCCTTGATTGTTATCTTTACAAAATGAACAATCCTTTCAAACTACTTGGTCTTGGCCTCTTAGCTTTCTTTAAATGAGCGCACACACATTTGATCAACAGAATAAAGCAGTATGATTTTATTGTGCAACAAATGAGTCCATTTCAGTATTTTAAGTACCAACTAGCTGCCTTTTAACCCCCTCAAGCAGCCGAATCCTCGGAGTGAGGTTTTCTGTCTTTCTGAATGTTATTAGTAAGTTGTATTACTTTCGTTCCTCTGTCACCCTGCCAACCTGGTGTGTGAAATCGAGTCACACTCCCCACTGTTCCCCAGAGTGAGAACTTGGCCACTGAGGAACAAAGACAAAAAAGGGGGCTTATGGACTTGAAACGACTCCCCCACCCTGAAGTGTAAAACACTCCTCCCCCAACACGGCACAGGGCTCTTACCCCCACTGATCTGCAGGAAATGGCTTGAGCCCGAGACAATGTCCCTCACCCCCAGCTCGCAGCCTCTTAAACTGGCCCAGCATGCAGAGAGTGGCAAGAGTGGAAGAGAGAGAGCGTTGAATAGGGATCAGCCTGTGGAAGGCAGGATTCTGTTTGTTTCTATTACAGCCGGCAATTACTAAGCAGTGAGGAGTTAATTCCTTCCCCCCTCCTTGTGTCCTAAAGTGTGGCCCTTGGTCATTGACACCCATTTTAATGCGATGCTTCAAGCAGTCACATTTAACTTTTGGAGCTTTTGCAGACACCCTCTAACAGCACAGGGTAGTCAAAATGCTAACGCTTGACCAGAAGTTACTTGTAAATTTGTCTCATATTGTAACACAGTGTACAGTCAGTCTGGTCAAGGAAAAAAAAAACAACTCACAGTGTGGATGCAAACTGTTCACTAACTACATATGTAATTTTTGTATTAATGTCACAACACGGTTTGTCAATATGGCTATACTTTAAAACCCAACCCAGAACATTGCATACAACTCTGAAACCCTACATGGTAAGAGCGTAGGAAACCTGTTTATTATAGAATTGATGACCATTAAAGAACAATGTCCGTCTATGACGTCACTTAGGCAGCTTGTATATTCAAGGATCCAGCAGCGCGGGAACGGTAGTGGGCAGCCTAGTGGCCCACCAGACCACCACTATTCATCAACACAAAAGTGCTCAGAGGGGTGCTAATTGCATTAGGCGTCCTTCTCCCTTCCTCAGTGGCCTGTGTGTGTGTGTGTGTGTAGAGCAGGGGTGGGGGGTAGAGTGGAGGGAAGAGGAAAGAGGATTGGCAAGAAGTGTGGGATGTTTTAAGAAGTAGGGGTGGAAGAGTGTGATGGTGTGTGGAGCTGGCCAAGCCCACAAGCCTTCAGGCAGGCGTCCCCTCTGTCACCTTTGCAGCTGCTGGCAACGTCTCCAACCCCCCTCTCACACACACACACACAAATGCACAGAACGCGACGTGCATGCTTGTCTGAGATCACAACCAACAACACTGAATATACACATGTGGTCCTCATTGGTGACTAGCTGACTAGCTATGTATTTTGCCTTTTCACTCTGTTCTATACCTACACGTAATAGTCTTGCATATTTCTCTGTGCCTTTGTGAGTTGTTAAAAAAATCTAAGCCCTTAGAAAGAGGAAATCTCAAAGGAAAGTGGCTTCCTCCTCCAACTAAATTAGATGTTTTCAGAGCCTGCAGCACTAGGAAGGCTTTATGGCTTAGAAAATAAATATTTTTCTGGGCTCTGGTTGTGAGTCAGTATTTGTCTTCATTCACAGTAGCCATGTCAAACTCTATATGGATGACAATATGTATGTTTAACTGGAGGATAATTCAGAGCATTTTAAGTCTTAAACTCTTTTTCAATGACCGTTCAAAAGTTAAGTGCTTGCTTATCTTAAAGCTATAATATATTTCACCTGTTTAATAGAAGCATGTTTCTTTACTATTTACCTAAGGGGCACAGTAAATGTAAACATGAGCTGCTGATTAATTACATTTATTTCTTTGATGTAGTTATGCTCCTCTTCACCCGTTTTTGTAATTGTCCTGTTTTTGCGGATGGGATAAGTTTTGATGACAAATGTCTTCGTTATCATGAGCCAAAGTACTGAAGCTGTCCTCATGTAATCTTGGAAATCCTGTTAGTATAAAATGCATACTGAGAGGACACATTGGATATTAGCTTTTTTACAAAAGAAATTTGATTACAGTTGAAAATGTGTTGCCACTTCCAATGTGTTCCTATTGTAATCTTTGATGTTCATTTAGAAATTCAAACCAGTTATAATTTTATACATTCAAAGGTTCTATAATGACATAAATGACAAAATATTGCAGACTGATGTGCATCAGGAGGTGTTACCACTGCTACACAAATATCACTATATATATATATATATATATATATATATCTTATTTTTACAGTCTTTTTTTATTTGTTGTTGTTGTTGTTGTTGCTGCTTGCAACATGGACGATAACAAATGTTATCTCAAATGTAGTGGCCATTAAAGCATGTGACCACAACTGCTGAAGTGTGGCAGTTCAGTTCTATGACCATTATACATTATTATTTATCATTTTGGCTGCCTGCGGTCACTGTCAATTTGCATTTGGTATTACACATGACACGAGATTAACAACAATAGAAAGATCTCTCCTCTGGCATAGTCGGGCTCCTCTACGCTGGCTGAGTGTCAGTGTCACCTCAGCAGCTCTCCACCTTGTTTTAATTGCCTTCGAGTTAATTACTCCAGTAAGTGTGAAACAATGTTGTCAGACTTCTCCTGCACAGCCGTGCTTTCACTCTCTCCTCTGCACCCCCACTGGCCAAATGGAGGCTTCATAGGCGGATGAGTAGTGTATTGAAAATAGCTGTGAAGATTATGAACTTACTCTCGAACTCTACTTGTTGGCTCGGATGGTCCGCTCAGTGCAGGTTGTCGTTGACAGGAAGAGAATAGGCGATTTGCGCCTTGCCTACATTTTTGTGTGCATTCCATATGCAAGTATTTGTGGTTAACCTTCAGGTTTGGAGGAAGAATGCCATTTGAGTTAATACATTAATTCAAGCTTTAAGCAGACTACCTTATTGTTTATCTCTTCTCTGAAGTACATTTTTATCCTACTAATTTAGTTCTACTTCTTCTGGCACCAAGCTTTGGCCAAAGTATCTTCATACAAAGCTGTCATCTTTATTTAGCGACAAGCCCATCGCAAGTGTCCTGTGTAGCTCTTTATTAGTCCCATGGCCTTTCAGCAGGCCAGACCTGACGGTGAGCGAGGCCGATCTTTTTGAGATCCCCTCTCCTCCCTGTTTGCCTGATTCTCCATGCCACTGGCATCAGCTCCATAGATCACGGCTGTCGCAGCGTGTGTAGGTGCTTGCACCGCTCTGTTAGTCTCATCACTCATTCTCACTCGTCAGCCAGGCTGCTGATCTCGCCCAGACCCTTCTCTCCCCCTCTCCCCCTCTTTTTCCTCCCTCTCTCTCACCCTCCCCCCTCGTCCCCTTGCTTTCTCCTTCCACCCGCTCACTCTCTTTTGCTTTCTCACACACATTTTTTTAATTAGGCAAAAATCAAAGACTGAATATGAATATTCATAAGGAAGCCACATTAATATGCACAATTATGCAAATCAGCATGCAATTAAGCCTTGTGTCTCCAGAGAGCCTGGATAGCATTAGTGCATAAGACAGGGAGAAGGGGATGATGGGGGTATTTTGGAGTTTTCTGCTCCACCAGTCTTTTGGCTGTGTTTTTCCTTTGTGCCACACATCAGTTCCTTCTTTACCTAAAACACAGTGGTTCATGTTTTGGCGTAGTGTGTTTTGTTTTGTTATATTGTGTGAATTCTAAGTGTCAAAGTGAATGAGTGGGATTTAAATGTGGTTTAGTTGACATTATGTCCTCTTGGATTACATTAGGGATATTAATGGTTAATTTTCTGATATTCAATGACTGTAATGAACGCTAATGGATATGTTGAGCAACATTTCCTTTGTGGTTTTTCCCCCAGAACATTTTAACATTGCATTGCATCTTTCTTGAATGTGACAGCAGTATCTTTGATCAATAGTGACGCTCACTTCTGGCTTCCACAAGCCCATTGTGGCCACTTAAGAATATCGAATGTTGAGAGTACGACATTGTGACAAGTTCCCTTGATATGATTCCAGGATCATCACATTTCTACATATTTGCGGTGGCGCATATGATAATAATTATGTGTGCTCACTGGGTGATTGCTATTTCACTTTCACAGCATGAGCCCAACCTGCTTTTTGATTCTGTCATAGCAAATTCTGACTAATTTCTAGTGTCCCCACCTGTCAATCCTAACACAGTGTATTTCTTTTTGCAGCACTAGATGAGCGCAGTGGCTCTGGGTCTTGGGGCTCGGCAGAACAGAACAGTCCATCTTTCAGCCAAGGACGGGTAAGATTTGAATACACATACGCACTCTTGTACTCTGAAGTTACCTATGATTTTAAGTTTGGAGAACTAAGCCTTGACACTGGATGCCGTGATATTGTCACACACACATATTTACTTAATCTCTCTGCCATAGATAAACACACGCACACACCTCAACAGCTTTGTGCTTTTTTTCCTGCTGTATGCCATGTTTGATTTGAAGTGGTAGTTTTACTTTCTACCTAATAACCTTGGCTCAGGATCCAGCCTTGGCAATCTCTCTGGTAGCCCAGAACCTCTGTGGAAGCCCACCAGTAATTGCAGCTTCACATCCGCTGTAACTGTCTTGGCACAACTCTTGTGTAAATACAAGGAACAGGGGGTGAAATAGATGCAGCGGGCTTTGATTACCACAAGTTGATAATTAAGAAAGTCGGTTTGAATCCTATGAGCTGATGCAGATTTGTTTGGCATTGGTCCTGTTCGTTAGACAGAAAAGCAGAGGGAGGGAAACTGCTAAGCCATATAGGTGTGCTAACAAGATGGCGATGGCCCTTAACTGGTGACAATCATTCTGGCGCGTCTTTTTTAAAACACATCTGTTAAAGCCTGCATGTGCTTTATCTCCACGTTTCTTTGCCTCTTTACGGTTATTCACGTTGTCTTGTGTATGTCATTGTTCCTACAGGGCTATGGGGAAGGATCCCACTACAGTGAGCATGAAGGCTTGTCTTCTCCATTCATCAGTTCAGGGATCACAGGTATGGGTTTTTTGTTGTTGTTTTTTTATACTTTTCTCCAAGTAATTGCTCACAAGTGGTTCATAATGAAAATACTACTTAGTGCCAGAGAAAATGTTGCCACACTCCACTTTTAATATAAACAGGTTAGACATGGCTAATTCGACTGGATACTTTGTTTTGATCACAGAATTGTTTTCTTTGTTCAAAATGTGTATGTATCTTCATGGATGTATGTGTGGGTGTGTGTGTGGGGCTGTGTTCATTCGTTGAATGTTGGGGATGTTAAGGCACTGAAGCAGAAACCTTCCCTAGGGTTTTTTTCTGGCAGGCGGCTTTATGCAGCTGAGTGTACTGAAAAAGGAGAGAGCATCTCTGGACTTTCTGTACTTTAGAAAACCTAGTTTTCATTTGTCGTAGCACACATCAATGCCTCTTAACGTGTGTATACAGCCCTGATTTTCTTCCTTTTTAACCAAGCTCCTCTTTTTTCATTTTTACAGGTAAAAATGAAAGGCCACCATATCCTCCCTTTGGAACCCAGGTATGTTACCATTTATCTAATTTCCTACATTTTAGTTCAAGGACATGCCAATGTGAGAGAGAAATTAATTTAAGGTGTCCTTTTAAAGGAAGTCCTTTTTTTCACTTCCCTTTTCAGGTTAAATACTTTGACTTAACCGTCTTCATTTCCTAAAACAGAAGCAGTTTGTTTGTTCTGTGTTTTACCATAGCCTGGTATGCCTTAGTGAGACATTGTCTTTCTGTCTTGTCCTAGCCTGGTTTTCTTCCCAGTGACATAGCGATGCCCAGCCCAGATGCCATGTCCCCTTCTGGCCTGAAGTCTGGCTCCCAGTTTTACCCGTCTTATCCCAACAACCCCAGGAGAAGGCCGCCTGAGGGAGGCATAGGTACGACATACAAGGGGCATGTGGCACCATTGATTTCCTTTCTTTTTTCTTTTTCTTCAGCCGTTCCTCTATCTTAAAAGGCTGATTATCTTAACTGAATTGTTAGGTCAATCATGGCAAAACATGTTTATTGCAGTTTCCAAGAGAACAAGGTGATATCTTCAGATTGGTAATTTTGTTTTAACAGTGATCCTAAATCCAGATATTGATTTTTAATAACCAAGCAATTGGAAAGGAGTATAATTTTTAATCTATTGATTTTTCAAATTGGTTGCCACTTTACTTGTATATTTTTGCTTCAGCAGTGCTTGCTACTGAAATTTGACATAATTTGACATTACCTAGTCATAAAATTGTGGTACTTTTAGAAGTAGTCGTTGTGAGTCGTTCCAAGTTTACGTTTGATAAAATCCTTTCAAAACAAAACATATGTGAATGCAGAGCATCATTTAATCTACACTGATGTGCACATGCAGGCTAGCACACACTTTACATACTGTGTTTTCTTGTATTTGTACTACTTAAATTATAACAAGCACACAGTGATGCTGCACCTGACTGACATAACATTGACAATATGTGTCTTTGCTTCGTCGTGATTTATATTTATACCCCCCCCCCCCCCCTCTATCTGTCTCACCTTTTTTCTAAATCTACTCCGCCTGTCTGTAGACACCCAGCCAAAGAAGATTCGGAAACCCCCTGGCCTGCCATCCTCGGTGAGAGCTTATTTCTGCTCGCCTTCACAGCTCACAGCCAGTCCTTTCCTTCTCTCACTCACTACACACAACAACATTTACACACTGCTTTCCCCACTCTGCTTGAGCAGTTCTGTGACAGACAGGGGTAAAGATCCTCTGCTCAGGCAAACTCTGTGAGCTTACAGCTCAGGCAACTCAGGCCCCAATAAACATCATCACTGGTTGTCTCTACACTACACTCAAATAGTTTCAAGTGGTGTTTGGGGTCTGGTTGTCATATGCAGACGAGCAACTAGGATTATCAGGTACTTTAACAAGTCTAGTAACTGGACATATACATTTCAGCAAGAACATGGGTAGGGAATTTGTGGAAAGAAGGTGAGATGATGACAGTCTAATGGATAAGAACCCCAAATGGGTTTGTTTCTCAAAGCTGGTTGAACTACATATCCACTTCAAAATTTGATTTCTTGAGCCCAGAGCTGTACCACGTTCTCATCGGATCCTTTTTTCTTTTTTACACAAATCAATATAGAGACCATTCAGGAGGTTGTTGGCAAAAAATAGTAGGCATGTAATTTGCGAAACTTTCACTTCTTTGAATTGTAGGCTTGTAGTTTTAGTTCCTAATATTAGTTATTTGTAATGTGTTCCTTTAAAAAATTTAAATTATTAAAGGCTCAATATAATGAATTCAGTTATGTGTGGATTTGCTACAGGGATTCTATTGAGCACTTTTGAAACCCACTCAAAGAAGGTCCAAGCGGTTTGAAGTATCCTCTGATTTACTGTACCAAGTGTCACATTTTGTCAGTGGGCCCAGAATTCCCAGCAGCTGATGCAGCCTGTGTGTTGATGATGGCAACCACACATAGCTGGAAACACTAGTCACTGTTACATGTTTGAGTATGTACTGAATGAATCTCACTGTTGGTTTAAAGTTACTTGACAAAGAATTGAATAAGGCAGCAGTTGCCCACATCATGCCCATTTATAGGCCATTCAACAGTCTTTGTTGAGTACCAGCTCTTCTTTCCATACAGTTTCAGCTATTAGATCATAGATGCCTCTGAGGCCACCATAGCGTTTTCCATTCTTCAATATTTTGGTCTTCATATACCTGAACTGATGCATTACATTGAAGCAAACATGTTATTGATGTCAGAAAGATTTTAACAGGTAGTTACTGTTGCTTGAGTGGCTACTGGATCATCATCATATGAAACACTGACACTGAGGTTTGTGTATGAAATACACAAACATTTTCTGTGACCTAGTCATTTGTGTTACTGTAGTTCTCAGATGACAGAAGTGACCCAAAAAGTAGACTGGAGCCTCTGAGTTTCTGAGACTTGTGCCATCCGTGTTTGGATCTATGAATCAGTATCCCAGAAGCACCAGCACAGGACAACAAAGTTCAGACATGTTGTTGTTGTTAACCTGTTGATGTGCTTTTCGAGGCCATGTTGTAAAGGTAGATTTCCTTGGTCAATCACCTGGACAAGTCCTATCTTTCCCCAGCGATGTCATTATTTTAGTAATCGGTGCGCAAATTAAGATAACAAAGGTTTAATGAAAATTGACTGATTCTGCTGATACATTTTTCAATGCATGGCTGGAGTGAATGCAAAGGATTTTTTTGGCTGAGTAGGTCCAAATTGCAGAGCCATGGATGCGTTATGTGGCAAAAAATGAAGTCACGCGTTAATAGTGCTGTGTTCTGACTTTAAGTTTGAAATAAAGTTGCAACAGATGCAGCTTTTGTGGCTGGTTGCATTGATTAGTTAGGTTCATATTAGAGGGTTAGGGTCAGAGATGGCTCACAGTCAGACCTGGATAACCATCAGCTTAATCCATTCCTTAATTAATGGTACAACAAAGAAGTGAAGAAATTTTTATTTAATTTTATTTTTTCTTGTGGGAGGGGGTTAGGGATTTGTCATTGTTGCTGTCTCTCTGGCTCATGGGTGATGTCATGTTGAAGTCACTGCTGCTGCCACCTCTGTGTGCGCACACACACACACACTTTGACAACGTCAGAGATTTGGACATGACTACCCTGGTTAGGGCCCTCTCTTTCACTGTCTGAATCTCAGTCATTCTCAACAGTGTAAACGATGGCCGCATGGTTTTAGTGCAAATGAGATGTCTGTGTGTGAACCCCCCTCCCCCATATCACCCAGCCCTCCGCCTACGCTTCACCACATGATGGCCTGGGTGGGCCTCCCCCTGTGAGTGACCCAGTTGTGAGGCGCAGTGCTTGCGAGGCCTCTTAGCCCCGTGTCTGAGCCGAGATTAATGACTGCTGATGATGATCCTGTGGTCTGTCCTCCCTCTCTGTCGCCTCTCTTCACCACCCTTTAACATACTTCTTTCTTTTCATCTAATATCTTCACTTAAATGGTGCAGCTGTAAATCAGTTAATGGACAAATAATTGAGGCGCTGTCAGGCTGTTCCCTCATTCCTCCTCAAGCTACCTGACTTCTGAAACCCATCCATGCCTGTACATAAGATCTTTGCCCCAACCCTGTGAACCTTCACCTCCTTGCTTCTGCAACAATTAAGTACATGGAGCTTCTCTTCTGCCCCCTAGTTGTCCAGTGCGTTAACCACAAAACCCCCATAGTTGAATAAAGTGCTTTGAGGTTAGTTTGATGTTAATCTTCATGTACTCCCCACCCCTTGCCACAACCCATGTTTTTCTAGCTGTAGAGACCTTTACATGGTCATAACCTGAATTACATTAAACCCCTATTAGTTGAGGATTTTACCCTAGAAATCCCCTTTCTTCCTGAGAATACAATTATCCAGCAGCACCAGTCATTGTGTAGTTCTCTGTTCCCATCTAGAGGAGCAGGATTCACTCGACATTGTTCCCCGTGAAAGAACAACTCAAAGCCTATTGTTAAATGAAGCCATCTCCGTCATGTTTTCCCCTGAATTAACCGTGATCATTTTAAATCCCTTGTTTCCTTCACACTCCCCTGGCCATATCAAGCTTTGTTTAAGTCATTTAGATTACCTTCTCCTGTCCCCTGTCAACACCCCTTATCTCTCTACCCATTTCATAAATCATCAGGGCCTTCATTTTTTCCCCTCAATTCTCCCCCTTGCCCCTTTTACCACCCCCTACCCACTGCACTCTCTCTCCATCTTTCCCTCGCTCGCTCTCTCTTGCTGACTGGATCCCAGCCCCCATCTCTCTCTCTCTCTCTCTTCACTCCCTCTCCTCAGCCCAGCTGCCTGTGGAGTTGGATATGGTCCAGGAACAGGCAGATGGCTCTGTAATTAGAAGTGCATCTCTCCATTCCCTTTCCACTTCTCCCTGTTAAATCAAATTACAGAAAAAATCCCTTCTCTGGATTAGCATTCTTTGCAGCATAGCCTCAATTCTCCTTCTCTCTTCCTCTATCTGCCATGTACTACAGAAGAGGAGAGAAAAAGACAAACTGAGTGCCGAGTGATGGTGTCGAGAAACTGAGGGCTTCTCGTGTCCATCTTCAATCCTCGGCTTTGGAGCCACAGCATCCATTTTTATTGGCATTATGCAGAAAGGATGTGCATCTCTTTTTAAGGTGCTAATATGAAATGCCCATTTTCACAGGAGTAAATCATTTCTGTGATTTACGGTTGTCAGTTGATGCCATGGAGAATGTGATAATGCTAGTTTTAGGGTATTGCTAGTGGAGTGTGCATGGGTGTGTGTTGGCTCATTGAATGTATGGTATGTGTGCGAGCTGATACCGAATGTGTTTTAGGGAGGGGCTGCAGGCCAGGCAGTGCAATGTCACTGGGGTCCTGGGAGCTAGAGGAAGTGCTCACTGTGCACTGGGATTCAAGCCGTCGCTGTGCCCAGCATGCCATGGCCGCTGTGTTCTCCACAGGCGAGGGGCCGGCTTGCCTACACTGCCGGCAGACTCCCTCTTGCCATCTTGTGGCCACTTCAAGCTAGTGTTTTGTTTTGGCTTTTTTTTTTTGTTGTTGTTGTTGCCCCCCCCGCCCGCCTTAGATAGAGAGGATCGATACATTGCTACTTTGTCTCTAATAATATTCAAGAGTTGCATAGGAAACATTTTAAACTAGAATCATAAAAAATTTATATTTCAATGTGTAGTAATTATTGTAGAAATCATGGACTAAATACGACCCCTTTTCATGTGTGTTTAGGTGTACGCCTCCACATCTGGTGACGAGTACACCAGAGACAATGGAGGATATCCCGGTGCTAAGCCTGGAGCAGTCTACCCTGGTTCTTTCTACATGCAAGGTAACTTTTTGGAACATTTCAATGGAATGAGTTTTAATTTTGCTAATGCTTTGTGTCAATTCATTTTTCTTTGAAAATGTGTCTTGACTTCACTTAGAAGACCCCTGGTCATCCTCTGGCTACTCAGCCATGCTGGGCAACTCTCCACACATTGGACAGCCAGGCTCTTTTTCTGCAATTAACCCACAGGACAGGATGGTGGGTAGAAACAGCTTCTGTCCCTTTGTACTCTCACCCTCATCTTTTTTTTTTTTTTTATGGTTTTTGTATTCTATTGTCGTTTTTATGGAAATTAAATAATGATCTTGAAGGCTTAAGTTAATATTTAGACCAAGTATTTTGTCTTCTGCTCTTCCTAGCATCAGAAATGCTTCATTTTATTTGTCTGTGAATACATATTGAGTAATAAAACTTCCATCATGAGACTGATTTAGCTTGTTATGAGTGGAGTATGTGCCTTATGAAGCTGCTTGTATCCCTCCTCCAGAAGCGTCAACCCCTGCCTCTGTCCCCACAGAACTATCCTCTTCACGGCAGCGAAGTCAACGGCTTCCACGCAGCCCCCACTACCTACAACCACACACCCACCATCAATGGAGAAGGCATCATGGGTAAGGAACTTTTGAAATGAACCCATCATACAAGTGACACCGTTTGAACACCCTGTCCATTATACTTGTTCTTCCCCCCCTTCCCTCTTCTCTTCTCAAAAACAAATTATCGGGTCATCTGACTCACTTTACATATTTTGTCTCTGCAGCCAACCGAGGCACCACAGCTGGCAGTTCAGGAGATGAAATTGGGAAGGCTCTTGCCTCAGTGAGTTGCTCTCTGTTTGTTGGGTTTTTAAATTAGTGCTGGGTAATAAAACAATTACAACGGTCGTCACCAGGATTTTATTTCCTCTGACAATGCAACAATGTGATATTGTTGGGCAATTCATGTGAAGAAATGATGAATAAGAAGGAATTTAACTAAGAATGGCAATGCTGCTGACAACATTTCCATCAGTGGTTTATTTCTTATTTTTCCTGGTTAAATTCAAAACATGAGTGCTTTGTAAATTAGATTGATGACACAGCCTGACAAGGCCAAATTGAAGGGCTATTAATAATTGTCAACCTAAAATAGTAAATTATAGATTGTAAAATTTCTGTTATTGGTTAAAACTAACTCAACAAACAATCTTCCAGTTTGGCAGGCTTACCTTACATTTGGCTAGGGAGATTTATTTGGTCAGTTTGAATAATAGTTTTATGACAGGCTACATGACAGGATTTTTGAGAGATGGATTGCAAATATGTCTGTGGTTATATGTTTTTATTATATTGTCCATTACTGCATAGAATGGATTGACATGACTACTTTAAAAAGCATCGTTGCATTAGATACAGGCATGTGGATAATATTAGGGTGTTTTGGTTCAATCTTTCAGATTTACCCATCGGACCACAACAGTAATAACTTCTCCTCAGCTCCGTCTACTCCTGGATCTCCTCAGGGCATTGCAGGTAAAGCTGAGTCTACATAAGTAGATAATTTATGACAATGAAAAAATAATCAAAAGAAAAGTTTTTATATGTTTTGTTGAGGCAATAAATGTTCTTTACTAGCTTGTCTCTAGGTAAGATTCATGGCAAACCCTGTACATTTTGAAGGGTTTATAAACTGTAAAATTTTTATGGTTTTACCTTCTCACCCTGCTCATAAATTTCAGACAAATGATCAATTTCAGCCACAAAAATAAGTACATCAGACAAATTCATTCCATTTATTCAGTTTTCATCACAAGCTTTTGTTGGCACACAAAAAAGAATCAGTGAACTTCTTGGAGCAAAAATTATTCTCTGCATGTTAAATGTTCTTTAGCTCAGAAATGTGTCTGCAGCTCCATCTGGTGTTAAGTTAAATTAACACTATTCCAATATTTCTCTCTGCAGGTGGTCAGTCTCAGTGGCAAAGACCAACCACACCCAACTATGAAGGGCAACCGCATGCGCTGGTATGTTAAAACATTTTCCTGTTAGATCCAAGTTATTTGGACGCATGGACTTCCAGTAACATATTCTACTGCCATTATTTACTTTACACAAATACACCTCTAAAAACATTAAATGGAAACTTTTCTGTGTACACATGCTTCTTTGAATTTCATCTTGTCATGTTTATTTCTAAGTATGCAATTTGTTTTATTTATGTAGCAGAATAAAATGGAGGATCGTTTGGAGGAGGCCATCCATGTACTGCGTAGCCATGCTGTGGGCCAAGGCCCTGGCTTAGATGGCACCCACTCTGACATGCACAGCCTGCTGTCTTCAGTACACAATGGAGGCCTCGGAGGCCTCTCTCCAGCTTTTCCTAATGCTAGCCTCGCCCTCAGCAACAGACATCCTGCCATGGTGAGTCACCCACTCTCACAATTTATTTGTCTTTGAAAGACACTTTTAATGGTCTGGAACAAAAATGTGAGGCAAGTAAGAGTGTTCGTTTGTGCTTTTGATTAATTTGATCACAAACACAAGCTGTGTTGTCAACCAGTACATGCACATTTCACAAGCCTTTGTAAAAGAAACTTTCAGTATATTACAAAAATCACTTTTGTGTTGTTTGTAACATGGCTTACAAGAATGATAACAGTCAGTGTTACGTGTTTGCTGCACGTTGGATATTTTGATTAATTACAGCAGCTTAATTTTAGGTTAGTTTTAGAATGCAAGACAAATTGCACTTTTACATATGATTTGTCTGTCCTCGTGAGCTCAAAATGTTCCAAGGGGAAAATAAATGAAAATTGGTCTGCTGCATACACAATACACATACAGTGCAGTATCATTTATGCCACCTTCTGGTCAGAAATTAAAAATTCAAGCAGCTTTTTTTCTTTAATGCATAATTTTCAGACTTGCATAGCAATTCAAAATTATCTGCAAAATGAAATGAGAAGTGTAGTTATATGGCTAGGATTTGATTTTACTCAGCTGATGACGCGTACCTCTTCCCAGAGTTATTCTTTGCAGCCTCTTTCTACTTCAGTAAAACTAATACATGTAATTGAGGGAACATTTGTAAATGGTTTTGGACTGGTTCTGTGCATGTTCTCACCGGTTTCTCGTTGTTTTTCTCTACCCTCATTAGCAGGGAGGGAAACATGAGGAGCCCACAGGCCTTCCTCCCAGCAGTACTCTTCTGCACGGTCATCATGCATCCGGACCCACACCGTCAGCTGGCCAACCAGAAGGTTTTACTAGTAGGTTTGATTTAGAAGACCATAAAAATTGTTGACCAGTAACATTACATTATTCAATGTCCCCTATTTTGGCACTGAAAATCAAAGAAAAGCTTTTGTAGTTATTTTTTTCTGACATATTATTTTCCACCTGAATATTTGAAAACAATCTCCTCTGATTAACCCATGTTGTGAAAGTGAATATTTGAAGTTTTTTAAATGCCTTTAAAATCTCATTTTAGGTCTCCCTGGTGGCATGGCCCGCTCCACACACTCCTCCAGCAGCTCAGACATCAAGAGAGAAGACAAAGAGGATGATGAAAACTCAATTGGAGACAAGTCTGATGAGGAAAAAAAGGACTCCAAGGTAGCACGTAGTCGAACAAGGTAAGGTGGCTTTACTCTGGATTTATGTTTTTACTGGAAACTTAATAAAACGGATTAATCATGATATTAAATTCACATGCAAACAATATAATCACATAATGGTAGAGAATTTCTTCTCACAAATGCCAATTGTGAGAGTATAAAAGAGAAAATTTGATGCTGGAAATGTCCGCTACAAGGTTCCGAATGTCAGCTGTTACTCTTTCCTGTGTGTCCCGCTAATAGCTCAGTCTATGTTAGATGTTTAACGATGTCAAAATCCCCCTCCCTTCATGTCACGTTTTCAGAAAGGAGGCGTTGACCCTCCAGATGCTCTCTGGCCTTTCAGACCAGAAAGATGAGTAAGTTTCTCCAATAGAGAATCAATGTCTTGTGCTTTGTGGGCTCTTGCCAGACATCATTCAAAGCACATATTAATGGCACCAGTATCTATTAAATCCTTCTTGACAGAAGTGAAATGCTATGACATTTTTAACCCATCTGACTCTCTGTATATATGCTGCCAAGCAATTTTAAACTTTGATAGGGAAAAGATTGACTCCCAGTCACGCCAACACAACATGTCAAAGATTTTTTTATTTTTTTTTTTTTATTTTTTTGGGGGGGATGACCAAATGGTACAAGCCTGAGCTCTGGCTTATCATGCCTTCCCTTCTTACTAACTTACTTTGGTGTGGTAAACATTTTGATCGAGTCAAGAATGATGTTGCTTTTTTCAGTTTTCACTTTAAATTATTATTAACTGCTCATGCAACTCCATTCAGTACAGTAACAAATCCATTCAGTACAAAGTTCAACACTCCAGGGTGTGATGGTTTATTTTAAACATCTTTCGACCCATGGCTTGATTATTTCATCTCTTTTTGTACCCAGTCAGGACAATGAAGATGATGAGGACATTCCCCCTGAGGTGAAGCTGGAGCGCGAGAGGGAACGAAGAGTGGCGAACAACGCCCGTGAACGTCTCAGAGTACGGGACATCAACGAGGCATTTAAGGAACTTGGGAGGATGTGCCAGCTGCATCTCAGCCATGACAAACCTCAGACCAAACTTCTCATCCTGCACCAAGCTGTCAATGTCATCCTCAATTTAGAACAACAAGTCAGAGGTCAGTCCAAACGTCACACATTGTGGATGGGAAATACCTTTTTTGTTTAGCCCAATTAAAAATGCAAATATTATTTCATACTGATAAGGCCTCTTTCTGGTTTCCTTTTCTTTCAGAGCGTAACCTTAACCCCAAGGCAGCATGTTTAAAACGCCGTGAGGAGGAGAAGGTGTCTGGGGTCGGTGAAGCACCCATGCAGCTCTCAGGAGGCCATCCTAGTATGGGAGGAGATGGCCACAATCCAGTTGGCCACATGTAACACCAGGTAGGTCTTGAGGATTTGTTTGTTTAAAATCTGAACCTGAAGATTTAACTTGTATGACTTTTACAAGACAAGCCGTGAGCATAATGTTTGGTGTCCTTTTCACAGATCTGGTGGTGTTTCCTTGGCTGTCAGAGGATGTGGCCTTAACAAATTTCTTCCACCCATTATTCTCAGTGTGTGTGTATATGTGGACATGTCTGTGTATTGTCCGTTCAAGTTTCAAGATGCACATTCACACACTCGTACACACATGCATACTGCCAAAACTGACACAGCCTGTTTGTCACACTCCCAACCATGACTACAAGCTCAAATGTGAAGAACTTTTTTTTTTTTTTTTTTAATTTTTCCTTTGTTTTATACATTAAAAAAATTTTTTCCTTTTTTGGTTTCCACAAGATGATGGAACGCCGGAGTACTTTATGTCCTGCCACAAATTGGGACTTCACACACTGCCGAGAGGTGCTCTGGTGAAAGAAAGGAGACCTAAACAAACACAAATTGAATCAAGGATTTGTGCCTAATTGTTACATGTTTTCTATTTGACATTTAAGCAAATTGCTTTACATGTGAGGAACATTTATTGTAAGGGATTGCTTATATGTATGAGCAATTATTTTTAATGTATGTCATTCCCAGCGTGATGGTACAGTCTTACATATGTTATGTAACCAAACCTATAGTTGAAACTGAATTGTCTAAATTCATTGACTTTTCCTTGATCTCATCAGCAAATGTTTTGGGGAGAGCTGTTAAAGGTCACAAGGGAAGGTCAAAGATTTTACCATTCAAATGCAACTTACAAGACGGGAAGAGGCCCAGAGACCTGAAGGCAGTCTCTGACAGGAGCTGGTCTCGTCCCACAAGGCATCTGGAGACTTGGAATAGAAGACTCCTTCCTTGAAGGTCATGAATTATCCAAGTGGTAGAATCTGTCAACTACAAAACTGTTCTTCCTCTGTGTTGACCACGAATTCTAGTATTACTCCAGTAGTTCCTTGTCATAGGTTCAGGTTTTTGTACTGCTTTATATACTAAAGCATTCATAGACAAGACAAAGCACAGTTGTATAGGTTTAGGCTGGAAGTTAAATGTTGACCTGTAGTGCATTTCAGTCCCTGAAAGTCCTGTTTTAAAAGCCATTTGAGACTTGAGTAATAAGCGCCACCCAGTGCTGTTACTTTCATGAAATTGTTCACTGATGATGCCAGCAGACTTAACAGTTCCAAGCCCCTCGTCCCCTAATTGATCTTGTGTAAAAGACAAATAAATCTGGGTTCCTGTGATGGAGGGATCTCATCAGTGCGCAGTTGTTAAAGCAGATAAGCCTTTGTGTAACGAAGGCTTTCTTTTCCTAAGCGAGCATTCCCACTGAATTACAGCCCTTCACCTATCTCCAGAGTAAGTTTGTTCTCATGTTTCTTACTGAGAGAAGTGTGACGTGTCAATTCACTTCATACATTACTCTTTCATTTTTCAAAATTAAATATATATAAAAATATATATTTTTTGTTAGTCTATACATTGTAGATTTTTTACATAAATGGCAATATTAGTTTGAAGTTTAGAGTGTATTGTAGATGAGCTGAATAAGGGAATTTGACATTGATATGAATTTCTTCAAAAATTAATTCAAAATTGAACCAAGATGGCAGAGGAAAAGGGTCAACGGGTGATTGAAGACAAATGTTGGAAGCGTTGTGTATCCTGTATTTCAGTTTTAGTTATATGGCATATCATCAGCTACCCAGAGGAATTCTTTCTTTCCATTTGGGGGTATGTGGACAGTTTGTGCTGCAATCTTGTTAAAGTGGTCTGGCTTTAGCAGTGAGGCGCGGAGGAAAAGTGTGGGAAGGGATTTTTGTCTCTAACAGTAATTATGCAACTGGTTTTTGAATGTAGCTACCATACAAATGTCAATCGCCTTCATTTTCAAAGTTGTGTTCCTGGGTTTTGTCAATACAGTGTAAGTTTTCATTTCACCTTTTTCTAATGTCTGCCCTCAACTAAGTGACTCTGTGTGCAGCTCGCTTCTTTTTTTTTTTTCTTTTTTTTTTTTTTTTAGTTTCCTGCACATATTTTGGAGGCAGATGTCCGTATTTGTGTGTAAGGTAATGGATAATATGGAGAACAAAACAGTGTTATTGTGATGTTAATCCCATGTCATGTCATGTTTTGACTGCATTTTACCAACGTGTAATCACAAATGGGAGGTAAAGCATTTTGTGTGTTTAATTTCTACAAAAAGAGATGACGAGAAAGACCTATACAAGTCAATAGTGTGGCCTTTTCATTCTCAAGACTTAAGATGTCATGATGGGAGAGTGATACCTTATCAGTGCCTGAACTTGTATTTTCATTTAAAACAGTTTTAATTTGTGAACCATATCATTTCATTTATCATGGAGATTAAAGAGGTACTTGTTCATTCCCCCACCCTCCCTTCTCCTAATGCTTTTTTCAATTTTCAGGAAGAAGTTTAAATGGTATAAAGAGATTTTCTTTCTTGTATCTAGTTAAATAAATAAATGTTACATAGATCTTGTTTAGTTCTTATTCCTTTTTTCTAATTATTCAACTGGATTATATTGTCCAAACTGCTGTTTTAGTTAAGGTCATGGGTCCAGGTCATGAGTTTTCTTTCTATCTGCCCTATATTAAATCACTTGACAACAGGGTTCTGGAGATGCTACTTTTGGCTCTGATTGTCTGCTTTTGATGCACATTAACATGTTTCAGTGTATGTGTTGCTTCACTTTCAATGTAGGGAGTGAGTTTTATTTTCGATAGTAGCTAGAGTCTGATGACTTGGATAATTTTAAATTTCTGTATATCAGAGTGCAAGCCCTCTGCTGCAGTGGCTTTTGGTATATTTTGTCTTCAGTGACAACTTTCACCCCTGACCTTTTACTCTTCCAGCTCTTTGGTAACATTGACAGTGGCTTTTTGTGAGAAGTTCTAATCACTTCTATCAAAAAGTTGTATTTCAAGTTTTTTTTGTTTTGTTTTGTTTTTTTTAATATAATTATTACAAGATCAATAAGTGTGCTGAATATTGTCAATTTGTTCCAAGGGAAAATCTGACTTGATGTCAATTAGTATTCTGTGAACACCCCATTAGCCTGCAAGCTATATGCTGAAATTTTTGTTTGGGGGAAACTTAATTTCTCAACACAAGTTTTGACAGTTTGTGGAAAAGCATCCCTGACCACTGCAGGAGCACATAATGTCAACAGAAAGTGACAATATTATGATAGAAAGTGTTCAGTTGACAGGCTTGGACTTGTTTTGGTAAAGGAAAGCAGTAATAAAACACTTGCTTTCAACGATTTTTGTCATATCTTTGTTGAACTAAAAGGAGGAGAGACTATTGAGTGTTAAATACATTCACAGGTACAATGTCTGCCATCTTGGGAGTGACTCCTACAAGGTCGTGGGGGTGTCTCACTCAATCTCTCTCTCTCTCTCTCTTTTATATATATATATATACATATATATATATAAATATATATAGTTGAACTGTCCTGTATATAACAGTAATGTAGCAATAAATGTGCCATTTTTAATAACAGATTATACCTTTTCCAATGTCTGGCTTTTGAATATTGTATACATAAAAAGGAAAATAAAGGAAAACATTGTAATAAAGGGATTACTGTAGTTCGGAAAATGAATTTGTTCATACTTGCCATTGCTAATAGCCGAATAGGGAGCAGTTTCATATAAACAACCAAAAGCACCACAATAAATCCAAGGCGAGATAACAGCTGATCACTTAAATTCAGACGGATGCTTTAAATCGTTTGTGCTGAAAGCGGAGACCTTTACGTGTGGTGGCCTGGAACAACCCGGAGCTGCCGCTGCAGCCCGTGCAGGCCCTAGTTTATTTCTATCAGGCGCAGGAGCAGACAGCCTGGGGTCCTTCGCTGCCATCTGCCAGACAACGCTGCGTGGAGTTCAGAGCAACAAACAGGAGCGCCAGGATGGTCCAGAAAATACTAAGTACCTTCGTCGGTGCTAAGTACATCTCTATTTTGAGGACCTGGTGAGTTTGTTCAGTAACAAAGGTGAGGTGCGAAGCTGGAAACATTTCTCCCCCCCCCCCCCCAGACATTTTGTCGCGTTCAATACGACCCAGTCACCACCTCCGTGTCCTTCTGAGTGACCCGCTCTGTTTATTAGCCAACGTTAGCTTAGCCTGCTCCTTCATTTGCTGTTGTATGCGCTAGCCAGGCTAGTTAGCATCATCTTGTTTACCAAGTGAGCTGGCCAGATGGGGAGGGAGGTGCACAGATTGTTGTTAGTCACAGCCATCTCACACCAAGTTAGCTCGACGTGGATAAATAGTATTGCTAGAATTCAGTTAGTGTGAAGACATGTGGCTCTCAGTAACCTCCTGGCAGCTGTTTTAGTAGAAACATACTGTGTTCGCAGTAATTACTTTGACCTTGCAAAATGCACAAGCTCCCATAACTGGCCACAAATGTATAATCAAGAAGTATGCTAAAAAAAAACAAGTAAATTAAAATAAATACTACAACCGATAAGTTAGTTAAAAGCTATTCTTACTGTTGGTCACTAATTACTGGATAGTTAGGTTGTTCAATAATTTATTAAAATAAGTGTTTTCTCTCTTGTTTAACACAGCAGTTCAATATACATAAGACAGTTAAAAAAGAAGATGGATAAAAGAAAAGGGAAGAAGACTTATGCTGAGAAACATCATCCTGACAAAGAACATAATGATACTTGAGGGGTATAAGTGTCTAAATTGATGTTACCTTGCATGATTTCTACATTTCCGCCTCGTTTACGAATCCTATGATTGTTGTTTTTTTTCCTCTCTAGGGTACCGAACTTGGCTGCCTGGGGAACAGTGGGTGCAGTGGCAGTTGTTCACTTTACAGACTGGCGGTTAATACTAAACTATGTGCCATACATTAACGGGAAGTTCAAAAAGGATGAGTAAAGTCTCACACAACATTAACATGTGAGTGAATTGTTCATGTAACAGGCGCATGTAACTGTAAGTTCCTTCCACATATTTTGTTAGTAATGTTCAGTTGGATTGCTTATTAGTTTAAGCCACACCCGTGTATTTCTGATAAGAACCAGATGGGTGTAACTATACCAGGTGCATGTCCTGATTGTTCAAATAAACACTCTTGAGTCATGTTTTTTTTTTTTTTTAAGTTACTGGCATGCTTACACCTGGCTGCACCTGCAAACCATTTTGTCCCTCACTCTAAACTAAATGTTTGGAACAAGGTCAGACCAGTTTTGAAATAGAAACTGAATGAGATTATGATGAAAACAAAGCTTTAGAAGAAATTAAGTATTTAGCTAGGTCTGAGAATTGCATTTCACGGGTGACCTAGTTTTTCTTTTTTTTCTTTTTTTGTGTTTAAGTGTGTCCTTGGTTAATTAATAAGATACACTTGACTCTTTAGGTCATTAAAATTTGTTCTTCCCCGATAAGATTCCTTATCATAATACTACAAATCATAAATCCCAATAATATCCATGAAACCTATTCAGACCTCAAACTAATATATAGAAGTTCTGAGACCTGGTAAGACTTGCACACCTGTATCCTATACACTGTGCCACCCCATCATCACTGCCCTGAAACCTCATTTTGAGTGCAGTTACATCACAATATCACCCGGTTCAGACAGGAAACAGGTTTCCAGTCTGAGATAGAGGAAGGATGTGCTTTTCAAACATTCAAACAGATGGGTTTATGTACACTTTTACTAATGAATGGGCTGTGTGTCTGCCTGCAGGACCAGAACTTGGGGATGGGCACATGGGTGGATTGCTTTCACAACGCAAACATAAGTGGGATGCCCTGGCCTGACATTCGGTCACTGTGGGCTTGTTAAGAGTTTGGACTTCGGGATGCGCTGTGTATAAACACTGTTTTTGATTCAGTATTATTTAATATGAATAAATCTTTAACTTTGTCTCAATTTGTTTCTTTTTACTTTCCCAACTATGATTTGATGTGAGGTTTTATAATTTATTGTGTTGAAATCTTAAATCTTCCGTTGCATGTGGCAGATTGAGAAAAAAAAAAACATGATTGTGAAAATCTGATCTTGGTTTGACTGCTCATGACTATTTGTACTGTTAGAAAAATATTTTTAAAAATGTCTGAGGATGCATTTGTAAAGTCTTTTGGAAAATAACTCACGGTGCACAAAATGCTAATTTTACAGGTATTTCTGAAAGTATCACACTGACAATTCAGCAGACATTAGACTCATTTTATTAAGCAGGCTGCGAAAATTTGCGTGGATAATGTCTTTCATTTCTCCCATCGAAGGGGGAGGGGACTGAGAGGAGAGGGGAGAAGGGATTTAACAGAGCGACAGGCTGAAAACCAGATAGTGTCTTCAAGATGGATAAAAACGAGTAAGTACATCATTTGCAGGCTGATAAAACCACCGAGCAGGGCGTTAATTGTATCCGCAGCGTTTTATCGGCGGGTATGTCGTCTTCATTATACATGTGTAAGTTATGTTTATCTTCGATCCGCCAAATGCACTCGGTGGTCTCGCTTTTGCAAATAGCAACGATGTAGTCTGCAGCCAGGATGTCGGTCTCTCCTTCTAACATCACTGTGTTAAATGAGTCCGATCTCCCTGATATGTACAGCTAATGCTGGATCAAGCATGGAGTCGGTACAGTGCGTCGACAGGCAGCTATGTGCTGTTTCGACATTCATTTTTTTTTTTGTTTTTTTTTAACCGCACATAGCAGATATCGCTCTTATTTTTTCCAACGTGCTCGCTGCAGAGCCGGGCTTTGTAAATACATGACATGCTGGTTAAAATGGAGTTTGTGTTTCGTCGGTGGGGTTTACTTTGTTCATTCATAAAAGCCGGCTCCAAGTCCGCTGAATGACAACGGTGGGCTTTGTGGCGAAACGGCTCCCGTTTCTCGCAGCTCACATGAAACGATCCTTTTTTCTTTTTCTTTTTTTTTTTTTAAACTGTAACACGAGTCTCACTCTTTATTTCACTATTTCTACTAAATCACATCATCCGACCGCGTCCACTGCTGCTGTCACAACTGCATCTGCATGGTCACTATTTACCGTCTTATCTGTAGCAGTTGGATAATTTATGTTTCCCATCGGTTAATATGACTGAGCGGTCACTCAGGGTCAAGATAAAGATGTTATACAATAACACCGCCGGTAAAACACTTCAAAACAAAAGACCAGCATGCACATAGCGGGTCTTAAATGTCAGTCTTTCACTCCAGAAATCACCTCACCCTCGTTTTTCAAGATTTCATAATTCAATGTTTTGAGATAATCCTAATCATATATATATATATATATATATATATATATATATAAGCAAAATTCAACAAGATTACATAATATTGTTAAAAACAAAAGCTAAAGAGCAGCTTTCAGTTAACATTCTCTCAAGTCAATAAGTGTGCACACTCATGAATTTATAATAAAACTTAATGTAACTAAACATTTTACAATGAAATGTTTTGAATCCTTTTACAACTACCCTGCTTCAAATTCAAATCAGAATATTTAAATATGTAAATACACCTGTGCAAGTTTGATCAAGGGAGATGCTAAATTGATGACTTAATACAGTTATCAGATTAATATACTTATTTCATGCATTTAAATGTATAAAGTAGATTAATTTGTGTTAGAATTTTGTCCTACTAAAGAAAATAAGTATGATTACATTTATTCTATTTTCTGCACCTCTGTTCTGCTTTTATTTAAAGAGGTAATTAAGATCCTACAAGATTTTGATCTAAATTTTGGTGTAAATACCCAGAATAAATAAATAAATTCAGGACATCAAAAATATTTAAGAATTAAGAAAAATTAAATATCTGTATTAACAACTCTTAACATCTCTAAAGTTTACAGTTTACATAAATTGCAAATAGTGTGAGTTGTTTTTGAATGTATTTATTTATTTATTTATTTTTACAGAATTTAAATGTGGAATATTTAAAAGGTATCATTTATCTGATGTGGTAGCCCATGTTTAATGCTGATCACTGAGTTGGTGGTTTGATCTGAGGCTCATCTTAACCAGAAAAGCATCCGGAGTAAAATCTGCTCCAAAGCAAACATCCACAAGTGACCCTCAAAGATAGATAGATCGATAGATAGACACTTCGACAATCTGTTGTTGAACTATCAGTTCACGACCTTGTGGTTTTTTTTTGTGTTAAAGTTTGGAGAGTTTGATTGAAAATGGAAAAATATGTTGTGACTTCAGTTTAAACTTGGTTTCACCTCAGCCCCATCTCAGTACTTTTTCCACCCAGATGACTTGATGACTTAGACTAATATGTGCTTTTACTCTGAAGTCATAATTCCATAACTTCCTGTCACGTCCCGGCTCCCTCGTGGTGTCTTGATTTAGCCCGCGCGGTCCTAAGTTTCCCCGGCGGATGTAGCCCTCGTGGCCCGGCTTAGAGGAGCAGGTAGTGCTGCGGCCGAGGTCCGCGGCGGAGGGATCGGCGCGACGACAAAGAGATGAGATGTTGTTCGCCGCCGGGAGATCCCATTACGGAGGACGCATGTAGAAACATGGTGGAAACAAAAGCGTAAGAAGCGATAGGCCTGTCGTGCAGAGAGAAAAAGAAACACATCTTTAAAACCAGCTCACTCATCCGCACAAACTTTTAGTGGATTTATAAAGTCGGCGCGCCGAAATGGAGAAGAAAAGATGGGATTGCACTGCTCTCCCCAAGGGCTGGAAAATGGAAGAAGTGACCAGAAAGTCGGGTTTGTCCGCTGGAAAGAGCGATGTCTATTATTTTAGGTACTGACACAACCAGGGCTTACAAAAAAAAAAAAAAAAATCAACAACAGCAAAAAAAAAACAAAAAAACAAACAAACTCACAGATGCACATGACACAAGTTGGAGTAAAATAAGTAGTGTGTGTGGTCGGTATAAAGTTTGGGTTGGGATGGGGAGAGGGAGGGGAGGCGGCCCGACAAGGCCGAGCTCCTCTCACTGTTGGGGGGGGGGGTAAAGAAGGAGCCCGGCCCGGCCGCCTGGTAGCAGAGCCCCGGCAGGTCAGCACGCCTGCTCGAGGCCTCGGATGAATAAAACACGGTGTCATCTCAGTTTAAAACTCTCAGTCTTGCCATTGAAAGTGAATCAACAACGGCAGATTTGTTTCCATTTAGCAGAGGAGAAGAGCAAGATGAGGAACAGAGGCAAGAGAGGGGGGAGGCGGGTCGGTTGTATAGTTTGTGGTAGGCTAACTGTACAATCATACTGGTGTTAACTGTGCTGTGTGGTGTAAGATACATTTTGCATGAGTTACTAGCACGTATCCACCCACAGTTGTGCCTTCTGTTGGTCATTGCTCAGGCTTAAAGGTAATGTGTTGCTCCCACAAGTTGGAGCTGCGATGTTTCCATTATGAAACATTTGATCAAAGTGTTAGTATCTCCATGTTTACATCGTCTCCACTGATCCACACAGGCTGTATTTGAAGCTGTCCATGCAATGTTTTGTTTGGTATTTTTATTATATAAATATATATATATATGTGTGTGTGTGTGTGTGTTCATATTTACTGAGGATGAAAACAGTTTTCAATAAATATCTGGCCTCGAGTCAAGTATTGATGTAAGATTGCACCCATCTCATAGAGTAATGTGATCTCAGTGTCTTTTGTCATCTGAATGTGCTCTGCTCCTGTTTGCTTTTGACTTGTTGCATGTTGTCGGGTCTGTGGAAGTATTCTGTGTGATGAAGTGTGACTTGTCTGCTCTGGATCTCTGCCCTCACCGCTGATCAGTTCTCGGTGTTGACATCCTCTGTTTCTGGCCTCTCTGTTGTAGTTTTTTGTTTGTTTGTTTGTTTGTTTGTCTTTCTTTGGAAACGTTAATGCTAATACGGTGTTTTCTCGTGTCCTGTCACTGCCTCCAACCCGCTAGTCCGTCTGGGAAGAAGTTTCGGAGCAAGCCTCAGCTGGCCCGTTACCTTGGCAACCAGATGGACCTCAGCTCCTTCGATTTCCGTACAGGGAAGATGCTGATGAGCAAGCTGAACAAGAACCGCCAGAGACTGCGGTATGATAACAACAACCAGAATAAGGTGAGATGAACCAGACTCAGCCAGGCCACTCACTGTCGAACACAGCTGAAGGTGGCCCTGACACTAATGCTTCAGCCAAATCTTTTTCAGCTTAAAGAGATGTAAAAGTTATCAAATAGCAATGCAATTCACAGTGCGGAAGCAAAAATGACGATCATACATAAGTGTTGGTAAACTCACTTTACTGCTATGATAGAGTAAAATATGGAGCGTCCATAATACAGAAAGGAGGGAATGATGGCGTTAATGCAACCTGCAAAAAACAGTTTTGCATATTGCTGTGGCAGGTGCACCCAAAAAACATCTGCTCCACTCAAATGTTAAGCATGTACCAGACGTTTATTGTGCTTTTATAGGGAATGCAACCTCTCATCAGACAGCTGGGATCAGATCTACCTAAATGTCCATGTTGGTTCGAAACTGTTCAACTAATTTCAAGCAAGAGAAAGTTGTGAGTTGTAAGTGGATTGAAATTGAACATCATCTTATAAGACACGTGTCCCAGATGAGACTGTTGTTGCGAATTTAAAGAAAAACTTCATAAGAGGTGCTTTGTTTTATCTTCCACTAACACACCAGGTAGCAGTGTTCCGACTAAAAATAGCATTAAAGTTATTTCTTTCTCCTTTCAAACCTTTTTTTTTTTAACACCATATTAGTTAAATAAAGCCTTGGCCACTAACATAAAGCAGATCTGAAAATGCTACGTAATCTGGCACTCACATTGCTTTCAAGGCTTCGAATTTATGCATTTGTCTGTGCAGAGAACTGGATGCGGCCATTTTATGTCTAGTTTTTGATTGGTCTCTAATAACCCTGATTTGTTAAGTTGTGCATTTTGGCATCATTCTTTCTCTGTTTCTTTCATTATGAAGGGTAAACCTGACTTGAACACGTCACTCCCAGTTAGACAAACAGCCTCCATCTTCAAACAGCCTGTTACCAAGGTTACCAACCATCCCAACAATAAAGTGAAAACAGATCCTCAGAAAGCAGTCGACCAGCCCAGACAGGTAAACAGCATCTGCCCATCGCGGAGATTGTTGTTCAACAGAGACCTGAGACAAAAGTTATGATACTGTAACTTTCTTTCTCACAGTTATTCTGGGAGAAGAAACTTAGTGGTCTGAATGCTTATGACATTGCAGAGGAGCTAGTGAAAACAATGGAACTGCCTAAAGGATTGCAAGGTGACACAGCAGTTTTGTTTTTTTTTTTTTTCCCCCCAGATGAAAATAGTTATTTTCTTCAAAAACTTTGTTGTGTTTACCACATCAGTATCATTTAATGCTTTTTATACATTTTGTAGGCTATCACTAAACTTAAGCACAGC
Source organism: Echeneis naucrates (assembly GCF_900963305.1). NCBI lineage: Eukaryota > Metazoa > Chordata > Actinopteri > Carangiformes > Echeneidae > Echeneis > Echeneis naucrates. The sequence continues at coordinate 7,547,753 of NC_042514.1, forward strand.
TGCAGAGTTAATGTTTCTTCAACATGTCTCACGAGCACGGTGTTGTCCTCCCAGGCGTTGGACCAGGCTGCACAGACAAGACTCTCTTGTCGGCCATTGCGAGCGCTCTCCACACTAGTGCTGCTCCCATCACTGGTCAGCTGTCTGCAGCTGTGGAGAAGAATCCGGGTGTGTGGCTCAACACGACACAGCCGCTGTGCAAGGCTTTTATAGTCACTGATGAGGACATCAGGTGGGAGAACACACATAGATTGTCACTTGTTTTTGTTTTGTATTTTCCAAGTTCTTTTTTTTTGTCAATATGCTACAGTCAATTTTGCAACTTGTTGGCATGTGTCTCTGTGAGAGAGGTGTATTGCAGATTTTCCCCCAGATCCTGGCTCCATTTAAAAGCAGGAAATAACTACTAAGGCAGTTTGAATAATAATATGAGTCATCTGTTTGACTAGTTCTTGAGATGTGAACTGGTTTTCTCTCTTCGGCAGCACAATAGAAACTATAGAAGAAATTCTAGAAAAAGCAGAGAGCAAAACTAATGATCTTTAAATGAACTTGCCAGTTAGGTCATCAGTTATTTGCCCAAAAATAAACCAGTGTAGCCTGTTGAAAATTTCAATAGTCCATAATAAGTGACCCTGCTCTTTGTTGAAAAGAAGGAAAAAAAAAAAAAAACAGATACACCATCTGTTGTTTGCTGATTCAGTGGCTGATATAGGCATCTGTAACTGCCAACTGTAACAGCTTCCTGTTGTGTTTATGTGTAGGAAACAGGAGGAGCTGGTGTACAGTGTGAGGAAAAGGCTGGAGGAGGCACTGATGGCTGATATGCTGGCCCATGTCGAAGAGGCTGCCAATGAAGGGGAGGCTCTGAAGGAGGAGGGCAACGGCAGTGAAGACATGGAGAGCGTATAGCACAGGTTGGTGAGGGGATGCTTGGAGAAATGGAGAAATTAAAAAATGCACCAGCTTGTTATTTTATTCCACCCGTGACTCACAGAGTAAGCAAACCTCAAATTTAACTGGTAATTTTAATCTCTTGCTCTTTCCTTTTAATGGGAGTTTCAAACTATTTGCCAAGTTTTTGTATGAACACATGACACAAAGTAGTTTGAACCCTGAAGAACTAATTGTTGTCTTCTCCTGTAGGGTTTTGTAAAGTCTGGATAGGTTTGTTCAACATCTGCGCACACTCATGGCCATGAACAGTAGGAGTCCTGCAGCAGCCCAGCCCTGAAGAACTGTCCCCCTGTATCTGCGTCCAGTTTAAACCTAAACCTGACTTACGCCTGTACAATGGAAAGACAACAACAAGAACTGAGTCTCCAATGCCTCCATTCGTCATTAACACCACTGGACAGGACTATTTGACCTCAGTACCCCTGAAGTGACTCAAAATTGATTTATTACTATGAAATTTAGTTTTTTCTTTAATCCTCTTAACAAGAAATGACCTAAAATGAACTTAGAAAAATTAAATATAACTTATATACAGTGTGCAAAGTTCCATGTTCAATGATGAGCGTATTTTTTACTAAAAAGCTTTGAATGGGGTTGTATTTTTTTTTTTTTTTTTTTTTTTGCGACAATCATGTCAAATCCAAACATTTTATGTCAGCAAAAAGTAAATTTGGGTGCTTATTGGTTTTGGCCAGATTGGAATTGAATGTTTTGTATTCTTGACGTGTCTCTGTCTTGATTTTTTTTTTGATGGTGAATACAGACTTCCCCTTTTCTGGTGGAACCAGTTTAGGGTTTACAACACTGAGTTGAGCTCATTTGAGGGCTATCCTGCAGACTGCTGACACTAATGCAGATGGTGTGGTTTGAAGCTACAGTACATCCATTGGCGAGGACTCAGTTAACTTTTTATTGTTGTATTTTCAAGGAAATATTATCTTTCGTGTCAGCTGTGTTACCCTGTGAGTTGTCCAGTATTGACCAAAGAGGAGTCATTTTGTCATTTTGAGAGGAGTAACCGTATTTGTAAAGTAAGAACGTGTGTACAATGGGGCTGAACATGGAAGAAGAGAAATGACTTGAAACCTCTTTGTATTGTACAACTATTACTGTTTGTAACTCATTATTATATAGGTGCTTACTGATGTTGTGAAACATTGCTTTTTAGTGCCAAGGCTTTGTTTCTGTCACAGCTTCAGTCCATGGTTTGGGGTTTGTTTGTTTGTTGTTGTTTTTTTTGTTTTGTTTTGTTTGTTTGTTTTTTTTTAACTTGTCAATGTTACCACACACATGCTGCCTCCATCTAAACCCACGCACAAAATTGGTGACAAAACAAATCATGGTAAAGATTCACTTTTCATGTCTTTTAATTTTTTACCTGAGGAATTTTTTTTATCCCTGTCTGTCAAGCCTTGATGGTGATTCACGTTCACATCATGAAATTCCCTTCTCAATATCAGCAGGCTGATTGCTGAAATGAATTTGATTGTATTACTTATTAAAATGAGTCAGTATGTCACTAAGTCTGCTGTTAGTGGGGTTTTTTTCTTTCTCACATATAAAATAAATGTAGAAATGTAACTGTATTTTGAAATACCTCAAACCTTGGATGTTGGTCATAATTCAATAATTAATAATATTAATTCAACATGCACGTCCAAATGGACAAGCCCCTGCTTCCTCTTTCAGATTAACAGTTAACCAGGCAGACCTTTGCCTATATATGGGCCTGGACAAAGTGCAGCATACTGTCACCTGCACACTGTGACTGCAGATGAGCAGGACATCAGCTCTTCCTTCACAGGGATGTCTTCATATTTGCCTTTCTGATCAACTTAATGATGGCAACACTAGAGCTATACAGCAAGGTAAGACTGAATTTATTTAAACATTTCTAATTGATGCACTCGATCAATATCTGCTGCATCATCTACCATTTCTTGGTCCTCTTAAAGAAAAGTAATGATTATGATGTCAAAGCAGCAGCGCCAATAGTTTCTGATTATTGCTTTACTGATTATATATGTTTGTTATGTTCTGGTCATTTAATCTGCCATAAAATGTGATTTAAAATTCAAATCACTACCTCTTCCTGATTTTTTAGGTACTCTTGAGCCGATCGGCCTCACTGAGTTAAAATCTGTGCTCTGCACTTTTTTTTCCACCGTATTTCTGTGAACCTGCACATTTTTAAGTCTCACTTTTTTGTAAAGCTAACACACTGATTTAGGCTTGTTGCATAGAGATAATGGATAACCCATGCAAGCAATTTAAAAGATGGATGACAAGCGTTAATTTTTAACACTGTTTAGGAGCCTTTTATGCTGATGAGGAACAAATCTGTTGTCAGGGTGGAACCAGGTAATGTGGCACATGCCTGAACTGTCAGACAGAGAATAAAACAAATGTCTCTTCTCTCCTAGATAGTTCCAACATAAGCCTATTGTGTTCAACCTGTTAGCTGTATCTACTTCCCTTTTATTTATTCACTGTGATATTTTTTGCAGTTTTGTAATACCATGTTCCTTTCGTAGGGAGCAAGTGTGTGGATTCCTGACCCTGATGCAGTCTGGGTGTCATCCCAGCTCCTCCAGGACTACAAACCTGGGGACAAACATCTCCTGCTACAGCTGTCAGATGGAAACGTGAGACAAGTATTCTCATTGTACAGAAATCAGTGTCAATGCTCAGGTTTTATAGTCTATAGAAAACTCCACCATGCCAATCTTACTGACTAATCTTGGTTATGATCGTCATTTCCCTTTTGCGTTGGCAGAAGGTTCATTATCCACTGGGCTCTGCCTCGGACCTCCCACCTCTGGGCAACCCCGACATCCTGGAGGGTGAAAATGATCTAACAGCTCTGAGCTTCCTCCATGAGCCTGCTGTCCTGCACAACCTCCGGGTTAGATTCCTGGACTACAACAGCATTTACACATACTGCGGTGAGCACTTCACAAGTCAACACAGTGTGAGATACAAATAAACTATCAAGACATCGGTGAACGTCACATTAAAACAGGGCCAACAAGTATACAAGTGACCAAAGGTCCTGGAGTTGTGCACTGGCAATATGTCAGAGACAGGCAGCTCCTGAATGCTTCTGTCTGCATAATTATATCTCATAATGTCACCTAAATGACACCAGGTCAAAGGCTGACACATGGAGGCAACTCCCTTTCTGCTACTGGTTACAGATTTTATTGCAAATTAGATCATGCAAACTTTCATCTCAAATAAATTTGTAAAGCAACTTATCATCCGAAACGTGAAAATCTTGTTTTTGCTGACTTCACTTGACTGCAGTGATTTGTATTGACAGCAGCAGAGTTTGAGTCTGGGGTTAAGTTAGATTGCTACATCAGCAACAAAAAAGATTTTCTGCAAAATACAGATAAGGTTTATCAGCGATGAAGCCAAGGAGCTTGAAGTTTATCATCTAGATGGCATCTAGATGGGAAACCATCCCCAAAATAATGTGACTACAACTACAATAACAGAGATAATCATGGAATCAGAAGTTACACAATTTTGGGATGTACCACATCAGGATTTTTCATTTGGATTAGTAGGTTGAACTGAAAACACTGAAGCCACTACTTCTGCTCATCCAGTATTTTCATAATAAATAAAAAAATACAGTGAAGTTCTATGAAATTAGTTTAAATCATCAAACTCATATTGATGAATATTTTCTGTGTTTTCCTCTCCCTGCAGGTATTGTGTTAGTTGCCATCAACCCCTATGACCAGCTGCCCATTTATGGAGAGGAGGTGATAGATGCATACAGCGGTCAGGACATGGCTGACATGGAACCTCACATCTTCTCAGTGGCAGAGGAGTCGTATCGCACTATGACCAGGTCAGAGCTCAAACGGCCAGTTCATGTTATCTTCATCGGGAGATGAAGTGTTTGTTGGCCTTTTTCATTGGAATGGTAACATTTCACACACTCTCTTGATATCCACTAGAAACCTGCAGCAACAGGGATAAGCATCACTTCACTATATGGGGCTTGATAGCCACTGTTCTTTGTGCTGCCAGGGAGGAGCAAAACCAGTCAATCATCATCAGTGGGGAATCTGGCTCAGGGAAAACTGTCTCAGCCAAATTCACCATGAGATACTTTGCTGCGGTTGGAGGAGCAGCACAGCAGACCAGCGTGGAGGAGAGAGTTTTGGCTTCTAATCCTATCATGGAGGTGATGGGTCTATATATATATATATATATATATATATGTAGAAAAAAACAAAACTAAACATGTAAAAAATAAAATTACTTCTTCTCTGCAGTCTATTGGAAATGCTAAAACCACTCGAAATGATAACAGCAGTCGTTTTGGGAAATATATTGAGATTGGCTTTGGAAGAAAAGGGGACATCATTGGGGCAAACATGAGGACGTATCTGCTGGAGAAGTCAAGGGTCGTCTTCCAGGTAATTTCTCACTCACTGCAAAAACTCGCTAAACCAAAAAAAAAAAAAAAACATTTCATATTTTAAAGCTTTCATTGTCAAAAACAGAAGCTTTATTGCCACAAAGTATATCAAATATCATGTGTTAATGTTCCCGATTGTTGTGGTTTGTCTGGAAGGCATCAGCAGAGAGGAATTATCACATCTTCTACCAGCTGTGTGCCTCCAGAGAGCTGCCTGAAATGAGATCCCTTAAACTGGGTGAGATGTAATCACAGTTAAATCAACCTCAGCTCGCTCACTCTCCATTGATAACCTTGCCCACACAGAATCCCTCCTCCATGTCCATGGTGTCCTGTTTGTTATGGTGTTGCATGTTGCTGAATGGTTTCATTCTCTGCTGCAGATGCACCTGAGTACTTCCGCTACACCAGCCAGGGAGGACAGATGCAGATACCTGGTACTGATGATGTGTCAGACCTGGAGCGCGCTCGCAACGCTTTTACTGTTCTGGGTAATATTATTATACAAAGCATTTGAATTCCCACGTACCTAATGTATTTGTAGACATTTGAGGAGACAAGTTTCAGATGCTGGTAGGATTGTTGTTGTTCTTGTCTGAACGTTAAAAGATGGTGTTTGTCAAAATTGCAGGTGTGCAGCCTGACCAACAGATGGAGCTCTTCAGGATCCTTTCAGCTGTTCTTCATCTGGGAAATGTTAACATCCAAGTCAGTGGGAGAAGTGCAGATAGAGCTCATATTGACGTAAGAAATTTGAAACAATCACCACTCACTCATTAAAAAAATTGTTTCCACATAGCCGTCATCCTATTTCCTCATCAGTGCATCACACCTTTATACTTGACAGTTTTTTTTTTTCCTCAGGCAGATGACCGCTCTTTGGCTGTCTTCTCTAAGCTGCTCGGCGTTGAAGGTCCTCAGATGGCCCACTGGCTGTGTCATCGCAGACTGGCCATAGGGGGAGAGATGCTGGTCAAGCCCATGTCGGGGCAGCAGGCGATGGAAGCCAGGGATGCTCTGGCTAAGCACATGTACGGCCAGCTGTTTACATGGACTGTGCAGAGACTCAACTCTGCCCTGCACACCCAAAGGGGACAGGTCAAATCTTTCATAGGGGTGCTAGATATCTATGGGTGAGTGGTTTGGCCTGGTGGTGTTTACAGATAAAATGTATCTTCACGCTGATCTGACAATGTCATTCTCTTGGAGCAGGTTTGAGACCTTTGATCGGAACAGTTTTGAGCAGTTCTGCATAAATTATGCAAATGAAAAACTCCAGCAGCAGTTTAACCGGGTAAGTCATGGCCAAGGCGTCCCTCTGTCTGTTGTTTTGGTGGGTTCGTATTCACGTGTGCCAATGGCAAAATTGTTCTCACTGTCACATACTTGGGTTAATCTCTCCTGCCACTTCTTGCCAAGAACTCCTTTAGTGTTTATTCCACTAACACAAACAGCAACACAGATGGAGCATGAGTGATTTTGACTCAGGATTAGAATAAATCTAGTCCTAAAGGTTGCTTCACACTTTTTTGTCATCCACTCTTTCCTCATTTTTAATGAACCTGTTTTAAATCACACCTAGTCACACAATGCAGGAGGAAGCACTGCTCTGTCCTGGCTTTCTGAGGAATGAGTACAGACTGTAAGAGAATATCTTTCCATAACAAAGCCGTCGATCATCTCAAATGGCTCCAAATGGTTGCCGTTTTTTTTTTTTGTTTTTTTTTTTGGTGTGTGTGTGTGTGTGTGTTTGTTTTTCTACCAGTTCAAATGTTTTCATTTTTCTAACTTCTGATTTTTTATTTTAGCATGTGTTCCACCTGGAGCAGGAGGAGTATGTGCGGGAGGAGCTGGCCTGGAATAGGATTGAGTTCAGTGACAATCAGCAGTGCATCAATCTCATCGAGGGCCAACTGGGCCTGTTTGATCTGTTGGATGAGGAGTGCAGGGTCAGTCTATCACCTCTTTTAGTCTTTTTTCTGACTCTCCTTACATCCCTATTTAACCATCTCTCTCTCACACATTTTTTTGCCTCAACTTTAAGATTGAAAATGTAGAATAGAAGCTTGAAGTCCATTTAAAAATCCAGTAGACGTTGGTGATAAGCTGTCCAGCTGCAGCCTCTGTGATCGTTTTGACATTTATGATCAGATGCCTAAAGGCTCAGACGAGAGTTGGGTCCAGAAGCTGTACAACCAGCACCTGACCAGCAAGAGACACCCTCACTTCCAGAAACCTCGCATGTCCAACAGCGCCTTTATCATTCTGCACTTCGCTGACATGGTGAGTAATGAAAACATTCCTCTGAGAAAAAAACTGGTTGTGAACTGTGAGAACCTTCCACTATTTATCACAATCTCTTACTGATGTTGCCAGGAAGCTGTTTGTCAAAGTTATGATTGCTGTCCAAAAGCAACTTATGATTCCCAGCAGTATTTGTATGGACAATTTTTGTGTTGTATTTTTTTTCAGGTGCAGTATGAATGTGACAGTTTCTTAGACAAGAATCGAGATACAGTCTTTGAGGAGCTAATTAACATCCTGAAAGCAAGTCAGGTAGACATGAGGTTCAAAATAAGTGTCTTAAGTTGATTTCATTTCTTTGTGAGCGGGGAATCAATGACATCTGTGTGTGTTTGTGTGTCAGTCTGAGCTGGTGGCTGAGTTGTTCCAGCAGCAGGAGAACGTGTCTGCTGTGGCCAATGGAAGCGTTCGATCCGGGAAAAGATCCACCCGAGAACACAAACTGACTGTGGGCTTCCAGGTGAGCTGCTTGTCATTTAGCCCATCTTTGTGTCTCGATAGAGCAACTCCTTAGCAACAGATTTCTGTATTAATCACACCTTAATGAGACTTTAATTTTTGCCTTCCAGTTCCGTCAGTCCTTACAGATGCTGATGGACACCCTCAATAGCACCACTCCTCACTACGTCCGCTGCATCAAACCCAACGACCTCAAAGAGCCTTTTATGTAAGTCCGCTCTGGGCTCACCTTCGCACTTAAGTCATTGTGCAACATTTGCATTACAGATGTGTTTTCACTAAACGACTCATGTTAGGTTTGACCCCAAGAGGACAGTCCAACAACTGAGAGCCTGTGGTGTGCTGGAGACTATCCGTATCAGTGCTGCAGGTTATCCATCCAGGTAAAGAGTTTTTCTTTGACACTCACGTCACTCCCTACAAAGCTCTCATACAGTTTGAGAGCTGATTCTTTAAAGTCATGCAGACAATATTATCGAGGAGGATCTTGATAATATTTCTTTTTGTGTGTGATTTCTTCACAAAATCTTCCCTTCTAGGTGGACGTACGAGGAGTTCTTCAGCAGGTACCATCTTCTTCTTCAGGGGTTTCGGAGTGAGGAGCAGGCCCAAGTCTCGTGCAGGAGGACCCTGCCTGATCTCATCCCCGACCCAGACCAGTACTGCTTTGGAAAGACCAAAGTATTTTTCCGGGCCGGTCAGGTGGCTCTTCTGGAGAGACTGAGAGCTGAGAAGCTGCGTGCCGCTGCTGTGATCATCCAGAGCCGAGTCAGAGGGTGGCTGTCCCGGATCAGATACAGCAAGATCCTCTGGGCAACGGTCACCATACAGAGATACTCCAGAGGCGCTCTGGCCAGACGGTGAGAACCAAAACAACACTTTTCTATCTACGTTCTGATGTTTTATTCAGTTTATAGGAGCCTGGCTTCCGTCAGTGGAGCTAAAACTGCACAATCATCACTCATTGCCATTCTCACACTGGCTTTAGAAAAACAAAACATGTTTCTGTGTCTTTTTTTACCCCGAGTTTCTTCATAATAAGACTTATTCCCTTTACTTATTTTTCCAAATCTTAATTAAATGTCTATTGTCTCTTTGTCTATTTGGCTGCAGGCTGGCTGAGACGTTGCGCTACACCAAGGCTGCCTTAATGATCCAGAAGACCTACCGCATGGTGGTGGTCAGACAGCTGTTTCTCATGATCCGCCAGGCGACCGTGACCATCCAGGCCTTCACCAGGGGTACACTGGTGCGCCGCAGATACAGAGAGGTCAGCGCTGAATACAAGGCTTAACCATCTAACTACCTTGATTAGATTTTAAATGTAGCTCTTTTCCCAGTTTAAGAGCATTTTGAGTTCCTTATTCTGCTCTGTTTAGAGGAGTAACTCATAGAGACATTACCTGAGCTGATTAAACCTTTCACTGTATTCACTTCCCTCAGTTGCTGGCAGAGCGAGCTGCAGTCTTACTACAGGCGAGAGTACGTGGTTGGCTGGCCAGGCAGATGTATAGGCGTGTGCGTGCTGCGGTGGTGTTCATGCAGTGCTGCGTGCGTCGCAGAGCCGCCAGGCGAGAGCTGCTGAAACTTAAGTCCGAGGCCCGCTCAGTAGAAAGGTACAGAGAGCTCAACAAAGGCATGGAAGTCAAACTGATGCAACTCCAGTTAAGAGCTGACCAGGAGGTAGGTGACAGGTTTCAACAGGGTCTTCATCCTGTGATGGGACCCCTGAAACTGCTAAAATATCTGATTTAAGACACCATTTTGTTTCATATTCTCTTTTCATAAATAAGTTATGTTTTCATGTGTCCAGGCCAGAGAGAGCTCCGCTTTGAGAGAGACCCTGCATGCAGAACGAGAGGCCACCAGCGCTGAGCTGGAGGCTCTGAGGGCCACTATACAGAAACTGGAGGCCCAGAAATATGAAAAACTTCAGCCCAGTCCTGCCATCAGTGAGGAAGAGGTCGAGAAGATGAGGAGAGCTGAGGACAAAGCTGCCCAGGAGATACTTCAACTCACAGAAGTAGGTCAAGAAAACTCTGACACCTTTCAAAATGCTTGTCTGTAATTACACATTTTCCTTCTATAATCCTTTGTTTAATAAATAAGTTTTCACCACTTTTAACTCTTTTCACTCTCCTTCATCCTTATTTTCAAGGAGCTGCAAGCCCTTCACAGAGAAAAGGACAGTTTTACCAAAGAGAGAGACGATCTTGCTGCTCGTCTCCTTGAACAAGAAAAAGCACAAGAAGGTGAGTTCTTGCAGCCACACAGTCAGCGCTAATGCCTAATTTTTTCTTTTTTATCCCCCTCTCGTTTCTATTTTCTTATTCTTACTCCATGTGTGTGTGTGCGCAGAGTTCATAAATCAGGCTTTAAATAAGGCAAGCACAGCTCTGAGGGAAGAGCTGGATGAAGAGAGAAGAAAGTACCAAGGTCTCCTGAGAGAGTTCACCAGACTGGAGCAGAGATATGACAACCTGCGAGAGATGAGTCTGCTCACAGAGGTTCATAACTGTGCCTGACTGAAATGTCCACAAAATTGCAGAATTTGTTTCAATTTCCACCTTTAAAATCCATCTTGTTTTTTTAATCCCAACTTATGACAGCACTCTAAGGGCCACAGAAGGGCCGACTCCGGCCAGAGTCTGAGCCTGGAGACTCTCTCGCCCTCACCTGTCCCACGGTCACCCCAGTCTCTCACCCCCGTCTCCCTGTCACCCTTCCCATCTGCTCTCCCCTCCCCGGAGGAGGTCCGCAGGATCAGCGTTACATCTCCTTGCTTGGAGGGGAGATTCTCAATGTGGAGCTCAGAAACATCGATGGTGAGAGAAAGTGGGAGTTGGAAAAACGACGAAACTTGGAACAAAAACAGAATGTCACAAAATGTTCCTCAGATTTATGTGTTTCATATATATATCCATCACACTATTTTGTGAGCACTTGTGATTGTTTTCCAGCTGCTGATTTAACACTTGAGTTTATGTTTGCTGCAACAGGACCAGCTGATGGAAAAGATGGATGTGGCCAAAGAGCCGGTGGTGAAGATGAGAGAAGAGGACCTGGCACACGCCTACGATGCTGTGCGAGTGGCCAATAAGTCAGTCTGAAGTTGCTCACTCGCTATCAGTGCCATTACCATCTCTGCCATCAATACTGCACGAACAACTGATAGATTGCCTCTGTTGTCTCATTTCATTTCTCTCTCTGTCTGTATCAGGTTTCTGGAGAATCAGCTGCGTACCCAGCGGAGTCAGTGGGAGCAGGAGATGGAGGCTCTCAGGTGTGAGCTCAGTCAAGCAATCTCTAGTTCTTCCTCTGCTGCACTGCAACAGGTATAAATTTATTAAAGCAGTCACCTGTCACGCATGAATTATTTATTCCTCTCTACTTTGTTTCCTACTTTCTCTCTACTCGCTTATCTCTTTCTCTCTTACATAAGCACAAGTCTCCAGAGTCAGTGTATTCTGAGGCATAGCTGCCCTCTCAACTCACTGCTTGTAATGCTGTTTATTTAAAAGCTTTTCCTCTGTTGCACTCCCTGTGAGTCACCTTGGTTGGAATCCAAAATGTAAGTGTGTTTGTGTGTGAAGGAACTGCAGGAACTGCTGGAGGCCAGAGAGAAGGAGTGTGTCAAACTGAGGAGGGAGCTGAAGGAGCTTAGAAACACAGTCTCATTGCGACAACTCCTCACTCAAGGTGAAATTTCATTTTCACGTCTCTCATATAGTCCAGCTCTTATATCAATATTTCCTACTTGTTTACAAATAATTGCTGTTCTACGAAAATTATAAAATCGAGTGTTTTCAATTATCAATACTTTATGGGACAATATTTGCTCTTTAAATGTTTTCCAAATGAGAACAGTTCAGTAAAAATCTATCATAAAATCACGTGTAGAAAAGAAGCCCTCACTCTGTTTACACCCAGCAGGTTAATGTATGATCATACTCTAACCCAGTTATCACAGCTTCTTTTACATCTCTGCAGTTTCTTTTTTGCTTTTGCTGCCGTTTCAGTTTCCCTTTTCTCTCCTCCTGTCAGCTTTTACCCCAGGGATCTTGTCCTACCCGTCACGACCGAAGCCAGCATCAGTGGCAGGTCTGCTTGAATGTCGGAAAAGAGATGAAACTAAACTCATCAAGAACCTCATCACAGGTGAGACTGACTCCTGCTTTCATCTGCATCATCCTCTTCCTACCACAACTCTCAATGCGAGGAACACGTAAAAAGTCTGTTGCACATCAGGGAAACAGAAGGACAACAATAATGAAAGATTTATTATGATACAGCGTATAGCAGAATGTACTTACTCACACATTGACATGCTGTTTGAGCAACCATAACGAACCACACTCCAACTTTATACAAAAAAATCGAAACATTTTATTTGCCTCATTCATTTGCCATCATCAAAATACAACTCAACTCGAAATATTTGAATATTTTAGCCAGGTGTTCATTGTGCATTCAGTCCATTTTAATCACTTGAAACTGAAAGGCTCTGATTAGAAGTGAAAAAGAAGACAAAACGTATCATAGCAAGATAAAATTCGCATAAAAAATAGAAACCTGTTTTTGACAATATATACATATGTACTTATTATAATAAGTACAGTGTCCCTGTGTGTGATGGTCTGACCATAGCAAGAGACCGCAACTTTGCAGCAACTCCTGTGTAGCTGACAGTTTTGACCTGGCCATGTTCACTCTGCTCTCTGTCTTTGCTCCAGACGTCCGTGTTGACAGCGCCCTGTCTCTGCCGCCTGGTCTCCCTGCCAGCGTGCTTTTCCTGTGTGTCCGCCAGGCCGACTGCAGCGGAGACCAAACTCGTGCTCGCTCACTCTGTAGCGCTGCTGTCACCGCTATGAAAGCGGCTCTGAAGGTAACCCGGGATCTGAACCTGTTTGGTGCACCATATGGTTGAGGGTTAATGCATTGAGGACAGTTCACATCTTGTCAGGTTGATTGTCACTTTACGGTAGAGGTCCACATGAACTAACTTTGAAAACACTGTCATGTGATTGCCCCTGATGGTTTTGCCCTACGTGTGCGTTTAACTCCAACAATCTAACTCCTAAGAGGAAAGTAAACAGCAATGTCCCACATGTATCTCTCTCTCACACTCATATGAAACATAAACACAATAGTGATGATGATCTCCACATGATGATGTCACGTCTTCTTATTTATCTGTTCCTACAGAAACATAGCAACGATATAGCTATGACAGCTCTGTGGCTGAAAAACACCTGTGTGTTAGGTGACCTGTTGACACAGCACTCCCCAAAACAGGTGGGATGAATATTCATTTATTAAAGAACAATTCTCATATTTCCAATATTGGCATATGAAAATATTTTTGGATGTATTACTTTTCAGACTCTTGATTCAGACGAACTGGTTCCACTGACGAGTGACCTGAGTGACCTTATTCGAGCCCTGAGTGACCTTTGTATCCAGGCCTATCAGCAGCTCCTCTCCATCACTGAGACACATCTGCAGAACATCATAGGTACGTCCACACTGAAGACGATACTGATGCTACTGCTCCTCTTCACGCTATCAGCTCACATGCTCACTGTCCCCTGCCCTCAGTCCCTGCCCTGTTGGAGTCTGAAACCATCACTGGTCTATCCGGGCCAGCAGCCAAGTTGGGAACACCTAGGAAGCGAGCAGGCTCGGAGCCCAGGACCGGACCAGGTGATGCCGCGCCCACTATGGCGTCAGTGTTGAGGGAGCTTGGCGCCCTTCACACCGCTCTTTCACATCAGGCCCTGCCCCTCGTGCTGATGGAACAGGCTTTCCGCCAGCTCACCTACTTCATCTCAGCATCCGCTCTAAACAGCTTGCTGCTGCGCAAAGACATGTGCTGCTGCAGCCGTGGCATGCAAATACGGTAAACAACCCTTAACTCTCCAAAGTTACACACACTTTAAAAATGTACAATGCTGAGAAATTGCTGACATAATTTTTGCTACTTTATGCTGCTGTTATCCTGAACCTGCCACTAACTGTGAGATTACTGTTTCTGAAAGATTTCTGATGAAGTACCATGATTTGTCAGGTGTTTAATTTACTGATCTAGCTGTGAATTCATTTATTTTAATTATATTAGTTTAACTTCCATATGTTATATCTTTACCTATTAAGATACATTGAACTAAAACGTCCCTCCATGTCATCTTCAGATGCAAATAGAGGTCAGAGGTCAAATCTAATTGTATATTTATTATCACAGTATACATAATATCTCTTTAGCTGTGTTATTTTATGGTGAGAATACTTATAAAATAAAATATTGTGAAGATTTTCGAGGATGTTCAAAAAATATCCATTGCATTTTATTAGAGCCTAAGGTGACACCATTAAACTGTTTTGTTTAATCTATAGGTCAGTCAAAACCCAAAGGAGACTTTACTGTGAATGCTTCATTTTCTGATTAATTATAATATAAAAGACATATTTAAGTTCTGTGTATAGTGTGCTTGTGTTTACACTTCGCCCTTTAGCTGCTGCCTGTACAAACGCATTAGATTTTCAGTCAACCTATCCTCCTGTCATTTAGGTACAATGTCAGCCTGTTGGAGGAGTGGCTGCGTGGCCGAGGTCTGCAAGCAGGAGGCGCTGCGGCCACACTGGAGCCGCTCATCCAGGCAGTGCAGCTTCTGCAGGCAGGGAAGAAAACGGAGGCAGATGCAGAGGCGCTGGTTCAGACCTGCACTGCGCTGTCCGGCCAGCAGGTGGGTCCATCTGTTGTCTGTCTTCAAAACAAAAATACAACGCTATGTTGATAACTTTTCACTGATCTCTGGTTTTTGTTTAACAGATTGTTAAGATCCTGACCCTCTACACTCCACACAGTGACCTGGATGAGAGAGTTACTCTCAATTTCATCCGTTCTGTCCAGGTACCACAGTCAAGCCCCATGACTGTAAGATCTGTTTTGGTTAACAACTTAAAAATAATGCGTCTCATCCTCTGCTTTCCCAGGGGCTTCTCAAAGGTCGCTGCGATGGGCAGCCTCCACATCTCCTGATGGATGTGAGGCGAGTGTTTCCTGTCACGTTCCCTTACTTGCCTCCTGCTGTCCTCCATGCTGAGCAGTTAGTCATCCCAGACTCCCTCAAGATCTCCTTTGTACGTAGAGTTTAGTAAATAGGTCATCTCCTCATCTCAGCGTCTTGATTTTAGTCCTTTGAAATTTAAATAACTTTCAGGATGTGATGCGACTTTAATTCCTCTCTTACATATTTTAGGGGCACTGATTTGTTTAATTAACCAATTGGTGATCAATGGGTTAGTCTGTATATGGTGTAACTGTAGACTTGGGTGAAGGAGGTGTGTGTTTCTGTCAAAATTTGCATCACAGCTCACAAACTAAACTTTGTTTGAAAAGGTATGAAGGCCAATTAATTGAAACTGAGTCATTTAAATTAGGCAATTCTGTAAAAAGAAATAAAAGTGTCAGTGTGACAAACATGGAGCAATATATATATATATATATTTTTTTTTTCATATTTTATTGGAAGCAGAAACACAATGAGACTGCAGTCCCAGTAACCTCAACCCTCAGTAAGAACAACCAGAATAATAATAAAAAAAAAAATTAGAAACATCTTGTGTATCAAAAAATTCTCATGCGAGTACTTTGTACCACTACACATCATCAGTAATACATATTTATATATTCACAACCATTTGAAAAATAGAAAACAAGAATGAAATATCAAAATAAAGGAGACAACAATTGGCAATTAACATCAAATAATTATGCGTGCTGGCACAAAACATTTTTTTTGTTTTATTGTTCCCCATCATGCACCATTTCTGGAAGTACAGGGACGGCACTGCTGTGCGGGCGTCTGTCTGTGTGGTCTGCTTAGCTGGACAGAACAGGACAAATCATGCATGTGTCTGCTCTGTCTCTCTGTGCTTTTCATTGTGCTTCTATATTTATCCTTTGTCCTTTCCGTCTATGTGCATTTCTGTTCCACATGCCAGCCTGTAACCCCAACACACAATCTGAGCCTCTGAGGGATGAAGACTTGCGTATCATTGTCAACAACAATAAACAATGATTTTTTTTCGTGGCATTTCCAGCTAGATGACAGTTGTTTACCTGTTCTTAAAGTTAGTAAAAGGTTGTGCAGATGGCCCCTTAGAGTAGCAGACCATGTACACACCAAAGAGTCTCACAACATGCTGAGATTCTGTTTAGTTTTGATTCCTAACTAGTTAACATTAGCAGCATGATGCTATATAATGCCAATGTCAAAACTACAACCTGGCAGTTAATTATTTGCTGTTTAGCCAACCTTTTCAACCTGACCTGATCTGAACAAATTGTTCATCTCCAGTGTGTACACAGTCTTCTTGTGTTTTCCAGTAATAGCTACATATCCAAAAAGGCACACGCGCACACACGCGCACACACGCACGCACACACACACATGCAATCTCGCACGCACACACGAATAATTCCCAACTGCCCAGTCACCTGGAGCAAGATTCAAGTCTACAAAAGAGCAGCAAACTTCACTTCACGTAGTCTGACATGTGTTGTTACATCCGAGCTATTTACAACACCCAACAACAACACTGACTGACATCTGTTCCACATTATTTTGTGTTTGTGTTGAAAAGCTCTAATCTCTAATCAGCTTGACTGCAGCTGTGATAGTTGGCCCATTACAATGGAGACAGCTTTTGCGACATATCAGACAACCACTTGTGCTGATATAATTAGGACAATAATCAATAATGTAAACATTATAAGACTGCTTCAAAAATGTCTCATCTACGTAGACTTTCTGATGCATAGAGTTCCTGCGTTCTTGTACCTCGTTCAAAAGAGGGCGCCATTTAAATTACTCCAAGCACTTTTGCAGGCAGAGGGGACTCCAAAGAGAAAAAACCAAAACTGCTGCCGTTAGATCATTTTGAAATCTTTTGTCCGTTTAAGTCTTGTAGACTCCAATCATCCTCATCACTGCTTTTTTGTTCACAACAAGCATAAAAACCTTATATAGACAAATAACACAATGAAAAAAAGGGGCATTCAGTGTGGCATGCTAGACGGTCCGTGGCCTATATTCAAAACATTTAGCTCCTGTAGACAAACAAAGCTAGAGCAGAGTATAAATGTGTTGCTATGGGTGCAGTAAAGACCCTGCGCTTCTGAATCTTCATACTACATCTCTGCACTGATTAACAGAGTAACTGACAAAATTGCAGGCCCTCCTTTTAGTGTCAGTTCCAGACATGGAGCGGTCTGGACCAGCAGCCCTTTAGCAGAGGTCTGACTTGTTATTAAGGATTCATCCCCTGCAGCTGGATCAATATACTTAGTAGTTCATTAGCTATTTGTGCTATCTATTTCTTGCATGCTATGTGGTCTTTTAACCCACAGGATGTTTTTGCAAACTCGGGTCTTGGGAACTCTTTGTTTTTCAGGCAAACTTTGATTTTCCAATTAATTTTTTCTTCTTTGTTAAAAGGTCAGATTTTCTCTCACACACCCGAGTGGAGGAATGTTTACAGTAACAAAGAATAGATGAGTAAATTACGCTTCAGAACTCTCCATCCTCTCTTCCTGTGTAATGGCTTTCTGTGATTACATTTGAAGGTAACAGGCAACACGGGTGGTAACATGAGGCCAACATTAGAACAAATTACAAACACACACTGCAAGCTCCACGTGTTCAAATGCAAATTATACTGTGACGTGCGGGCTCGCTCACTCCCTCTCTCACACACACACACACACACACACGTGAATGACAGTGCTTGACTACGTTTTTTTCTCCACCAGATTCATCTCTATACTGTCGCCATATAGGACACAGACATACTGTACAAGGGTCAACACGACAGAAGGCATTGAGGGTGTCAGGCAGTGTGCTCTGTTACAGGGTAGACAGACAGACAGACGGGGACAGTCTTTCAAGTTCCACATGTCCATTGAATAATCCTGTATAACTCTACATATGTCTGATATATTATACTTCACTTATAATGATAGAATTTTTCAAATATAAATATGATTTGCAAGAAAGCAGTAAATAAATATAAAAGTATCATAAATAAATAGTATTTTGTCCCCAATATGTGTTCCCCACCCTGATATCTGGAATGTTGGACGCTATACAGCCATTTTTGTTTTGCCATGGATTAGTTGGACAGTTGTGCTTTGGGCTGGTCTTGGCATATTTCAGCAATTATAGTAATATTCTGTTGGTCCCCCGGTTTAGCAGGGAGAAATGAGAGGAACTGGAAAGTAAGGGGAAAGGTGCTCAGGGTTTGGGGGAAGTAAGTAAAGGTAAGGTTAGTGAGAAGGCGGAGAACAGTGAGAAAAACAAAAGAAAACATTCAAAGGCTACAAGATATTTCTGACTGAATGGTCAAAATAAGTTTTTCTGGGCATGTCTGTGGTTATGGTATGTTATAATTCACCTCTATGGACAGAGCAAAATAGATACATACTCTATGATCAAACTGTATGTGGTGTTCATTTTAGAAGGATGGCTGATATCTGTAACGAAGACACTGGTGCTTTTCTGAAGAAAATCAAAGTGTTACTTAGCACTGGGCCCTTTCCACTGAAATAAATGTATTTACAGCACTGGGTGTGTGATGACTTGTCTTATCTGTGCTTTTCCAAGACTGGATTGTTAGGGCAGTTGTTAGCAGTGGCTCGGGAGAGCTCTAGGGCAGTAGGTGGTAACATCTGATTGCGCTTCAAACACTGTTTTAAATCGTGTTACGTCTCTTAGCTGCGGCCCTCCTCGGCAGAGCGTTGGTCGGACTTCAGCTTGACAAACTCCTTGGCCACGTCATCGTTGTTGCGCTGGGACAGGATGCGCAGCACGGTGAGGCCCGTCTCATCCATGTGGATGCGTTTACCAAGCGGCAGCCAGCAGGCGACGCTGCCTTTGGAGGCCACATCCTTCAGCTGCAGGACGGCCATGCCTACAGTGCGGTCCTCTCGGGCGAAGCAGTAGTCCTTCACACACACCTGCAGTTCGTAGCACTCGGGACCCACCTCGTTGCTCAGGGTGCTGCGGCAGAAAAGACACAAGCACAGGTGTTGCTGAAGCATCTCCACATAAGTGTACTTATGTCCACATAAGTAATCATCAACTTCAACTACTCACAAGGTGAAGGTTTCATTGTATTTAGGAGCCCAGCTGTTGTTCTTGGACTTTGTGGCGTATTTCCTCTTTTTGTCACTGAGGTGAGGCCCAATAATATAGACCTCCACAAACGGCCGGAATATTCCCTGCGTCTGCCACCTCAGGTCATTCGCTGCTACCACTGAGACAGAAGAGGTGGAAGGAGAGAGGCAGTTGGGAGGTGGGTGAGAGATTCATGAGGAGAAAACGTGTGAAAATGTGGTGTGAGAGCGAGCAAATCAAAAAATCCTGGCTCTCCCTCAGGCTTCACATTCAGTTTCCTGTCTAGATAGCGATGGCAGAATTGAAATTTGATACTCCATCACAATGCCATATTTCTTTGGCCACAGAAAAACAACCAGGCACTGGTTTCATATTCTATCTCCTGTATGGTCATATTACCTATTTTTATGTACGCATTACATTTACAGACTCACAGGTCCACTGATGATATTGATGTGTCCCATCAAAGGAGGTGAATATATATATTATGACATTTATAGTTCATTTCCTTCAGTTGAAGGCTTTTCAATTGATCTGAGTAATATATAAGAAAATAGCTGGAAATGGCTGCTCATGGGATTATTTATTCTTAGCTGTCCTTAGAAGTGGGAAAATAGATATTTTCATTTAATTAGTGGGAAATGTGAGGGGTCTCACCACAGCAGTAGCAGACCCTATTGTAAATGCAAAATACTAAATCTATTAAATAAAACAAAATCCAATAAGTGCAGAGATCTGAAGAAATGGAGGGATCGTAGAAAGTGCTGGTTAGCATAAACAGAGATGCTCTGGTCCTACGTACATTTGTTTTCTTGTTCCACCATCAGGGAAGCTGAGGCAGGAACAGGCTAGACTGTGATTGCCTTATCTGTATAATCCCTGTCGGAACACACAGGCTGTGTGATTGAGTTTAAATAGATGGGTACAGATCCAGAAGTCAGTCTGAACACCAGCAATAGTGACTTGAACTCGATAAGGCTGGCCAAAGGGAGTCAGCAGGGTGTGGAATGGCGTTTCCTTTTAGGAGTAAGAGATCAAGTGTCAAATTTGATGTTGTGATGGCGATATTGACTGGCTGGGATGATTAAGACAATCATTCAACCATGTGGCTATGACGGGGGAAACAAGCTGAGCTCTGCACAAACCTGGGGATCATCTTGCAGGAGTTGCAGGAGAATATCATATTGGGCTTCATCAGCATTGATAACTAACCCACTAATTTCAGTGTTGTACGTTTTAAACACACTGAATGACTCCAAACATTTCCTGAACTTGAGGTCCGCTTACCACCTTTTCCTGGAGCTTTCAACTGTATCACACAACCACATTAAAGATAGAATAGTGAGATGCAAACAGGACCAAGTCAGAGGCATGTCCCGCGGTGCAAGATCTGGAAAAGCCAAGTGGACCTTAAAACTTTTTTACCTTTCACAGTGACTTTGTGCTCTCCGGTGTTGGGGTGAGTGAAAATCTCCACATGAATGGACACCTCGCCGACAGCATCGTCTACTCCAGAGCCTGACAGGACAAACAAAACGTGTGGTAGGGGGGGGTTCATTAATACCCTGGATAAACTGTCTGTGCTCCTACCACAGGCCAAACATTAACACAACCCACTGTGCCCTAAAAAACAAGGCTCCATACCAATTCACTTGCAATTTCTGAAATTGAACATTGCAACTGATTTGGCTGTAACCGCTTGGATAGTACAAGCGAGCATCCCTTTATGCTAAAATAATCACTGTGTAATAGGAGGATTTTAAATAGAGCGCAGTGATCTGTTTGCTCAGGTTGTGCATATATTATGGTCTGGAGGTGGACAACCAGACAAAGCTGCTATGAGTGGGCAGTAGATTAAAAAAAAAAAATCTAAACACACGTACTGATGAAGTGGTTAGTAATCTTGGAATGACAAAACATCCGTAAAGAACTACAGTCTAGTTAACTCTGCTGACCTGAAATGGCCTGATTATTTCCTTCAGTTAGTCAAATTTAGACACTGACTGAGAGGCCTTTGTACAGATTAGGAAACTCAGAGGTACCAATTTGGATTGGATGATGACAGAAATTTGAGCCCACTCATAGGTGCCCCGTGTCTGTTTGGATGCAGGGTTGTTAGTCAAAGGCAGAGAAACCGACCGTGTGCTTTCTCCTGATCTACATTAGGTCAGGACATGCGCAGATGGATCTAGAAAAGTGCACACACCCATTCCTTGGTGAAAAACGTTTATCCAAGCACGGTAAGAGGAGGGACAAGAAAGTGAAGGGAGGAGATTGCAGCAGAGAGGTCGTTCAGCTCTGTTGTTGAAGGATGTACACAGCTTGTTAGATAAATCTGTACAGTGTGACTTGTGACAAGTTGGACATGTCAACTCAAATGATTTTCATAAAACTCTCTGAATAATGACGCCAGGAATGCAGATGGACCCAGCTTGAGATTCTACTTTGAATTTCGACTCCAAGTGCTGCACACATTTGAGTTAGTCCATGTGAGCGTCCTCTAGAGGTCTTGGGTTGCCTGGTTCCATACTACAGCTACAAATCTGAGTTTGACAGATCTATATGGCTCACTCAGGTTCCAACTCTTTTGTCTGGGAGGGAGATGGTGTTCCTCAGTATCTTGGTGTGGTTTTATTCTGCTGCTGTAAACCCTTCCACATCCAACTCCAGAAGGATACTGTGACAGATGGAAATTAATCCTCAAAGTTTTAATTAGTGTTTTCACTCTGTCGATGGCATCTTTGTGGCGACAACCAGCAGCCTGCGTGCATGTGTTTTTCCAACCAGCTGCCCACTAAACAAGGTGTCTGTGGGAGTTAGACGGCACAGTGTTCCTGGCATGCAGCTCTCTGGGGAGCATTATGGGATTGTCGGTCTCACTGCCAACAGGACCAAAGAGAGCAGCAGTTATCCATCTGGCCTTGTCTACACTGTGGAGGATGCCCATAAAAGATGAGAAAGAAACTTTGCTGGCTGGGCAGGCAGGTAGCTGGTGCCAGGAATGTGCAGGCTTTTCTCCTTAAACAAGCGCAGCAATCAGAGGTGCATATTTTGTACCATATTGTAAATGCACACCAGGACAGATATTGACTCTCATACTAACACTATTGCTCTGAGACATCAGCCAACTTTGCCGCATATTCACAAATGGTCCTTGATTAATAAGCCTGCAGCTTGTAAGAATAACAGTCACTGCAGATCAAAGTCCTCTTTCAGTAGCAGCCAAGTTCACAAGAATAAATTCCACCTCGCTTCAGTCATTCATCCTTTTCTAATCATTGACTAATGTGTTTGGGGAAACTATCTGGCTGAATCTCCTGGGTAGGAAGTAAATTTACATTTCCTTTTTACTGTCAAAGCTGCCAAGCAGCTGGCTGTTTGTTTTATATAACTACTTTCACCAGGAAAGCTGAGAAACATAATAAAGAAATGTGGGTTTATAAGCATCTAATTGAACCTATGAAATTTCAACACAAGAAGAAGTTCAAGTGCCACTGAATGATTGTTTTCCTTTCGCTCAATTTCCAAAACTTTCCAAGAAGAACTTTCAGGTTGACAAATTCTGATATTAATCTAGTAATTAAATAGTATAAATGTTCAAATTGCTTTAAAAAAAAAGGGCATAAATCAAGCTGTTCATGTTAAAATGAACATTTTTCAACTGATTTGCTTATGAATGTTTAAAAAATCCGAATTAAACCAAAAACACATCTAGGGATCCAAGCTATTTTTAACAGTCTCTCTAAATCTAACTCATCCATGTTAGAGGACTGTCAGTTAGCTGGAGCTTGTGCAGCAGCAAATGAGGTCAATACACAAACACTGAATTCGCTGAATGCAAACAGCTTCTGGATTTGTGCGTGTGAGGAAAAAGTCAGATCTTTTGATACAGATCCAAAGTGGCAGAAATCAGACCACATGACCCGAGGGGCTGTGTCTGATTAGCTCAGTCTGTGAGGGGAGGGGAGATGAGTTGAGCACCCTCCTCTCATCATTGCTGCGGGGGGTGAATGCACGTGGGAGCTGTGTGTGTGCGCGTTTGTCCGTCTCTTACTGTGTTTGTGTATGATGACAGAGTCGGCAGGGACAGAGGACCCTCCCAGACAAACTGAGCCAACAGCCATCATCGTCTTCATAATCTACTCCTCTTCATCAGCATCTCTCACTTCAGACACAGCGGGAGGGGCGGTAACGTGGGGGGGGTTTAACCATTTCCTCTTTGTTCTCACAAAACACTGTGCTTCTGCTTCAGAAACCTTCAGTCTCACTCAGTCACATTGCTCTCCCTTTTACCCACACCCACACACACACACACACACATGCTTGCTCAGCCCTTGGCCTCTCTCCGTGACATCATGCTGCATCAGGGTGCTTCCACACTTTAATGCATTTCTGTTGTTTTCTTCTGATGTCCGCCACATCATGCTGAAGTGTCTGCTCATACATACAGTCCAAGGCGTATGTATTCAGTGCAGCTCCATACATACAGACATCAGTGTGTATACAGTGGTACATGCATGAATGCATAAAGTCCATGTCATTATTGTTGTGGTGGGCGTGTGTGTGTGCAAAAAAGGCAGCAAGAGAGAGAAAGGGAAAGGAGGTATGTTCAGTTTGTTCGCTGCACTTGTCTGCTGGAATGAGTTTGAGCAGGCAGGGGAGTTTTGGGATGCACATGGGGAGGCAGGAGAAAGGTGGAGAGAGTTGGGCTTTGGTCTAGAGGCTTTCTGGGAGTTTTGGATATCTTGGGCTCGGAGCCTGAGTGTCACATACCCTTGTCTGGGTAAACATCCTCACTAGTGGTGAACCTCACCCCCTTCCCGTCGAACACTGGCCCCACAGACAGGGCAGAAGAAGGGAGTAGACAGAGAGAAGAGAAACATGTAGAAAGATGAGGTTTGCAGAGGTTACAGAGAAGAAAAACAAACCAACATGTATAAGTCTTGTGTCTAATGAGTTATTTCTAATGAACAGCTCTGGTTGTTTCTTTATTCTTCTGATCTGCAGTGAGGAGATGGCCTGTAACATGCAAAGCTACCACAGATCTACTCCAATAAAATGTATTTTATGTATGCTCCAAAAAGCACCTTTTTTTTCCTAATTAAAGTTTAAATGATCACACACTCAAGTAGCATTTCAACCAGCGGGGACAGTGTGTCAGCATCAGTGCTTCCACAAAGATGAAGGCTGTTATTGTAGCCATTTGATGGTGGGATGGAGCAAATGAATCAAAGAGTGAGATAAAAGAGGGGGTGGGTATTTTTTTCATTGCAAATAGCTGTCATATCATGTAAAGGATAGTGTCTGTGTTTCTGCAGGCTTTACGCTCTACAAAGCAGGCACAACATTTTCAGGATCTAAAGCCCTGCGTTTGGGAAACCCTTAAATCAACAAAGGAGCGGGAGACGCTGCGTGAAGTGGCTCCTCAGAGAGCAGAAGGAGAAAAAAAAAAAAGGGATATAGAGACAATCTGATTCAGAGAATTACACAATATTAGAAATTAGGTTTGCATCTAGTAAAGAGAGTCGAAATCAGACAAAGAAAGTGAAGAGAGTCACGGAGAAAAGACCATGAGGTTACCTTGTGTGTGCTGTGACTGGACAAAGGTCTTAATGAGTTTGTCTGTGGCTTGTGTGTAGAGCGAGAGGGCGTAATGAAGAGACTGGAGGTCAGGACTCTTCTCTAAGAAAGTCTTCTTCAGACCCACACCACCAGCATGGAAGTATTGCTAATACACACAGAAGCAAACAGACAGAACAGAACTGTTAACTTATGTCCTGTTGGGGGAGATTATTTCTCATTACTGATCATTTCTTATTATTTGTCAAAGAATTGATGGTCCCTTGGTTATAAAATGTCACAATTCTTAAACTTCCTTTGTAGTGAATTGAAAAACTTTGGTCAGTCAAAATATGAGCTTTTAAAGCATTTCACCATATTCTGTGTTTTTATAGGCCTAACCCTAACCCTGAGTCAAAAAAATAAAAGAAAAGACTGCAATGTAAACGGCAACCCAACACTGATGAAGCTTGAAGGATCACTTCAAGTGTCACCATGTGATGGCAGCTTCTGACACAAGCAAAACCAATTAAATATGTATATTAGCACTTACAAGGAAGATACAAAGAATTTTTTCACGTAATTGAAAAACACACATACGGTCAATACAGTTGGGTTTGTTTTTCTTTTTTTTTGTTTGTTTTTTGTCTCCTTTAACCAAACATCACCTGTTCCTAAATAAAGAGAATTTATACAAATAAATCACACAGCTATAAAGATAATAAAAAAAAAAAAAAAAAAAAAAGAGTAAAGAATCTGGAAGGTAAAACTGTAGATGACACCATAAAGGAAATTTACCTTGATGGTGTCGAGAGCCAGCTCTATCACTGCACATTGCTTTGGTGTGAGCGCTTTGGCCTCCTCACGAACCATGTGCTCCTGAAAACAACCACAAAATGACCAATCTGTCCATTCAAATGCTCTGCGTCATCTTTTCTGAGCCATTAGAATCAGGAGCCCAGAATCCAGCGGTGTAAAAATCAGGTTATACCTTCAGCTTGGACAGCTGTCCCAGTTCCTTTGCAGCATTAAAGATGAGCTGAGTGCCCTGGATGAAACACCGAGAAAAAGACAGATAGAAGAACGGTGGACAGGGAGGGAGAGGGAGCGAGAGGAGTACTGTTATTATCATGACAAAACAGGGCAACAGTAAACGGCTTAGTGTCACACTGAAGACAGCAACGTTTCTGACACACATTCATAACCACTCACTCTAAGCCGCTTTACAGATGTCAAGGAACCTTTTCCTCCAACTGCTGTTATCATACTTATCTGTGATTTACTCATTCCAAAACATTACGCTTGTTATACACACACACACACACACACACACACACACACACACACACACACACACACACACACACACACAATTACGAAGAGAAGGGAAAGTGGCTCAGCTCGTGGCGAGGGAAAAAAAAGGTAGACATACTCGTGCTTTCCTGAATACACACATGCACACACATAGCAGCTCTGCAATTTCACTGTAGTGCACGTAGGTATTTAGAGGAAGTCCAACCTAATACAATACTCTACTAAAATAATGCCACTGAGGCCTTCAAGTCCTATCTTTGGTTACAGCTCTGGATGTGAAACATCATTTTACAAGAATCCGCAGGTGGCTCGTACAAACATCACAGTTAAGGCAGAAAATAAAAGAAATCTATGTTGAGGAGAGCATATCATAAAAACTATAGAGAAAAATAAATATACACATCAGCTATATTTCAGATTCTGAAATAACTCTGACTCCCACTGGTGTTACACGATACAAAAAAGTGTCAGACATTAAAGAAGATGCTGTTACCTTTTGCTGTTGACCCTACAAGCAAATGCACCAGAAGCCCCAGGTTAAAGGGGCTCCCCATGACTTGCATTTCTATGATTGAATGTCTGGTTTTTTCTCTTCTGTGTTGCCTTCTGGCAACGTAGCAGGTTAGGGTTAGGGATTTGTGCTGCGTTGGCGTTTAAATGTTCGCAGCTTCTCGCTACAGCATGACTGATAGTATGACTCCCACAGCATATGCTGCAAAACAATTAAAAAAAAAAAAAAAAAAAAAAATATATATATATATATATACACACAATCAATATTTCCACTGCTTTGTTGGACTTGGGAACTTAAGTAGAGTGACACAGACATGGAGAGAAGACATGGAGAGACAAGACACATTGATCTGAAGGGGTTTAGTCCTTACATCACTGTGAGAAGCACTCTTCAGTCTCCCCTGGAAAGAGAGCATTTGGTTAATACTTCAAGCAGTGGCCCGTCCCTGCAGGCTGACTTAAAACTGAACATGTTGCTCTGCTCTGCAAAATGTAAATAAAATTGGGGGTGCTCATCACTGCCAGGGATGTTGCCATCTTTATTTATTTATTGATTTTCTTTTTTTTTTTTCTTTTTTTTTTTACCCAAAATCAACAATAACATGTTTGTGTCTTAAATAAAGAGGGACAAACATGACAGGAGTCAAAGGTTGTGGCAGGTACCAGGAAGCAAGGAAATACTGAAGAGTAAAAATCCTAATTTCAAAATTTTTCTTACAAATATGATGCACTCCATCAATTTCTGACTCTGATTCTGATTGGAACTGGTTAATTTCTGTGTTAAATGAAAAGATTGATACAACTCTTAGGCCTTTGCCATAAATAATGGAGAAATTTAGCCCTCCTCCCCCAGAAGATTAATAAATCTGCTGACCAGCTCTCCAAAAGTAAACTAATTAGTAAGACACATCTTCGACTTTTTGCCAGCACAATAGAAAAAGAACCTGCGACAATTTATCTAGCGGAAACAAGTTGTGACAGGCCAGTCTCTTTGCTCACCAGTCTTTTTTTTTTTTTTTAAAAACTAAAAACTGCAGTGTCATGTAGTGTTGTTGGCTGGAAGACCAAAGTGACACTTTTTGTGTTTGTTTTTGCCTTGACTGGCAGTAGAGATGTCAAGAGAACATGTACAGAGGGGAGGGGTGTGACATGAAACAAGGGTCCCAAGCAACGATGTGGCAAGTAGTCATGTGATCCACTGTTGATATAAAATACTGATAACAGAGGCATGACAGTATCAATCTTCTCATCTAACCCTCAGCTATAACCTCAGAAAGGTAGTGTCTATATTTAACTTGTCAGCTAAAAGAGGAAAAGGTATGTTTCAAATTTTAGAATATCCCAGAATTCATTATATTAAAGCTATGTGTTGACTTTGCCTCAGACATAAGGTCAGAAGTCATCACCTCAGACCAAGAAACATCTTTCCTGACACATTGTCTGTGCAACTCTTCAATTTGGTACCAATGTACGATTTGCAAAGGCATTAATCAAGATGACTGCCTTACTTCATTATGAAGAAAGTCAGCTACTAGAGCTTTAAATGCAACACAAAAAAATTTTTGGACGGTTAATTGAATCCATCTTTCATTTTGACATCAACTCAAACCAAAAACATCCTCTAAGAAGGAGCCATTAGTGCATCAGGACTGCTGATATAATACCTGGATTACAATCATCAGATGACAACAGAACATAAAACCAAACCAGGACGGACCAACATAGCAGGTCTGCAGAGACCTACAGTAACGTGTTGTAAAATATAGTGAAAGAAACTGCAGTTTTGAAATAGATCAGATGCAAGCAACAAACCCACAATAGGGGGTGAGGAGTCAGGACACAATTCAAACAGGAGAGAAAGGACGGAGGGTAGGTGGGGCAGAGAAGGACGGGGGAGGGGGGGGACTGGAGATGGGGGTAGGACGGCAGATACCAAGCCACCGAGAGATCAGTCACCCCACCAGAGTCCCAGTAAAAGGACACAATGCATGAGAAGAGACAAGGCAACAACAGGCGCAAGAAAGGAGTACCACTTCCTGTTTGAGGAGAGTGCTCAGGAAGAAGAGACAGCAGAAGAGGGGGAGGGGGCACTGATTGGTGCAGATTGTTGAAGGGGGTGGGACCTATCGAAACCAGTCAGGAATGCACCATGCTTCTGTCTTCTCAAAGGAGAGACAGAGTTGGAGAAGAGAAGAGAGATGGGACAGAGGCTGTGAGAAACGAGAGGGTGTGATGTGGGGCAAAAAAACAAGGGACGTTCGCAGCCACATGAAGCAGAGAATCAACCACCGTAGACGGACAGACAGACACACACGCAGGAGTGCTGTACTTACAATCATCTGTGGAGGGAGAGCGGTGGGAGCAGGACGTAATAGTAATCACAACAACAACAACAACCAGAGAAAAGGGTCAGTCAAGCTGCAAAGAGCCCCACATCAATTAAAAACACAAGTTTGGGCCTTACGGCTGCAGGGACCAGGAACCAATTTACACCTGTCTAAAGCCTGGACTCAAGGACGCTTCTACAGCTCAGAAAGGTCTGAAAATTAGTAGCTTTAATACTGCGGAAGTGTTGAAGCTTTTAACAGCAGCTTCAAATGAACAGCTACTCTTTAAAAGATCATGTGGATTTTACACACTTTTCCTGTTTCTGTTTATTTGGACAGAGCCGAACTACAGACATGTAATCTGAAGCTGAGCCAGTCACGACAATAAAGTGCTGGCAAGTACCACAGATGACAATTAGAGATTATTAATTGCCTTAATAGTGATATGAGGCTCTTTCTTTTATAACCAAACACAAATAAGAACATATATATCCAAAACAAAAGAAAACAAGTGGCTGCTTTCCAAAATGTACGATTCTTCTTGGAAGTGGGCCAGATCCTTTGGGCAAACATTTTCTGCCGCCCTGTCGTTCGTTACTCATAAAATCAGGAATATCGCAAAAATAATTTTCAGCTGACAAACTGGAGAGCAGCCATGAGCTGGTGTCATAATGATATGGTGCACTCCTTTCTTCTTTCTCCTGTATCTTTTTTTTTTTTTTTTTTTTTCTTGGATGACTGAAGGTACCGGGGGCCATGTTAAATATGATGTGTGTAGGGGCTGCAGTGTGGATAGGATGCCATGTTGATGTGAAGCAAAAGCAGTTTGATCTTCCTCCAGCACTTGTTTTACAGGAGGGCCATCCAGAATCCTAATACACACAAAATGTCTGCCTTTGTATCATTCCCTTTCTCGTCTTCCTCCTCTAACTTTGATGCCGCCTTGGCAGCTTCATGTGCAGGTTTGTGAATGTGTAGGTGTGCGTGTGTTCCATGTTTTGTAAGTCAGGTCTCTGTTGTCTACCTTATGCCATGGTCATCATCAGAGCATATTAACTAGTCAGATATTTGTTTTCCATGTTGGTTTTTCACTGGACTTTGCATACTCACATGACTCACTATGTGTATTTTTGTGTGCACTTGTATATCCAGTATAAGTGCTAATTTATTGTAAGAAGCTGTGTGCTCTCACCGTTTGGTCTGTGAGTGGTGGCAGGACAATGGTCTTCTCCATTGTGTTCATCACCAGCTTCCACAACTCCTTCAACACACGCTTCAGCACAGTCTTCTCACAGATCTTAGCAAACAAAGTCAGGCTGGCAAGAGGTGGGCGGAGGGAGAAGAAAGGAAGGGGAGTTGAATAACAAGCAGCAGAACACACAGGTGAATACTGTTTTGTTGAGTGGAAAAACTTTTTTTTTTTTTTTTTTTTAAAGACACCAAAGAATGGAACAAAAATGGGAGGATGATAGAAATCCCCTCATGACCAAAAGACTTGTCAGGCAAACGGAAAAGACTTTCACTACTTTCCTAGCCCTAACCCACACTTAAACAAACTCTTTTTTGCTGAGACAAAAACAGCATGTCCACAAGTTTATCTGACCTTGTATAAATAGTTTTAATAATGAAGTGACTGCAAAACTGAAAAAAAAAATGAAATAAAAATAAATTATTAGATTGTCATAAAAAATGTTAATTTCCTCACTTGCTGTCTAGGAACTCCATGATGGGCTGCAGGACGTTGTCAGCATCCTGGGCCACGCTGCTGGCATTTCCTATATTTGAGGTTCCCTTCACCTGAGCTAAGATGTCCCCCATCTGCTTCACATTTTCCTCAATATGAGGCTGGAAACTGCAGAGGAAAAAAAATGGAGGGTGATTTTAATGTCTGTTCAAATACACATCACATTCATGTCAGAGTTAGCGTGCTTGGGATGTAGATTTCTCCATGGATGAAAATACGCATGGCACAATGCGTGGGAGAGTTTCTACCTGACAGCAAAGACCCTACTGAGATCGTCCATGACATTGTTGAGCTTCACCTGCAGGTCTTTCAGGATATCACTGGCCTCCACACACAGCTGAAGTGCAGAGAAAGAAACACACACACACACACACAGAGCTGGCTGCAGTGATTGGGCAGTAATCATGTTGCTAATGGACACGTTAGTGAACTGAACGAGGCAGCTGTGACAAAATGCACACACACACACACACACACAAAGTGTAGCTGGTGAATGATACCAGATGAGGGTTGGATGAAAAGGGGGAATCACTTACATCTTTTCCTCCCATTGCTTCAAACATCTTCTCCAGCTGAACTCTCAGCTGTTGAATGTTGTTGATCAAGATGCAGGGCTGAAGACAAGATGGCACATGACTGTCTGAAACACTTCTAAATTCACAGTGCATCACCTTTTAGGATGTCATTTAAAAAACAAACACTTATATAAATATAAATAAACTGAACACAACTGTAACATATCATGCATATTTGGCATTGGCTGAACTGACTTCTTTGCAGGAATATAAATGGGTTCATCAGGTCTTTGGCCACTCACCACCTTCTCCATGGTGACGTAGTTGGCAAACAATTTAGAGATTATATCAGCATAAGAGAGAAGCACATTGCTGATGGTCTGAAGAGGGAAGAAGAACATCAAATAAGTCATCAGGTGATATATGAAGATCAGTTTCTCTGTCTTGATTGAATGATTTACTGTGCTATGATTTTACTTGAAACTAAAGTTGTTGTCACCGCACCTTGGCAAATCGCTTCATGTAGTGTCCCACAATCTGTGGATCCGGACACTCTAGTTTCCTAATGATCTCGAAGCTCTGGTTGAGCTGGGAAAACACATCCACCACCGAACAGGAGAAGAGAGCGTGCTCTGATGTGACCTGGAACTGTGCGGCAGAAGACGAGAAGATTAAAAACCCACACAGGGAGTAGAGGAGAGGTGACAGATTAGATCAGGAAAAGGAGAAAGGCTAAAGGTTGAGGATGCAGGTGAGAGGCTGACATTCAGCTGAGACTTGCAAGATGTGGCCCATGGGCCCCTTCAACTATGTGTGCTATATTAAACTGGACCTTTGTTATCTCTCACTGCATGTTCAGAGCCTCAACAATGCTGCCAGCTGAACAGCCATCTGCGGACAGGTGGGAGCGCCTGTCTGTTTCCCTCTAATTGGCTGCTTCTGTGTGTCTGCTCTCTAATTGGCTGGAGGTGGGTGACAAGGTGCTCTTCAAGAGAGCCTGAGTAATGAGGTGAAAACAGTGTTCCTGCAGTCAAAACTGATTTTTTTTTTTTTTTGTTTAAATAACAAGGCCATTAATTCACAATATCCTGCTGTCAGAGTTATCCGTCTCCTCGAGCACATGCACGTCTTATCTACACTTCTTTCAACTTCGGAGGAATCTCTTTACATGATGAAGCACTTGCACTGAAACATCCTCTTAGCCAAACACAGTTTTGGCTTTGAGCTTGCTCTGCTGTGTCCGTGTCTCTATTGCTGTCTTTGAAGCATTCACGGGAGGCAGGGGGGAGCGAGGAAGAGAGTGAAGGAGGGCGGAGAAAACTTTGGTAGATAACTTTTGAGTGTGATAGAGGAAGTACAAAGAAAGCATTAAAGTAACTCTGTCTAAACAACAGTGACTCAGCATTTCCAGGGGAGCAAACAGATGATAAGGAGAAAGAGCTGGAAGCTTTTACCCCGTCTTTTTTGTCTCTTTCCAAAGCACCGTGCAGAAAGTCCCGAGACACTTCCTCATTTTCGTCCAGCCACTGGATGACAAATGGCTCAAACCACCTATGAAGAGAGGAAAACATGGAACACAAATTTGCATATACACACAAAAACCTTTAGTTCCATATTCTAATATCTACGTATGTGTATGTCTCTGAATCAATGACGTTCAAGCGGCTACTCACGCAGGATATTCAGGCACTCTGCTTTTAAAGAAGGGAAGGTCTTTGCAGTACTCGTTGTATAGCCATTTGACTTTGAAGTGCAGGTTCATGTAATCTGCACTCTTACACAAGCGATTCTTTTCATGCTCTGAGGGAAAGAACAAATCAGACAAATCCAAGTTACGTAAAAAGTGTTTAAGTGTTTAAGTTCACCTGCAGTTATCACACATCCACGGTGCCTACAGAGGCATTGTCCAAGAGTCTCTCATGAAACTCACATCCTCATGGATTTGTTGCATATAATCGATCGAGTACACAATCATGTTTTGTGTTGCTGTGATAGCTCAAGACAATTACAAAAGAGAATTTTAAGAAAAAATTAATAAAACCTGAAATTTGGCATGAGCTTTCTTTTTTTGTTGTTGTTGTGCTAACACAGAAATCTAAGATCCATAAGCATAAGAAATATTACCTTGTGTATCTCTACACCAGGTGATAATACATTTTTCAACATTTATTTGTTTGTAGGCTAACAAACCCCCCCCCACCCCTGCTATGGCAGTTTTGAGCTCTGTGACGAATCACAAGACGCCCACTATGCGTTAGTCCTTTGCCTGCCTTTGTGTGTTAATGGATGGAAAAGATTTTAGTTTCTCATTTGCAGACATTGAAGCCCCTGTCTATCTAATAAGGAGCTCCTTAAAGGTCATCTGAATTATGTAACCCATTTGATCCCTTCTTATGAAATCTCAGCCACACCTTTAAGAGCTCAGTGGTGCAATATATATCAGACAGATGGAGATATTAATATAGAGACATATTAGCCTGAAAGCAATGTGAACCTCTTGAGGGCTGATTTTGAACAGACCAAATAAATAACTCCAAATAAAAAATAACTCAAATGATCTAAAGTATTTACATTTAAAACCACCCGGAAAAGTGAAGTTGAACTAACCGTTCAACCTGTTACAGATCACTCTGAATCAGTTATCACCATAAAGAGAACTTAAACCACCAAGTCACTGTTGGTGGTTTCATTTCTAAAACTAATCACCAGCTCTCTGACTCTGTAAACTCAGAAGCTAGAGGTATCCATGACATGCACTCACCCTCCATTGCATATTTCA
The DNA here is from genome assembly GCF_900963305.1 of Echeneis naucrates. Lineage (NCBI taxonomy): Eukaryota > Metazoa > Chordata > Actinopteri > Carangiformes > Echeneidae > Echeneis > Echeneis naucrates. The sequence continues at coordinate 7,581,839 of NC_042514.1, forward strand.
TATCCTGAGCAAACAGGTTCCACATAACTTCAGCACTGATTTTACCCACGTTGAGCTCCTGGGGAAATCTTGATGGGGGACAAAAGAATGGAAACATGCCATTAATACATCTGATCAAATTTGACAAAAAGAGAAGCCACAGAAGAATATTAATGAACATACTGGTTTAGGCAGGGAGTGTAGGAGTTTTTGTCCTCCTCGATGATGGAGACAATAAGGGTGATGAGTTTGGACCAGAAGTCCAGATTCTTGATGCTTGGTCCCTGCTCCTCGGGAGGCACTGCACCTTGCTTGGCCTGGAATCCAAACAAAATTAACACAGGAGGTTTTTTTGCTTGCTGGTCACTTAATTACAAATATGACAGCCAAAACAAATATCAACTTGTAGTTGTGAAATTGTGTAATTGTGAATGTGTGACCATTCAATTCTCTTAATGGGAGTTTGACTAATGCATTTTTTTATTATTTGAGACAGAGGGAATTTTTTGAAGGGAATTCTTGATTGTGTTGCTAACTGACTCAGAATGTCAACTCTCTGAGCGACGTCTTTGAAATAGCTGAAGATGCGTAGGAAGTAAAAAAACAAAAAACAAAACAGAACTAAGATGAGCCTTGCAGGAAATGAAAAATGATCTTGAATAAATATAGCAACATCCCTAAGGATGAAATGTTTATTCAAAGGCAAAAATGCTTATTTGAAAATTCACCAGGCAGTCTGAATGGGGACTCAAAGCAAGTTTTGCAAATCCATGTTGAAATATGATGCAGGAATAATGGATGGAAGAGTCTGGCCCACTCAGACTGAAGGGATGATGGAGACAACTCTCCGCTCTTACACTCAAAGTACAGGCATGAACACCCAGCAGAGTCACAACACATTTTACACACCAGAAATCAAACAGGGTGGACTTAAAAATATTACTTGTACACAGGAATCTTTCTAAGGGGAAAAATTAATTAGCCAAGGACCTGTAAAGGACACTTAAGATTAGTAGAATTTGTGAAGAAAACAGTAACTAAATAACTTCTTCACCTACAACTTATCCTGTTTGTTTCTACTGACGAATAGAAACACAGTACTACTGAAGAAAAAGAGACCTACATCATTCTTGGAAATGCACAGCAGAAAAGTAGATTTTTTTCAAGCATGGGAACAGGAACAGGAAACACAGCGTGAACTGACAAATTAATCTTAGCCTTAGTAAAACTTGTCCACGGACTGGGTCTGTTCTGCCAACAACCACATTAAGAGACTGAGCAACACCTCTTGTTACAGTGTTGTCTTTGCTCAAGTAATAATAATAAAGCAAAACAAAACCTTAATTACTTAGAAAAAAAATAACACACTGTGATGTCACATAACATAGATGTGAAGATAAAACCACATTTTACATTTTTTGTTAAAATATTTGTTTGGTATAATTATTTATAGTGATGTGCAAGTGACGGCCACGCTAATAAGATAATCTGAATTTAAACATTTTAAGGATGAGAGAAAGAGAGAGAGAAACTTTTGCTCACACCTACATTGGCATCCTTTTCGTTACTGTTTCTTACCGGGTCTGTCTGATACTCGCGGCTGTAGAGTTCATGACAGTTATTAAAGATGTACTCGTAGGTGGAGTTGAGGCAAGCTTTGACACAGTCCTTCACCACCTGACTGGCTCTGGGTGGAGACTGAAGTTCCTGAACCTGAACACAGAGAGAGAAAGAATGAGACTCATTCATTTTTTCATGATGACCTGACCAGAAAAAATACTTTAAACACAGAATAAAGCGTATTGCTGTGTTTTTATTGCTTTCTTTACATGATTTAAAACACTTGAAGACACGTGGCTGGAAGATGAAGGGACTGTACCTTCATTCTGAAGAAGGTAATACTGGTGAGGAGGTCAACTGTGGACTTTAGATCCTGCAGCCTTTCAGGACTGCTGGCTGGGAAGTTGTTCTGCAGTCAGACCAAAATATAAAAATAATAAAAGAAGTGGTGAGCAGTAGATGATATCACCTCCATCTTTGTCCGGTGTGCTTTGCTGTTTCCATGGGCAAGATTCAGCATTGTCACACAATTTCCATCACCACCGAAAAACAGTGTGGGTGTCTGCGCTGTTTGTTGAATGTCTCTGAATGTTTCAAACTCTAATTAACACATCCGGCTGCTTTGCTTTAGTGTTTCAGGAAAAAGAAAAGCATTAGAGATATAGAAGATAACAATATTAACAAAGAAATATCTTACTCGGTACATGGACAGGTCGATTCTTAGCGAGTTGTGCAGCTGATCCAGAAGCTTGACAAATCGCTCTTTCTGTGTGTATAGTAATATAATAGAAATTATTAAACAGATGGCCAACACAGTATGTTGCTTAAAATATGCAGTACATTTAGATTGAAAAAGAAGTGAGTGGTAAACACAGGAATTATGGTGCTGTGTGGATAAATTTGTAAAAATTAAACTATTTGCTGAACAAAAATGTGCCAGCTGTTTCTGATTAATATCTCACCCCAAAGTTAGAGGCTGCAAAGCGGTCAGAGGCAGAGACGTTGTTTGTTGCCTGTGTGGTGTGGGCGTAGTAGGCGTTGATGTTAGCCAGCAGGGTGCTCATTACTGCAGGCACACCTGGACACATGTACTTGGATGACAGGCAGGCAAAGTGGCTGCAAACCAGAGATAGGCATGTAAACAAACACTAGTTAGTATGAACACACGGAGCGCTGGATTCATGAAAACAGCAAATGCAAAACGGCAGTTTTGTGACAGTAACATACGTCATTGCCTGATAGATTGACTCCACTCCGTAGCGCATGGCAAATTCATCCACAATCTCCTGGGGAGTCTCCTCAAAGTAAACCTTCCACGCATCGTCCCCTTTAGCATCCGGGATCTTCACCACTCCGTTGTTCTGGATGTCTGTCACATAGTGGAAGAGGTTCTACAGAGAGGAAAGTTCGAGAGAAGAGAGGAGGATACGTGGAAAATACATTTCACTGTACAAAAACTAAACAGATTTCAACCTCTCAGCCTGTTTACTGTTAAAAGGCCAGGCTAGTTAAATTAGCCATTAAACTAAATTATGAGGCCAACACAAGGTGCCGTCTTTGCTACTCAGCCATAAAGCCTTATGCCGTAAAACATCCTGAGTTGGCTTTGTGGTTTATGGCCACTTATCTTCAGCAATAACAGCGGTCATTTGTCGGTTAAGGTTCAGCTAATGTGCTCTGTTGAGTAATGGGCCAAGTAATGATTCCATACAAGGATGTGACTGCTCTATAATCAATCAGTGGAGTTCTCTGCACAGACTGACGCACGCTGGAAATGGGTCTGATGTCGTTGCCTTTCGAGAGGTCCTTTACCTTACAAGGACCAAGCAAACTTCACAGAGGATTAACTCCAGTTTAATTTGGAAAGGATCCATTGTAGAAGCGCACGTCACTCAAGTGAATTAACCTGTTTGGCATGGCTTATTTGGACGATTTAGCAGAGCGATACCCACACACACATGCACGCAAACGGCTGAAGAAGCACTATACATGTCATTAATGTGATGGTAGAACATTTGCAATAGTACTAAAGACACTTTAGTAAAGATAAAGCAAAGCTCTCATCATCCTGCTTTAAGAAAAAGAAAGTACAAATGCTGATGCATCCTTTAGCCTTCTGCCTGTTCAAATATACAAACTGAAACACACTTACCTCATGCAAACAGGTGTACTGAACGTGATACGGAGCGACTGTCTCCTCTCCTTTGATTTCTACATTAATGTGCATGCGGATAGCCCCAGAAACAGCTGATTTGTCTGTACGCTTGTCTGTGAAGAGCACAAGAGAGACAGCAACAAACACAGTCACCAAATTTACTGCTAAAGAAACGTCTTGATCTGAAGTTTAAGAGTCCTATAAGTGAAGAGTTGGGAGAGCTGATTATTGGATTAATGCAGTAGAAGGGATGCAGATTATAAATTTAACTGACCAAGATTGTACCAGACGTCCATCTCTCCACTCAGAGTGCGCACCTCGATGATGGTTTGACCGAGGAAGTCATCTGACTCCCGCTTGAACTTCTGCTTCACACGAGACTTAATGTCATCATCCTCATCCCAAACTCGCACCTTGATGCGATCTGAGGAGTTGTGACATTCACTACATAGAAAGAAACAGAAAATCACCCACAGCTGACAATGACAGCTGGCCAAGGAGGTCAGATGGATTACTTTCTTGAGTCACTACATTGAGCTAGCGTAATACAAAACTAAATTTATTTAATTTTATCAGGAGAAAGTCAGTAAAAGGCTGCAACACTGCAACAACTTGAGCTGAATGTCAATAGAAAAATAATAGTAAATATATTTCTTATAACAATAAATTCATATTTTTCTAAATGCTCTTTTGACCAGAACAAGCAGAGATGCAACCAGCCAGATACAATCGATTGGAAACACCCAATAACGTGTTAACTGGTGATGAAGAGAAATAACTGAAACTATTACTTCCACAAATTTCTTTTTCTTTTTTTTTTTCAAAAAAGTCTCAACTCACAAATTAAATGTCTCCTCCCAGACGGGGTTGAGATTCCCGTAGATGGTCTTGGTCCTCTTCTTGGTCTTTCCCACCTGGACGGTGACATAAGGATCACTGGATCCGGTTTTATCCTTGGCTTGTAGACCCTGGGCACACAGCACTGGCAAGGGGGAAAAGGGCCAAGTCAGCCAGTCTCTGTGTGTATGTATGTGTGTGGTTGTGTTTGGGTGCAAGCAGATGCCTCTTAACTCGTCTGACCTTCTGCCCTATTGCCCCATAACCAGCACCTCTCTTCAAGCAAACGGCCGCTTGTCTGTGCATGATGTGTGCTGTCTCCTCAGACTTTGATGTTGAAAATGTTGGCCAGCTCCCTTCATAGCTTCTCTGCTGCACTCACCTGTGATGCTGATCTTGGCCGACCATTTGGAGGTGCCATCGAGTACGCTCTGTTTGATCTGCTTCATGTGGGTGACATGAGTGGACTTGGGGACGGTGAAAACTTCCTGAATGAGTTCAAAGATCTCTGGTTTGTTCCGCTCACGGATCTTCATGCGGTCTTTAAGAACCATGATGATATTTTGGGTTCGGTCCTCGGCACCATGTTTAGAGCTTTTCTCTGCTGCCCCTGGTTAGTGGCACAGTTACAAAAATGATCAGATGTAGAAAAGCACAGAAAAATAGCTGCTATGAGATACATATGGCTCTTAGTCCTCATACAGTTAATTATGGCAATAACTGTGAAGATTGCTGTCTGGAGAATAGCATTTTACAACTCAGAAAATGATTTGAAATTGGGGCACTTAATTCAGAGCAAATAAGAGGACTGCAGAGGTGATGACAAACTTATATTTCATGAATGAGAAGCAGGCATTTGTAGGGAAATAAAATATGGTGTAAAAGAGAGATGAAAGCAAGAGGTGGGTGACAAGAAAAGACAAACGGCTTTTAATATCCACTCGAGAAAACAAGGAAAATAAGAAAGTAGGAGTGAGGCGAGAGGGAGGAGGAGGTTGGCACTGACAAATAGCAGTAAGAGGAAATAGATGGCTAAGATAATTTACTATTTTTTAATAAATGAAAAAAAAAGCAGCAATGACTAACATCTAAAAAAAAATAAATAAATAAAAAATCAACAAAAGGTTGTGCAGCCCTTATAAATATGTGTGATTGTAAAATCCTAAATATGAAGCTAGCAGTTAGTTTAGCTGAAAATGTGGGGAAATGTTTCATTGTTTATTCTTAATGAACGTTGTCAAATAACAAAACAAATTGTTGTCTGTATAGAAAACTAAGCTAACCGGCTGCCATTCAGACACGAGAACAGTGCCAATCTTCTCATTTAACGTTGCAAGAGTAAAAAAAAAAAAAAGAAGCTTGTATTTCCTCAACTGTCAAAGTACACCTCTAAACAATGCATGAACTGATTAAAAAATAATATTTTACATTGGTAGAGGGAAACGCAACTCCTGTTACATCTATAGGCTTCAGTATACAGCATCATTCATCCTTGAACACATATGAGACTATGGATTTATGGATGAATTTTGTAACATTTCTCTTACTTTGTAGACAGTCAGCATTGAGCAGATCTTGACACTTTTCGTGGCATTTCACTCCACACTCGGTACAGCGCATGCCCTGGCGAGCGATCCCCCACAGCAGGCCCTCACACTCGTAGCAGTAAGTAGGTGTCGTGGCAGTCCACACCTCAAAGTTATGCGGGGTGGTGCAGGAGATGGGATAAATGAGGGCCTGGAGGGTCTTCTTATAGACATGACTCTTCTATACGCGTGCAGACAACAAAAGAGGAGGTTTAAAGGGGGGACGATCTTTGACCTTGAGAAAGGATGACATGAAAAATTGATCTGAGAACTGACCAGCTCTTCATTATGCAGCGTGCTGGATGTCAGGGCCGAGGTGATGCCTGCTTTCCTGGAGTTCTGAACCAGAGACTGAGAGACAGGACAGAAAGTCTCATTTTTCTTGGCTTCTTGGCCACTTTTTTTAATCAGTGAACAATGTGTATTATTACAATCTGCCTGGAAATATATACCAAATGGTTACAACAAGCTGGAGTTGACAACTTAAGACCCACCAGAAAGCTAGTGGATCCTGATAATATCAGTGTTTCATGAGCAAACGGTTCCAATGTTACTCACCATAGCCTTTGGCAACGAAGAGAGGGTGGGAGGAAAAGAGAGAGATTTAATATAATTAAAAGACAAGAAAGAGGAGGGAATTTTCCATGGACATGTAAATGTACAAAAAATATGCTGAGAAACTGATGTGGTTATTGAGCATTTGCTGTGTTTTGGAGGGATTAATAAAGACTGGAGAAAACAAGCATATTGCATTTTCAATTGTCCTTCTGGAAAAATAAAATAACATTGAGAATTTAATGTGTATTTTACATCTTCTAGTAAAATTTGAGGCATTTTAACCAAGGCAGAAAAAATGGAGTACTGATGTTGGAGTCATAATTTAATTTTTATTTTTTGTTAGTATAAGGCGTGAACCATGATTTAAAAGAAAAAGCAGCTTGTACATGTGAGTTACAGGTTCCTCCAGCAGATTTATACCTTTGGTGTCATTAATGAGGCGGTGGTAAGAAGGCATGGGGAAGATGGGAGGGTCAGGTTATGGAAAAGTCTGTTTTGAGATAGCATCTGGTAGACATCAGTGTCTGCAGAAACCTCTGGCCTTGCTAGTGGCCTCTCAGCCCTGCAGCTTGCTCTGTCATGCTCTAACAGCAGGGAAATTTTATCATTGTCAGTGAGCACAGCGGATGTAGTGCAGTAATAAGATGAAGAGAAGGACAATGAAAGAAAAATGAAGAAACAAATAGAAAGACAAGGACAAAACAACAAAAAGAAAGCAGAGAGCCAGAAGATGACCAGGAGCCTCTTTAGCAGTAAGGAGCTCTGAGCTGAGTGAGCGCTGGGCTGAGTGATCAATGGGCCGTGCACACGAGAGACACTTTAGTCTGGGAATATAAAGAGATTAGCACAGAAACTCACCAGATCTCTGACCAGAGGCATCGCTTTCCTCTTCCTGAGGTCTGGCATGCTGTCAATGCTATACAGAGCGCCACCCATCCTGGAGGCAAAATATGCACAGAATAGGATTCAGCATTCCTTATTTTTGTAGCTGCACTAGCTTCTATAACATGGATAAAACAACTCAGTTAGATAGTACAATGCAGTCAGATATTGAGGCCACGGGCCTGGCTTTGGGTTGGTAGGTTATAGATTTTCATTGACCCCAGTTGTAGTGTGAGTGTCACAGTTATTTACCCTGCTGATAAAAGCAGAGAGGCGATGCCAACACTTTCTCCTCGGGCCTGTGGAGAGAAAGAGAGAGAAGAAATGAGAAGGAAAGGCCTACAGGGTGCCATTAGAGCTTTGGCTGGAAGGACGGGAAGTATCATGTTTATAGCGCTGTACTATACTGTAGTGGCCTTTATAATGGGAAGAACAAAATCAAGAGATATTTCATGGAGTTCCTTGGCAAAAAGCAATATTTCATAGCAAGTTTCACTAGCTGCTGTTTCCACAATAACCTAAAGTGTTCCCAGAACTCACAAATAAATAATACAACAGTGGTACAAGTGAGAAATAGAAAAGGGGAAAGCAGGAAAGTGCTAAAGTCGTATTGTGTCTTTGTTATTGAGTCGGGTGACTGCTGACCGCTGATCAGCAATGGCTTCTCTGTGTTTGAGGATCATAGTAAAAGTAGATTACAGCCAGATGGCTATCTGGGTAATAATATTTCTAATTCTATCTGTTCTGTTATCAAAAGACACAATCTTTGTCTGTCTGCCTCTTCAGGGAACATCACAGAGCCCGGATGCTCGCGTCACACTGAGGCACAGGAATAGTCATGATGGGGAGAAACGCCTGGCTTTGAATATGATGCTTAGCAGGCTTACAGCAGCTTCCTATGTGCTGCTTTGCCCTGCGTAAACGAGCTGCACAGGATACATACAACATAAATTGGACTGATTAACACACTACTGGCCACACCCACCTGAGAGTCTGCTCCAGGCGTGGGTAATCAGAGCGGACTACATGCAAATCGCTACGAGGATGGCAAACAACTGAAAAGAAAATAATGAAATGGCAAAACAATACAAGGGGTAAACAGAAACTATCAAATAAACACAAGACAATACAGTGTAATCCACAGCAATAACCAAAAGCTGGAGAAAACCGTGGGCCAGTCAACAACAACAAAAACACAGTAACTGAAAAACATGCGGGGGCTGACGCAACAAGTCAGCGAGCTCAAACAGTGGACTTATAAATAACAACAACAGAGACAACATACTGTGTTATCCAGCTGCCTTCACCTGACATGAACGGGTCCAAATGTATATACACAAAGACACAGAGAAACACACACGGGCACACAGGCTGTACCTCTTGCAGCTGCAGTCGCACTCTGCTGAAAAGTCGAAGCCAGTTGGCTTTAGCTCTGGCTGGACCAGGTTCCATGATTTCTCGCTTTGGGAAGCTAAAACAATAATTACAGAGGGGAGAATATTTTCATTGATTTTAAATCAAATCAAAACAAAGTGACATCAAGGCACTTTACACATAGAGCAGGTCTAGACCAAACTCTTTATAAAATGATTTAAAGAGACCCAACAGATAATGTACTGTACTGTACTGTAATATATATTAATCACATTAAAGGGAAACTCCTCTGAGCTGTGTTTTTTTGGGGGTGTCAGCTGTACTTGGGGACTAAAAGCACAAAAAGCAAGTCACTAAACTTACAATGTGGAGGTGCATGTGCTGATAGTATTTATGAGGTTAATTGAGATTTCTTCTTCTATAGAGCTGTGAGGATTGAACAGTGTTCACCTTGGAGCAAGGGGCTCTTCTGTTTTCTCCTCAGGAGCTGAAGGGACACTGTCTGCAGCTGGAGGCTGCTCGGTGAGTTCAAGTCCGCCCTCAGGTTTGGGCTCAGCCTCCACGGGCTTTGACTCTGGCGCGGGAATGTGTGCTGTTGTTGTAGTGGTGGTAACAGAGGTGGTGGTGGTGGTGGTGGTATCTGGCTTTGAGAGTGCAAAGGTAGGTTTTGTGGAGTCTGAACTAAAAGGCGGTAATGTGTCATCTTGGGAAAGCGGAGGTGGACCCGGAGCTGAGGCTGGGGGCTGGAGCTGATCGGGGGCTGGGCGCTGCTGCTGATGCAGTGATGGCTGCTTCTCCAAAGGAGGTCTGGTGGTGGACAGCCCATCAGAGGGCGCCACCAAGGTGGGGGCAGTACTTGTGGGTGTTGGGGTGTAGGGCGGCTCCTGGTCTTCGCTGAGTGTGCCGTCAAGTGGGTACATATCTTCATCTTCCTCATATGGCATCTCCTCCTCATCTTCATAGTTGTACTCTCCTTCCTCCCCGTACATGTCGCCCTCGTCTTCATCATACAGCGCCCCCTCCTCGCCTCCATCTTTGACATAACCTCCCTCGTCGCTGTAGATGCCTTGGGGGTCTTCGCCATCCCAGCCTGGGGAATCGTCCTTGCCATAGCTGACCGAGGAGTGGCAGGAGTGATAAGAGTCATTCTCATCATAGAACTCCGAACCTCGCAAGCTCTCACCGTCTTCAGGAACAAACTCCTCACTGAGCTGAGAGCTGCCACGGCTCAGCTCACCTGATGAGGCGTAACGACTGTCTGTGGGACTAAAGGGAGGGGGAGATGCAGACACATGTTACATAAATACACACACACGGCTTTCTAAGTAGACTAGTTGAGTTCCCAGAGTTGGAATAAGGAGTTTGGTTGTTGGTGACACTTAAGGAACTTGTGCTGGGGCCGGGGAGGGAGGCAGCTAATCAACGGGAAAAGAGGAGAGATTTAAACCAACCAATGAGGAAGCAGGGGATCAAACTAGTGATGCATCTATGTAACTGTTGAGGGAACCCATTTTTTTAGTGAATGGAAAGTTTACTATGGATACTAGTTCACTCACAAATAAGTACAGAAACACACCATAGAAAAGCATGTGATTAGAAGAAGCACAAGAACACAGTCTCTGAATAGGCCTATTTAAATGGGAGAGAGTGAACCTGGAGAGGTTGGGGGTAATTTATGAGCCTGGTGGAAGAAAAACAGCCTCTTTCTGTAGATAAATAAGTGAATAATATTTATTCACAATGATGAATGAGGACATCAGACATTGAGGCAGACCATGAGTCAGGGAGAGATTTGAGACACATACAAAAGCAACACACACACACACACACACACACACACACACACACACACACACACAAATGTGCTCACACATTATTATTTCGTCTCTATTGATTACAGTCAGCTTGGTTCAATAATGCATAGCGCAGGAGCAGTAAAGGTGAACTATATAATGGCTTTGGGCAGTGAGCCCCAGGGAATTCACAAATAAAGATGACTGGATGCCTAAATACTAATTTATGACACCCTTGTTCTTCTCTATTCATCAGGTATCGCACAAACAAATGATTGAATAGAAATGCTCATCTACACTTTCTCAGAAGAGAATAACCACAACATATTGTAATGTAGATGAAAGTAACCATAATCTATCTTGACCTTTCTGCGAGCTCCCCATTGCCGGGTTGGCGGCCTTCTTCTGTCTCACAAGTGGAAATTAAATGTGTATAATTGCCAAGCGTGGGGCACCCAGAATTAGACAGAGCTCTCCTTAAGGTCTCACACAGGATGAGGCAGTAATAACAGGCTGCCACGTTAGCAGACAGATAGACAGATTCACAGAGGGTTTTCCATAAAGTCCAACCAACAATTAACCCAACCAACACACACACACACACACACATTGCCAATCACTCACCCAACAGAAAACTGCACAGAACTTAAGAATAAGAATTTAAAAATGAAGAAGATGGACACGATACATTATCGGTGATACTGATGTGATTCTTCACTGGGAACACAGTAAAGATAGATGCAGGACCAGTGGTTTTCTATTAAAGATACAGAATATATACATATAGAGAGACAGGGTAAGAGCGCATGCATGCAAGCACAGCGAGCGAGGAGGACGGGACAAGTCCACCACTGACGTCACAGCGAGACGGAGTCACAGGCCGGAGCAGGAGGAAGAAGAAGAGGAGGATTTGGAGAGGAGGTACAGAGACCCACCTATCGGACAGTGAATGCCTACTGTCTAGAGAATACTGACGACTGGTGCGTCGGCTCGACCCTGAGCCTGAGTCGATATCGCTGCGCCCGTTGGTGGCCGAGTCTAAACTATCATAGCGTCTGGTAAGAGGAGCAGGGAGGGAGGTAGGGAGGAAGGAAGAGGTGGGAAAGGAGCATCAGTAGAGCTCAGTGCAAATCTTTCAAAGAAAGCTCTAACCAAACTGAGCCTCTGCACTGCCCGGTTAAAGGACAGGTTCACATTTTTTCAAGCCTGTCTTAAAACATCAGTCGTCTGCCTGTACGAATATTTCTGTTGACACTGCACATCAGGAGATCCCCTGTTCATGCAATTCAAATGTAAGTGATAGGCAAAGCTAAAATGGGCCTTCAACCACCTGCCTTTTTCAAATCAAGTGGGCATAATCATAAAATTACTCTTCTTAGTGTGAAAGTCCTTTGTGTTTACAGTCCCCAAAACACTGTCTGGACGTTGGGAGATGTTTGGAGTCCCATTCATCCACAATGAATGGGACTCTCCAATCTAAACAGCCATTAAGGGCAGGAGTAATGATTTCTGCAAAGTGATGTGTTTTAAGACAGTTTGAAAAATTATAAACCTGTCATTTAAACTTCTGCATGAAGACCTCTAACTCAGGTTGAGTATTTTACCCCTCAAACCTTCTGTTTCAGTTTTCTCTCTGCAATGCATCATCTGCCGTCTGTATAACACATGTCCAGAAGTGATCAGAAATACTGCAATGTCCATGAAATAAATAACATTTATTTTCTGCAGAACACAGTAGAGCAGAGGACGTAATATGGGGTTTCTGATGCTCATAAACTCAACATGCATACAAAGGTGCAGGCATACATACACACTCCCACACACAGTAACATACAAAAGATAACCACAACGGCCCATTTCATTTGTGACCTGTATACAAGAAGTGTGTGTCTGTGTATGCTTGTATACACAGGCCAGGGTTAGTCTCTAGGGGAAGAGAGCACAGCGAGACAGCATGTTACTATGTACAACACAGTGTAACAAAACAAGCTCAGCTCCCTCTGGGCTATATGTTGGACTCCAAAGGGATTTATTAACAAAAAAATTGTTTATCAAAAATGGGAAGGGTGATATCATATTCGCTGCATTAAACAAGCTTTCTCTCTTGAAGGTTTTGCTGATATATTCCAACAACAGCCCCCCCGGGTAATCTAATTGGTGGACATGAACAGCTAGACTCAGGGAAGAAAAGGAAATCTCTGCTATCGCTGTGGCTATTTTGATGAGTGTAGTGTGTGTGTGTGTGTGTGTTTTACCTCATGGCTCTGTGGTCATAGTCCAGCTCGTGGATGTCATCATTGTAGGAGTGTCTGTAGTGCTGATGTCTCATGGGATACTGGTGCATGGAAGCGTTGGGCTGCGAGGTGGTGTAATATGGAGGCGGGATGCTGTTACTGGTCTCACTGCGATAGTCGCTGTCCCTGTCGTCCACTGCGCTGTCTGGGTCGTCGTCTGGGACAAAATGAATGGACAAGAACAGACGGTATTATAATTCTACAGTGTCCATATTTTGGCTTTTATAACATAATTTTTATGACATCAAACAGGGTGTCAGGGTGTGGAGCAAACGCTCTGAACTGTCCCCAGTGTTTGGACAGTCATGACAAAATTAGATCAACAGAAAGGCAACTGCAAATATTTTGGCTTCATAACTGATGCTAAAATTCCCTCTCTTAAAAATCTAAAAATCCATCTCTGCAGAAGGGAAGGTCAGAGCGGATGGGTGTGGGGAAAAAAAAAACAAACAAACATATTCACAAGACAGCTAATGGGTTCTGAGGAAAACTGCACAAGATCATTCCATTAAGGGAGACATGAACAATAAATAGAGAATTGCTCAAAGTCATTAGCTGAGGCGTATGAACGAAACTTACTTTGCTGATCTCCCCACAGACTCCAATTACCTGCGAGGAGATAAAGGATTGGGAAAACCAAATCAGGTTTTGGCCATAAATTAAACACATCATTAGTCACACTCTGGGTAAACACACTTAAGAAAATAAGCATTTTTATGTGCACAGCGTCAGGGAAAGCACGTGTTTATATATGCATATATGCATAGAAAAGCACAAGGTCTTTAAAGTAGCTTAGCTCGAAATGATCTTTTGTTTTCATGCTGCTGGCCTTGATGCTGCTAAGTAACAGAAAACATTGACATTGTATTGAACCCACATAAGCACCATATTACTTCCCAACCTCTACTGCCCGTGTATTTATACGATGCACACTTATCTCCCTGTGCCATCATCATCACACAAACAGGCAGGTTGATATGTCTGACAAACCAGTGCATGTCGGCTCACATTCATTACACATGTGGCACCTATAAGTCATTTTAGTGCTCACGCTGGCCTGAACTTGCTTGATTTGTCACATCAAGTTGCCTCCCTCTCTTCGTGATTTAGCTCATCTATCACCCTCATCTCTTCCTCCTGCCTCGCCCTGTTCTCGATAATCCAGGGAAACGGCGTAGGGGGGAGAGGGGAGAGAATAAACTGGAGGCAAAAAAAAGGACACAGCGTGGGGTAACACAGGAGGAGGCGGGTGGGGAGGGTACAGGCAGCACTCACAGCACTGTGTGGTTGGTGCATGTAGTGGCTGCTCCTGTTCCTCTTCATATGCATACTGGGGAAAAAAAAACACATCTCAGAAAATGGTCTTACATTACCCCTGAGGTAAAAGCATTCATTCTTGAAATTCTGTTGTTATTGGAAAGCCGTTAATTTAGGATAAAGACATAAAAGAAAATGCTATTAGGAGGAAGGAATAAATAGGTAAGGAAATTCAGTTAAAGGAGTGATGGGAATGTGATGTAAAATGTTCTTACATCTTGATCTCTCATTGCATTAAGTTGCTCAAGTTTCTTGGCCCAGTATCTGGCTTCTTCCTCTGGAATGTCTGCAGCACACAACAAAAACAAAAACACTTGACACAGTACTCTGCTCTGCAAATTCGATATTGGACAGTATGATTAATTCTCTTTTCTATTTATATCTCTTGCTATGAGCCCCCAAATTAGGTTGTGAGGGAAAGTGCAACCATAGCATTGAACAACAGCTTAGCATCAGGCTGAAAGTTAAACTGGGTGTGTTCAATTGTGTGTCCAAAATGGTGTTTTGTGGCAGCTGTAATCACACCCTGCCGTGGTGTCATAGGGTCCTGCAGTGCAGAGAGTCTGGCACAGTCTGGTTCTCAAAAAAACGTACGTTTTTGAATTTATTGTCAATCATGTAAGTTAGAGACCACTTCGATAATGGACACTGCAAGAAATCACAATAGTAATAACATTATAGGTAGTTGAAGGTTTGCATCGTACTAGTAAGTCGTATTAGTCATATTACTGATTGTCAAAGCAGTGGCCGTCATCATTCTGCTTATATTCAGTTGAAATAGTGCATGTAAAAAAAAAATATATATATAGAAAGCACAGGACAGAACAAATGAAAGTAATAAGGATAGACCTAGTGGCAGTTCAAAACGGGTGTCAAGCAGCAGTCTGTGAAAAGTCGGGTCTTTGGTTCCACAGATCTCACTCTCGGCCATGATCACATTGGAGTCCAGAGTCAGCCACTGACCTGGACCCTCCTGGAGAGAAAAGGAAGAGGAGGAGGATGACATATAAATCAGGGTTAGGGTTAGGGTTAGGGTTAAATAACCTTTTGAACCTTTGCCCTGACCCCGCCGTCTCCTATTCTCTCTGGGTTTTTTTTTTTGCAATTTAAAAAGTATAATTCAAATGTATGAGGGGAAAATGTAAAGTATCAGTTAAGTCATTTGAGTATTGCCTCAAAGTGATAACACAAGTTTTTAAATGTTCACCAAGAATTAGTTATTGTACATAATGTTCTTTTATAAACCTTGGACTTGGCCTTTTTACATGTTTGTAAGTACAAAGATTGAAAGCGCAAGCAACAATTAGTCAGCTTTAGAACTGCAAGAGATATTTTTTATCTTTCCAGAGAGCCAGAGAAACATTTTCCCCTGCTTCCAATAGTTGTGTTAGGTTGAAATAATTGCCTCCAGGCTCCAGCTTCATACTTGATTGATCTTCTCATCAAACTCTCAGCAAGAACATGCATTTCCCAAAACGTTAAACCATTTCTTTAAGTGAAAAATAAAAGAAAAGGCGTTTCATTCATTGGACCGAAAAAAGAAGTGATAGATATAAGCCTCATCACTCCAAGTTTACTCTGAACTTTATCAAAGCTGGGAAAAAGCCTCAAGTCAAACAAATATTGACCTACAGCTCCTAACAGAAATCTTATAGCCTAAATCGGTAACGCTACCATCTGTGCCCACCACACCATCATACAGTTTACCTTAATTAAGTAGATACTAATTCCAAATTTGGACTTTCTTGCTTATGTCAAGAATAATATATCTTATAAAGGAAGCAGGAGATATGTTACACTAAAAATAAAAAAGAGCAGCATACAGCTGGGAAATACGCAAACTAGTACTAATTTTCTTACTGGTAACCAATACTAACCTCTGTAAAACAAAACACACATGTGCTGTCCTTTGGTTTCACTGCTTTCCTATTTTTATTATTATTATTATTATTATAGGAACGCATAGCATAGATTGATCTGCATATAGCAATTAGTATTCACTTCCAACATGGATGAATATTAAGTGAGCCTTGTGTGAAAAGCCCCTCAGGATTAATATTGATGCTGCACAGTTTCTGCATTTAATTTGACACAATTTTTACTTTCTATACATTTTAATTAGATGTACACACAACAGAAATACAAATAAAAGTGAGTCACCAGTCTCCTGCTTTCACGTAATGACCACAAAATGTGAAAAGGCTTTGGGTTTCTATCATGAGTTGATTTGGCTCATTTAGTCATTATATTAATTCATCACTTATCACTGTGTATACACAGTAACTTAAAACCAAAAGGAAAGAAAAGGCAGCAGTGTACCTCATTGGACTGTCGTATGCTGTGCAGGGGGATCCATAAGGTTCCCACCATGGTGTCCCAGATTAGGCCTTTATTCCACACCTCCACCGTCAGGCCCAGATCCAGGCGGTTTATTTCACTGCTCAGCAGAAAAAAGAATATTACAGAGAGCTGAGAAGAGACAGGGTTATATGTAGGCATCTCATTGCATAGCGGCTTTTAAAAAGAAATACAGTCTGTGTCATCAGGAGCTGCACTTAATTCTGGTGATAGATATGCACTGTGATTCAATCTGCTGAGGGAAATGAGTCACTCAGCATGAGGATGAAAAGAGAGGGCGATTGTCAACCAGCCCGTTGGCAAGATATAAGAGAGCATTGATAGGATAACAACAAAGACTATCTACATTTCTGTGTGACAAACAACAATGAACTCTGCCTCATTTTCCCATGAAGCATTAACACGACATACAGCAGCAGAAGAAGTATCAGGGATTGGTAATGTGACTACAAATTTATCTGACAGATTATCAACTCTCTAAACACCTCATTGTTGAACGGTGCTTCTTCCCAAGCCCACTGGCTGCATTAATCGAATCAAAAGCTAATAAAAGCCACAGCTTGATATGAAAATGCATCTTTCTGTTTGGCTGGGATGTAATATACAAAATGGCTGAACAGGGGGATACCTTGGAAAGTGGAGAGAAGGAGATATGAGGGAAGGAGCGTTTTTCAGTTTAAAACTCTGATTACCCTACATTATTATTATTATTATTATTATTATTATAAAAATGGTAGACCTTCTGTAGTTATGAGGTGTTATGCAGCTGGGATATGAAACTTTCTCGACCAGGTGTGTGAAGCAGATCAGATGTTATGTCATCTGCACATGCAAAATGACACTGAAAGGCAAAAAGCAAATAAAAAGTGGAGGTCAAAAATATTTGCTTTTATGAAGCAGAAACATCATTGCTGCTGTTGTGTGTTGAAAATTTTTCATCTTTGTGGTGATATCTTTATTCGTGCGACTAAACAGTATGTATTTTTTCATCTTTAATGCATGTGGATGTAGATAACTGAAATGATTGATACTTTCCCTCTTTCAGAGGGCACAGATGAGTAATGATGTCAAAAAGCCACTGTGACAGAAATGTTAAAGCTGAAGGAAATGGAAACAGAGCTTTAAACTGAAAGCTGTTTTCCAGTGACTCATTGTCTTCCCTGCGCTGTAAGACTCGCTATGGACAGCTTTTATAAAATGATAAAAATCAATACAACAAAACCAGAGACATCCTCTTGTTAAATTGTTCCTTGTCAAAACATATAGCCTACATTACCCACAATGCAATGTATACAGTTATTTGTCTGTGAGGCCAATACAGAAATAATTCCTCCAAAAACCACAATCATCATGAAGGGAGAAGGTTGATCACATTATAATGGTCTTCATAACTGGAAGCCAGGTATGAAAAGCAGAAAATAAAGTAAGAAACCTTCATTTGGCACAATTAGGCACCTTAGGCAAAGTCAAACATGACAGGTGCTTAAGGGTGAAAAGACGAGAAAAGAGGAGTAGAAGACTACAGAAAGGGCAAGAAGCACTCACAACATGAAATCCTGCTCCCAGCACGGCTGACTGCCGCGCACAGCGATGGTTGTGCTTTTAACATTCTGCACCTTCAGTGTCACGTATGTGTTAAATTTCTCTGTGAAAAGGAAAACACAAATAGCACTGGTTAGGCCGGGATTCAGTGAATGTTAGTAACAAATTGATGATCTCCAAAGGTCATATGTCAAAACGCACCTTGGGGTCCATCAAGCTTGGCTTTCTTGACTGTAAAAAAAAAATTGAGAGAAAAGCCAATAAATTAGTCTAACAATGGCAAAAGTGAGTGATGTATTTGTCGCCCTTCAGTGATTGCACATTTTTGGTGGTTTAAAGGTAACGACAGTTTGTTTCATGTGTGCAGTGTCATGTAGTGTTACTCTGCAGTTCTCTGCATTTGTGCGTCAAAGTATGGCTGGTTGGTGATTCACAGAAGACTGACATTTCAGAAAGAGGATGGATTGGGTGGGGCTTTCGGGGTGGGGGTCTCCTCAACCTGGTTCTCTTCTCTCCTCTTTTGGGCATAATGCCAAGATCTCAATATGTAAAACTGCATTTATTCACCAGTTGATGTCAGAGTCGGGGAGTCACTGGGCCAGAAGGTGACAGTAAGGAGAGCAGCATCCTCTCTGAATGGTGTGTGTGTGTGTGTGTGTGTGTGTGTGCGTATTGTCAATAGGGGGTGGTGGATAAAAGACTAATCATGAACGTCTTTTGTCTAACACAATAGATGAAGCTCTTATAAGATGCCAGCTCCTCCACACATGGAGGTACCAGATTGACTTTTAAAAACCACAGTGACGTCAAAGGCGTTTTCATTATTCATTCGATCCTGCACCCTGCCGATGCCCAGCATCACCATGTTGGACGGTGAGATATTAATATACAGAGATCCGGTTTTCATCCCTGCTGACTGCCTCTTGCCTAGTACTACATTTCCAGAAGGAAATACAGAGAAAAAAAGCACAATATAAAATAAATCTAATTGACCCTCAACAGTAAGCCATTAGATCCATCTGAGCGTCACACAGATCCATCTGTGTGACCAGTTAACAGAATGACTTCATGAGGCATAACCTGCAGTCCAAAGGTCAGAAAAGAGGCAACCAAATAAAGAAGAAGTCCAGAAAAATGATGGTTGCAAAGGTAATGCTGGTAGAGGGCATGCTCTGATTCAGTTTCACACTGAGTAACAGCAGAGCAGATATGATAATCATTGTGGATAAATTTGCTTCTAAAAATAGCCCAACCCCAGCAAATCCCTGGGAAAATGCTTATCATTTAAATATCGCTATGATTTATGAAGTAGGTGGTGGAGTAATTGGTGCGGCAGCACATGTGCCTCTTAGCCAACTTCAAAGTAAAATCCCCGTGCTGATATCTTAGCTGCTGACAAGGCAGTCACACATGAGGGGTAAGGAAGGTTCATCTTTATGGAAGCACTGAGTATACATTTGACGAAAAGACATCCAAATGAATTATTTCAGCTTCAGACTGACTGTAAATGACAGATGCAACCGGGCAACACTCTCCCTCTCCCTCAAACACTGTGCTGTTCTCACCATCAATCAGTTATTGGTTCTCTCTCACTCTCTTCTCCAAGCTTCCCCTGCCATGTGGAAAGTGTGCACGTGTGCTCCCTTTCTATCTCTTTCTCTCGTGCTCCATTAATCTCTCTGTGCAGCCGGATGCGGGCAGAGTGAGCTACATCCCCAACACTAAAAATAACCACTTCAGTGTGACAAGGGTGGGGGGTGCAGAAAGGGGGGTAGGGTACTTACAGCTCACAGGCACAAGACCAAACCACCATCGCTGCAGTTACAGCACAGAGGGAAGAGTGAAAGGGAGTAGGTGTGACATATTTCTGCAAACCCTGAACAGAAATGTTGATTCCCTGCCACAGTAATTACAGGATCTCAGTTTTACTTGCTTTGCCAGGGAAAATGTAACAAATCCATTCACTCGTGTCCTGGTGAAGAGATGCTAAAAGGGTGTTTATTTCCTGAGGTTTTGCAATCAAAAGCTTTCAAAGGAGCCCACACTTCAGAGCAATTACACATGACATCAGGAACAACGATATAAAACCATAGACTGAATTTTCAGTCGAGAAACTCTGATATTAAAGGAGAAAGTAATGATGTACGCAATTAAGTTAAAAAAAAAAAGAAAAGGTTATAGAGACGAAGAGGTCATTACTGTCGATCTCTGTCTACTCTGCCCATTAAAAGTCAATCACACACCAGCACACCACCTGCAGGAATATATTAACAATGTTGATTATACCTGCAATAGGACTACTTCAATCTAGTTATGTGATTTAATATTTTTTCCCAAATCCACAAGAAAACCGGGCAAATTCTTCACAACCTACCTTGACAATTGCGCAGCAGTCATACTGGAGTACAGGAGCATAAAGTGTGTGTAGCTTTGGGATAATTTAAACATAAAACACACATTCTATGTTGTATCTGTTGTACACATTTCAATTTTGGGTGTTGCGCCGAACAAACAAAAATAAAAAGCTAACGAAAACTTGGTGTTTTGTGTCTTACTGTCTGTCTGGTTTAACCAATGATCTGAATACATATGTAAATAATCTTAAGTAGGTGTTAATGAAAGAAGGTGACACTAATGAGGATAGCTTTCATAGCTCACTCTGCTATGAATTTAGGGTTAGAGTTAGAGAGAGAGAGAGAGGGAGGGAGTGGAGGGGTTGCCAGATCTGAATATGCTCATTCAGCTTCTATGGCACAGGATACTACTGCATCTAACATCACCAGACGTGATGTAGTTCAGAATAACTCAGTGCACCATCATCATCCCCTTTATTACTTCACCTCGCTCTGCTCACCGCCACAGTGAAAAAAATATAATATCAATATAAACCTAGCAGCAGGCCTGTAACAGTGTGTAGAAACTAATGAGAAAATGCCAACGGAGACCTAAAATACCATTGGGGTTGCTATGCCAACAAAGCTTCAGGAAATAAAGCAGCCATCAACGAGCCTGAATCGCAATCCTGGCATCTGTGCAATCAGCTCTAGCACTGGTGTCAACAACATACAGTTGCAGCCTCTTCAAAAACACTACACACCTGCTGCTACTTCTCCCTCAATCTGAACAAGACGCTTGAAGGAATCGCTTTTAATTTTTGTGTGACTGTTCCTGGATACCACCGGGCTCTATATTTGTCAAGTGTCAGCAGAGGAAATCTATGGCAAGTTTGTAGTTCAAATGCCCCCCTAGTTCCAGTTCAAGTTGTGACTGAGGAGCTTTGATGAACTATGGAAACACGCACCAATTCAGCAAAGACTTTAGAGAGCTGCAAAGAGCCCTCTTCAAAGTTGTTTAAGATTTGTGACAAGTGATAGGACCGTGATGTGCACATTTTCAGACACACGTGTGGTTTAAGGGTCAGTCAATTTCTTGAATATCATAAAAAGGTTCTGAATGTTAAAAACAAAAGGAGAACTCCGTGTGAAAAAAAAAAAACAACACTTCTGCTGACAGTGATAGAGTATGTGTCAGATGATTTAAACTTTAGGTTTTCAATGTGTGCAACTGAGGAGGTCACATGAGACTCCCAGGATAATAGCATTTAATCCCCCTGACATTTAGTAAACCTTTCCAAATCTATTTCAGTCATTCCTGAGAACGACTGTCTCCCAATTAAACGAAAGTAAGGTTAAATAAAAAGAGGTCTTCAGTCTTGTTTCAGAAACCCCCACCCTACAGAGCTTTACATGCTTTATATGATCACAAGTCTGCCCTGCCTTTAAATGAGTGGAGGCTTATCATCAGAGAGAATCAGTGATAAGACCTTTGACGACAGACCAACTCACAGACTTCTCTGAAAACAATTACACACGCACTACCAATGACAAGACAGACATATACAAAGCAGTCATAAAACAGCAGTGTTTTAAGATTGGCCTTCTTTACACCTTATAAAAACCAGTTGAATTGAATTATTCAGAGGAGCAGGCTGTCACTACAGAGCACAGTCTATCGGAGAAATCACGTGGGTCAAAGAAAGCCTATATGCGCCTGCACACGCCTTTTTCTTCTAGTGCATTAATCCATGAAGGCTGAGATGCAGCATCTACATGTACGTTGATTTTTAAAAAGCAATTGCCATCAGATGTCTGCCACCAAACACCCAAAGCTTCTGCAGCACTTTGGATTACATCTTGTTTTACTACGTTTGGCAGCGGCTGCCAGAAAGCATACACCTACTCCATAAATCGATACTATAGCAATGCCAGGTTTTGGAAAAAGCAATACAGGCTGGCATGGGAGGCGGCATGAGTGAGATACTTCAGGTGATTGACTGTTAACTAAGAAAATAGAGTCTAAAAATACAAAATAACCTGAATTTGAACGGAACTGATCGCCAAATGAGTGTGAATTGCATCAAACTGCAATTTAAAGAAAGTTAAAAAAAAAAAAAAAAAAGAAAAAAAAGAAAATTAAAATAATAAGATTTTTGTGTACATTGGCTATTCTAAAATTAGGTAAATCTCAAACAGAGTAATAATGCGACTTGGAGCCATTTGGGCTTCAGTCCAGCCCAGCCAAGACGTGGAGTAGGTGTCAGTTTTCCTCTTACCTCCGACGCACAGCAATGACATTTCTTATGTGCGCCTTTAGTACAGAATCCAGCTTCTTCGCCAGCTAATCTGTGCGGCTGTCAGTCCGGGAGAGACTCGCTGGGCTGGGGATGGAGAAGCCGGCCGTCGGTCGCGGACACCGGGCCTGGCGGGGCTAGTTACGCCGGTCAAAGAAGTCTTCGCACTTTGAAGGGGGACGCCAGAGCCGCAAATCTGTCTGCCTTGCTTTTATTGCGATGCTGCCTGTCTAAAAATTGTGCCTCCCCCCCCCCAACCCTTACACCTTCTCTCAGCTTCTCGCTCCCCAACACACAGCCATCTTGTTCAGCTTCAGCACCACCGCTGCGTGGACAGCTACTGGTAGTGACGTCAGGGCGGCGAAGTGTGTTGGGGGGGGGGCAAAACTCCTTACACCTACATATTGTACTGATCTCAACAAAATAACCTGGACCCACTTTTAAGGAAACACTTGAATTGCAGAAGAAAACCTGACCATGTAACCACTACTGTTACTGCGCATTCACCTTCAATGGATGTAAGAATATATACATGCATTGAAACAATGAGTTGGTTGTTGCAATATATTAGTCATAAGCATTATCAGTCATTAGTCATAAACTATTAATTTGATAGTCAATTAAGTCACTTTCAGGCCAGAATGGTAAATATTTCAGTGTGAATTGATATTCAAGATTGAATATCAGATTTGATATTTCTATGTGTTTATCGTTACAGTAAATTGTGTATTTTTGGGTTCCAGACTGATGCTCATCGCATTTTATAAACAAAAAATTTATTGGTAGATTAGTTTAAAGCGTAAATCATTTTTAGCTGTAGCTCTTAGGGGAGTATGTTTACTCATCTAAAGGAAATGAGTAGGAAAAAAATTGTAACCTGTCATAAGCAATCAATCTTGAAGTTTAGGTATTTCTGAGTCACCACAAACTGACTTACCCTTAAACTCTGGTTCATGTTATAATTACTGCCTCCTGAGTGGAACAACATCTCCTCCTGCTGGAACACAACATCCTCTGCATCTTCAGAGTCTGTTTTAGGGCTAGTCCTCCAAAAATCACATAAAAGAAGCAAGTTTTACGAATAAATTCTATGTAAACACATAAATCTGAAGAGTGGTTTAAGATAAAGCGTGGTTCAACACAACTGCGTGCGTTCCAACTTTTGTTGCCATCATTTTCAGTATGGTTTAATGAACATTTCAAAAAAATACAAATGTACACAAATATATAATATTCTGACAATCCCACAACCTGCCATTATCAATGTAACTTCAAACATTGATATGCTTATGTTTTATTTTTACTTTCCAGTTGTTTTTCATGCAAACTAACTAACTAAACTAACTCTACGTACATATTTTCTACCTAACACAGGCCAAATGGCATTTAATGTAAACTGTTTAATAGGCTTATCTTATTGGACAGTTCAGGCACCTGCAGGAAACTACTGATACAAAGCTATTCGATAAAGTTAGGGTCACTCCAACAGTACTTATGGCAGTTAAGAGGTTAAAATCACATCACATTTTTTTTATATTCTTTTACTGTAAAAACCCTCAACACTTCCACACAGATTTACATTCACAAAAAAATCCTGTGCATGAATACACATATTCCACAGAATAAGCATATTCATAAAGGGAGACATGTGCACATAGTCTGTGTGTGGTCTGATGAAGTGTTTGCACCCTTGCCTGTACCATCATTAAGATAACCACATGTGTTGTTGAATGGTACTGACTTGACCTAATACTACTGAGCTCGTCATGTGTCCCTCTGACGCAGGAATGAAAGGACCACAGGAAGGAGTGTCCTCATAACTTCTCACTGACAAGGAATTGAATGACGCAGACAAAGAAAACATGACATTTAGAAATACAACTTAAATAAAAGATTCGAAAGAAAAAGAGCTGAGATTTACAACAATGTGTAGTAGGTAGTGTCATATCAGTGATCAGGAGATATTATTATTGGTCAAAAACAGGTTATTCTGCTGTGATGCATCTGCTATAATTGTTAAAGATGTTTCATTTACCTGTCAAGATGAGAGAGGACCTCACAGAGCTGGCTGAGCAGAGCGCGGTGCTTATGGGGGTTTCCCTCCAGTACTCCACTGAGGCGACTCAGGTATGAGTCCAAGTTCCCAAGAGAGGCTGTCTCACCTGTACCTGTTCAGAGAGAAAAACACCTTACTTATACATTTCTTTTTATTGGTGCACTGCTCCGAGACCACCCAGTCTATATTATGACCAAATGATCATAATATTATCATATAAAAAGAACCTTGTAGGAAAATTTAACCTGAGAGCAGCAGAGCTAATATCATTAGTAGTTGTTTCCTCCTGTCTAAATGACTGCTGACCTGGCAGTGGGACTGTAGAGAGACTGTTGACCAGTGTGTGTTTAATAGCCAACAAATGTTGTTGAAGAGCCTGAGTGCGTTTCTCGTCCTGCCCCAGTTCAGCCTCAAGGCGCTCCTTAGCATTGTACATGTCCTTTATATGCCGCTGTAATACTGCATTCTGCTCCTCAAACTCAATGTTGGCCTTACGGAGCCGTCGCAACTCTGCCTCTCGAGCTGAAACCAGAAATTGAAGTAAAAATGAGAGTAAAAGATTTAGTCTTAAGTCTTAGTTAAAGTCTTCCAAGACAATAAAATAAATGCACAATTCTGTTGTTCCTGCAGACAACAGACAACTTTGTGCTTCATTTGTGATGTATCAGAATAATTATTTTCCATTTTCAGTTACCTTTGTTTTGATCAAGAAACTCCTCAGTGAAGATAGGGATGTCAAATCTGTTTGACAGCTCAGATGCCTGAAAGATAAAAGTAGTAAATGGATGACGTAGCTGTTTGTAGTTCATTCAATCAGGACATTGCAGAAAATACAGTAAATTGAGGATATAGAAGATACAGAATATATAGGCATGTACCTTTGGTAGAGATGACCCTGAACTAGTACTGATGATGACAGATGGAGCATCTTCTGAAAGAAAAAAATGTGGCCATGAAACGGCTCATATGGAGCAAAATAAAAAAAAATTTACACGTACCATTGCCCTGGTGATGCAGTCTTTATGTAGAATAAAAAATACAAATGTTCGAGCTGTAAACAACATCATGAAAATGAATTCACCTTTCTTGATCCTTTTGTCTTGTATCTTAGCACTGGTGATCTGATAGGCCTCAGTCTGTTGGTATTCCTTTAGCTCCTGTGCATACTGCATTTTCTCCCGCTCTGCCTCATCTAGATAGCGCTATCAATAGACAAATAACAGTGTTACTTTACTGAGGGGGAAAAAAAATCTGACTTCCCTCAAGAACTGAGTTATTTTTTAAAAACAAAAAAACAAACAACAAAAAAAAAAGGTCATGTGGCCCCTTTTATCATAAAAATATTTTGTCTGTGCAGTTTTCACAGCCATCAGAATGGAAAGGACATAACCAAGATGGCAACGACATATTTATGGAAAATAAACAACAGAAATATTGCTGCTCCATGAAACAAAACCCAAATACAGCAACATTCTTGACTGAATTTCCACATCATTGTGGATATCTGTCCAACAGACCTCTTTTGCTAGATAGAAAAGAAGTTTGAAAAGTTACCTGTTTGTCATTTGGAGCTAATCTTGTCCATTCTGCTCCAAGTCTCTTGGTGATCTCTGGAAAAGGTAAGTCGGGGTATCTGGCCCGCATATGTTCCCGTCGTTCATTCAGGAAGCGGACATATCCTGTAACTGGTGCCTTGGGACCATTTGGTAGCACCTTCTTTCTCTTCTTTCCCTTCGGCCAACCTCTCTTTTTAGGCTGCAGAGAGTAGAGACAGCACTCTTGGTCAGTAAAATGTTTGCAAATCATTGTTGTAGCATTAAATATCTTTGTTCCATCGTCCATTATCCACAAATCGTCCACAAATATTTGAGGAGCTGGTGGAGCAGGGAGTAGAAAGTGCCCCATGAACAAAAGGCTACAAGGTCCTCATCTGTGACGCTGGTTCAGTTCCAGCCATGTCATTTCACTCTCTTTCTCCCCCGTTTCCTGTCACTGTTCCAGCTGCCCTTTCTAACAGAGCCAGAAAAGGTGAAAAATAACAAGAAAAATCTACAACAAAAATAGAAAAACTTTTTTTTTTGGGGGTGGGGGGTGGGGGTCACATAAATTAATCAGTTCTTAAAAATTGTCAAATTTGATCTTGTTTTGACAAATTGATTATTTGATAAATTGTTCCAGACCCCATACATAGGGTTGATAGAAGGACTACTTTAGTGCAGCTTTGGAACCTATAGTTTGTCTTTTTCACAGTAGTTTTCTACTGTATTTATTGCCATGCATTTCCCCCACCCTCCTGTAAATAAAAAGTTTAAACTGCTTTGTGACTTTTGATTCCAGGACTGTTTCAATGGTGTGAATTACTTGTATTGTGTTTAATAAATGGAAATGCCCGCATTGTAACAGTGTAGTAAAACCCTTTATTTAAAACGTTTCATGAAAAGCAAAACTCCACTGCAAATCATGATAATCCAACCTATGCAGTAATATTCACAAAGCCTGTTTACTGTGCTGGGATGCAGCAGGACTCACCTCTTCTTGTGGCTGATCCCCTGAATGTGAAGCTCTGAGCTGCTGCGATGCATCACTCTGCTCCTGTTTGATCCCTCCCATGGTCTGGTTCCGTGCAAGTCTGCAAACGGGTCTCTATCCGGTGGGGACGGAGTGAGAAGTTGTTGGGTTTTTTTTGTTTGTTTGGTTTTTTTTTTTTTAAGAAAAGGGAAAAATATATTTTTCACATTAATGTCTCCTGTGCTGATGCTAACCTGCCTGCTAGCAATTCAGTCAGGCTAACTGGCCGCACAGTTGTAACACACGTACACGCATACAGACACACACACACACACACACACACACACACACAACGGGCACAAAGGTAATCCAAACTGCTCACTGTCCTATACGAAAAGAAAAAAAAATACTGCTATTAAATATGTTTTTGTACATTTAATAATGTTTTCCGGCCCCGGACAGTGACGGTTTTATACCACAGTCTCTACTTTTTTAGGATAAACGTTATATTACTCACCGATAATGAACCCCTGTCCAAACAGGAAGAGAAGCCAGCCTGTCCTCTGATTGGCCGGTTCGGAGACTCACGATTGGGCCCCGCCCCCAGTGTGCGTATGCTGCTAATGTCTGTTCAAAATAAATAAATCAAGCTGGTTTCCGTAAACATTCAGTCGGTTTTTCGCGTTTTTTAAGCAAACTTTGAGTACTAGTAGCGGTGTAAGGCGGTGATAAAGCGAAATTCCGTAAGTCAAGATCTTTTCAACTATTAATAGTTTTCATACGTTTATAAAAAAAATACCCCTAAAACTACAGAAAAACGTTGCGAGTTACTATCTAGTTATTTTACAAACGTGAATGATACGTATATAAAAATTGAACAGAATTTCACGAAAAGACGTGTCGTTTCAACGTTTCCTGCTTTATTTTGAAAGTCTTAGCCGGAAGTTGGTTTTAGCCATCCATGGCGTCCTACACCTCCAGATGATCTCTGCCAACATTAAAACCTTTCAAAATGTTCAATTTAACAAACCAGGGGCGATCGAAGGAAATATTAACACACTAACATCTTGTTTGAACGTGCGAAAAGTGAACACGAGTGTAAAACTCGGTAAACGAAAGGAAATGAGGTCATCAGGACCCCTTCTCTTTAAGAGCATCGGCTTTGTGTGTCGAATGATTTTCTACAAAATCAGACAAACATTTATTTTCAAGTCAGTGTTTGGCCTACAATACACATCCTGCGATCCCTGCAGTTGGTGAACTCCAGCTAATAGACAGTCTCCTGGTTATTTTTAAGTTATTTTTCCTCACAGGGCACACAATTGAAACTAAACTCCTTAAAATAACTCATGTCCTCATTTGGTTTTTACTGCCAAGCCTTCCCCTAAATTCTTGGCAAGAGTAGAAGTGGACGTCATCTGTTCATTGTTTTCAAGGATGAAGGGTTCAATATAATTTAAAAAACGGAACTAAAGCTCTAACGTGGCAAGTCAGTTGAGTTGAAGCTGGAGATCCACTATGGCACACAGTTTATTTGGTTTTTTGAGAATGTTTGATATATTCCACAGCATGATAAGTAACATCAAATTGATTAATTTGTAATTAAAAGCCCATCCTTTTAGGGGTCGTGCTCAATAAATCAGAGCCAGTATAATCAATGTTCATACAAACATTTCAGTTATTTAGTGTGGTGCCAGAAATATGTACTTTCCCACTGAACAAAAATAAAAAATTCACTTCATAACTTCCAACCACTATGCATAATTTGATAAAAATGTCAGCTACCTGTCAATTCCTGAGACTATTACAGCTGTAATTCATCACACAAATTCACAACTTTGCATCACCCCCCCCCAAATCCAGGACCACTGTGGAACTTCATCCTATCCAAGTGTCATGACCATATCAGCATTCAAAATTATATTCCAAGTTTTAAATTTGTTGCATATTGTGAAAATAAAATTAGTTCAACTTAGTCCAACTTCCGGAGCCAATTAAAAATGAGCCTCTAATTTGAGCTCATGTGTTCACCTTTTAAACTCAGGCAAACTAGACAGGTATCAGGAATGCAGTACAGCCATCATCTACCAAATCAAGTAACTTTAGTGAACCCCCCCCCCCAAAAAAAAACAGAGTCAAAATTTTTTTAATTCCATTTTTATTGTTTACAATTTTTGTAGTCGTTTATTCATTATTATCGATCCTTTTGGCAAACAGTGCTCACTATGTTCTGTACAGTCCAGTCCCATGATCTAGCTTTTGGTGGGAAGATCAGGCATGAGCCAAGTGGTGTTCCGCTTTTACAATTTGTCCAGGTAGTTGTCCAAGGCTGGGACACCTTCTTTGAGACCCTTACGTTTACGTGTCTCCATGACAACAATACCAGGCTTGCTTGCAGCTTCCATTGGATTTCCTGGCAGGATCTGCCAGTGGTCGAATACGCACTGTGGGAAGGCCTGGCCACCGGTGTTGGAACGCAGGTCAGCTGTGAAACCTGGGAATGAACAAACCAGTACATTTCGCATATTTGATGGTAGCTAGAATTTTCAACAAATTGAAAACAAAAACATTCAATTAAAATTGTGCCACATAAGACTGCTGCTCTGTTTTAAAAAGAGGGCATACCAAATGACTCCATGACAGGCAGGTAGGCCTTGATGACACGCATTGGTGTTCCCAGGACACTGGACTCCTCAAACACATGACCACGCCTCTTGGTCAACACACCATAGATTCCACCCATTGCAACTTCAGGACACTACAAAGCAGACAAGAGATAATAGGTGGAATACACAATAATCCACCATGTTAAAGACATGCAAGTTAAAAAAAAAAAAAAAATTTCAGTAAACTAATTTTGAGTAAAATCTTTTGTAATTTAAAATCCTAAGAGGTTTTACAACCTTGGTGAGATTGTTAAAGAAAAAGGTGAAATATGCCAGTAAACCTATTAAGTAGAATCAACCAAATACATGTGTATTTGTGTCATGTACCTGGATCTCCACCAAATAGACGGGTTCCATTAGCCTGGGCTCAGCTGTCAACTCACAGGCATACAGAGCTCTACGGGCTGTGGGAATAATCTGTCCACCACCACGATGAATAGCGTCTGTGTGCAGGGTCACATCATGGATGTCAAAGCGGATGGCACGCATGTTCTCCTCACAGAGGACACCCTAAAGACAAAAAATTATGAATTAAATTACATGCAATCTACAAATCTCTGCATGAAACCAATAACCTAATAAAATACTGTTTAAGTTTGAGGAAATTTTTGTACAACAAACTCCTTCATATGGTCTTCTCACCTCCTTGACTGCCCACTGGAAGCCGGCCACAACGCTGTCCTTGATCTCACTAAGATACTGCACTCCTTTGGTAACATCCACCAGCAGGTTGGGACCATTTCCATCAGGTCCGAAGCACCAGATCTTTCTGGCCTCAGTGACGTCCCACTCATACTTGTCAGCAAGGTAACGGGCACGGGTCTTCAACTCCTGACGAGCAGAAACCTCACCTTTCTCGATGTCCTCTGCCAGACCATCTTCGAAGGGACGGGCCTTCATGAAAAGACGGTTGTGCTTGTTGGGTGACTTTGACAGACACATGACACTGGACTCTGAACTGACGGTCTCTCTGTAGGACACCACAGGTTCCGATTTCTGAAAAGAAATTTGCAGGTTTGAAAGCAGAAATGGTTGAAGGAAAAGTGAATCATGGATTAGTGCAAGATCAAACGTTTACCTTGAGTGGGATGCAAGCATGGTCCTCTTCCAGATCTTTCAAACAGATCTCCAGATGCAGCTCTCCAGCTCCAGCAACAATGTGCTCTCCAGACTCCTCAATGATACACTGCACCATAGGATCAGACTTGGACAGACGCTTCAAACCCTCCACCAGCTTGGGCAGGTCAGCAGGGTTTTTGGCCTCCACAGCAACTCTGACCACAGGGCTGACACTGAACTTCATGACTCTCATGTTGTGTGCCTGCTCATAGGTGGTGATTGTTCCGGTCTTGACAAGGAACTGGTCCACACCAACCAGACCCACGATGTTACCACATGGCACATCTTCAATGGGCTCAACATAACGGCCCATCATCAGAATGGTCCTGACAAAAAGCATTGTATATTGATATTTCCGAGCTGACCAATAACTGATATAGTTACTTCAAACACCAGAACGTATATTTATCAACTGACCAAATGTTAAAACCAACCTCTGAATTGGCTTCAAGTAGAGGTCGTCCTTCTTTCCGGGGACAAAGTTTGGTCCCATGATGCGCACTTTCAGTCCAGTAGAGACAGACCCAGAGAACACACGACCAAATGCATAGAAACGACCCTTGTCACTGGTGGGTACCATCTTTGAGATGTACATCATCAAGGGAGCCTTGGGGTCACAGTTCTTGATACCTGGGGAACATATTAGTTTGAAATAAACTATTCATTGAAGACAAAGCAATAATTATTCATGTGGTGCAGGTGTGACCTTTTAATCCTCTTAACAAAAGTTAAACAAATCAGTTCCGTACCCATTGCAGCGTCATCATCTCCAGGGCCTTCATAGAGGAGCTCGCAACGGTACTTCTGGGCAGTGACAGGGGAAGGCAGGTGGATAGTGATCATTTGCAGAAGGGCTTCACCAGCAGGCAGCCAGCGACGCATGACAGCCTTCAGAAGAGGTTTACCCTCTTTATCCTTGTCCTCAGCATCCAGCTTGATTTCCAGCTTCTGGATCAGTTTTGCAGTTTCCTCCTTTTTGAAGTTCATGATGGCATCAAATACCTAAAAGATTTAAAAAAAAAAAAAAAAAAAAAAAAAAAAAAAAAAAAACATGTTAAATAACTTTAACATGGCTAAGAAAAATCACATCGAAACAAACCATTGGTTACGCCTTGCTCAGACTGAAGGTTATCATCACTGGTAAATCAGGTCAAAGTGAAGAATAGTCAAGTCATCACTTGCAGGCATACTGAACAACTTTTTTTAGGCTATTGAATGAAGAACTGTTCATTTGAACTTATTAACATGTACTGTGAGCAAATACAGTGTGCCTACAAAGACCTGTCAAGTTACCTTGAAGATGGGGTCCAAGATGAGAGCAACAAAGGTGCGGGAGTACCTCTTGCCATCAGGACCACTAACACTCTTGCTGAATTTTCCAGTGTCTACATCATAGTACCTAGAATGAGAAGTTAAAGATTCATCAATCCAATAGTCAAAGAGACACCTAATTTAAAAATGAGCAAAGTTTGAAATTATTGGATTACAGAAGTTAGACTGTAAAAACTTACATTATAAAAGTCATTTCTGTGTGCAATTATCCTTTTGCAAGTGTCACTGAATTGCTGTTAATAGCCAATCACAGGCACTTAAGGTGGCCATTATTTGGTGACTAACCTGTCACCCCACAGTTTCTTCATCATGTCTTCCACCTTCTTGCAACGCTCAGCTGGTGTCATCTGGGTGTTGCCCTTGGCAGCAAACTTGGCTGCATACATCTCAGCAAACTGCTTCAGGGTGAAAGCCCAGCCATGGAGTCCAGAACCAAAGCCAACAGTACCAATAACTGGATCAACCTAAAAGTGAAAGCAGTATATCAGTGCATTTTAACAGATTCTTCATAGAAATTTTAATGTGGAGAAAAACCAGAGTAATACTGATGTAGTTTTACAGGTGAGTAACATGAAGCCTTTGTTAGTGTAGCATTTTAAAGTAAAATTAAGCCACTTACCATGATGTTACCCATAGGTCCATCTTCTTCTCCATAAGTGCAGATGATGACGTTAACATTCTCAACAATACGCTGGAACGTCTGGTAAAGGTCTTCTGGTTCCAGCTGCAACTCCAACAAGGCACGGTCCATCTTGTTCATCATCAGGACTGGCTTGATACGTTCACAGATGGCCTGACGGAGCACAGTCTCGGTTTGCACACACACACCTGCGTAGGCATTACATTAGTAGAAAGTTTATCCCATTGGAAAAGCAAGATAACCTGTGAATATGATTTCAAACAAAGTACAATTAGAACCGTTATTCAGGCTTGAACTTACCTGACACACAGTCCACAACAACCAGGGCTCCATCAGTTACACGGAGAGCAGCAGTCACTTCAGAGGAGAAGTCAACGTGCCCAGGTGAATCAATCAGGTTGATCAAGAAGCCAGAA
This sequence comes from Echeneis naucrates, assembly GCF_900963305.1. Lineage (NCBI taxonomy): Eukaryota > Metazoa > Chordata > Actinopteri > Carangiformes > Echeneidae > Echeneis > Echeneis naucrates. The sequence goes on from NC_042514.1 coordinate 7,615,441, forward strand.
CCATCCTTGGTCTGCTTGATGAAGGCCAAGTCATTTTCACTCAGCTCGTAGTACATGGAAATGGCACTGCAAGTTGGTAAAAACATCAATTTATTTAGCAGTTGACTAACTGGCTTAACTGGCTGATTCCCTTTATTTCCCCAGATCAACAAGTCTGAACATAAGCTGAATGTTAAAGCATCAGTGTGTGTGTGTGTAAAAAAAAACAAACAAAAACAATAACAAAAAACAAACAAACAACGCTGAAATGGTGTATGTATAGTTTTTAAGCTGTGTCATTCTGGATGAAACGATTGCGACACTGTGACAGCCTAGGATTGTGGTGAGCAATGCACTGTTCCACAAACTCTACCAAAACTTTGCAAGTGTGCCAAAAGTCTTTCAACAGTCACTTGGTAAAATAAAAGGAATAGTTTAACCATTTTAATTCTCCAGTTAAGTTCAAATATAGGTATTTCACAGATACACACCGTGTGTAAGAAAAGCGCATAAACACACTAAATGTTATTCATCTATTTGACGCCAAATGTCCAACTACTTTGAAGGCAAACAAATTTTGGGCAGGAGGTGAAATAGCACTAGAGTGCATTTTGATATATGGCAAGATACTTACGTGGACTTGATGGTAATGCAACGTTCCTGTTCATCTTTACGAGTGTCTGTGAAACGGGTCTCTCCAGCACGGGCTGAGGCAATGATGCCAGCCTTCGACACCAGCGAGTCTGTCAGAGTTGACTTTCCATGGTCAACGTGCGCAATCACAGACATGTTACGGATGTTGGCCTTTTTGTCCATGATGGCACGGATCTGGTCTACGGTAAAGTTCACCTGAGGAGACAAATTCAAGTTGTAAAACAGTTACAAAAAACAAAAACAAAACAATTTTAATGTCTTAATCTTGAAGCTTCACACTGTCGGCCTTTCTCCCATTTCCCTAGGCCATTACTGCATAGTATCCTATTGAGATGAAATAAACATTGAGGGCATTGAAATGCCGCGGGAAAAGTAAAACTAGAAACAAAGCATTCTGCCAACAAGCTACAGAAGGCCCTGATATGGTGCAAAGAAATGTGCGCACACAGCAAAGGCACTTTGCTGAGCCACCGTTTTCTCAGTGACAACCAGCCACTGATAACAGCAAACAGGAGTTTAAGAATGCATGAAATGTTTATTTCTAAAACAATTCCCTCTCGAGCCAGCAAGTTAAAGGGATCTTAGTCATTTCACTCGACAGTGACTGCACCCTTAACGGAAATAGTTGCTGACGCTACATGAGCTGCTCCGTACCTCCACCCAGGGCGTTGGGTACCCGCCATGTCCGCAACGATTACGTTCGTTTTATTTACGCTAAACCAATTATTTCAAGCATCAAATTTATTGTTGCCAATATGTCTGGTCCTTATCTAGGATGACAGCTAACGTACGCCATGATTCATCGTTTGCTGGTGGATTTAAAACGCAGCAGCAGCCGGCATAATATGTCGACATGAATAGGCCACGTGTACAGACTTTGACATTATGCTAAAGGCTAAGGTTAGCTTGTTAGCCTCCGGTGCCGGGCGCACTAAAAAAAGCCGGCGAATTGCTCCTGCCTCCGGGCTCAGCTTCAAAAACAACGCGAAACATGTTCATCTAGTTAAACACACCAGTCACAGTAAATACTACACTGAAGTGGCGTCCGTGTTACAATTCAACAACAATATCGCCATTTTAATGGAATTGGCAGCTCACGTCAAAAAAAAAAAAAAAAAAAAAAACGCCACTATTAAAAGTTAGCCGCGACACTTTGGCGTCGCAGAAGGTTTAGAAGTTTAATATTATTTCGACACAGTTTCACTCAAATGTGTAACGTGTTGTTTAGTTGGATAAATAAGGCAGCGAAGCGGCACAACGGGACCGGCTTTCTGTAGCCAGCAGGACGGGTTATGAAATGGTTGCCATTTTGTTCAAAGCACAAAGTACTTTCAGCGGAGCAGCGCGGCGCTCCGGTCCTTCTTCTAAAAACGGACGATACCGACTCCGGACACACTTTCTGTGGCCGCGGAGCCAGCTGCCGCTCGGAGAAGTGTTTTCGACTCACCATTTTGACGGATGGTTTTGGATTCGCTTGGTGGAGAAGAGAGACGGGAAATTTTTTACACTGCCCACCTCACGAGGGCATAGGCAGGGAAGAGACCGCTGACGTCAGATAACGTCAATTTATACCGCATGCGTCCGCCATGTTGCGTAGTCACGCACTTGTGTTACGTTGTGGGTCCGTGGCCTGGACCGATCAGGACGGCCAGGGTGGTTTGGTCCTTATTCATCCTTTAATTCCAGAAAGAATGAAATGTGAGCAGTTCTGTTTGAATTTGAAAAGAGTGGATGACAGTAAAGGTTAAGGTTTAAAGATACTCTGCTGAATGGAAATCATAATAAAATATATCAAAGTATAATAATCGTTAAAACATGGATTCATATACACCAGGGTTTTATTTTTTCCAGATTAAAATATTGTTTGTTTGTTTTTTTGCCTGCTGGCGGTATTTCCCTGGGGTTCTGTCAGGGGAAAATATTAGCATCATAAAATAGGATCAAACCTTTTAAATGCATGTATCATATTTTTGGGTTACAAATATACTCGTCAAAATCCTTCATTTCAGGTTGAAGTGTGTAGTGTATGTAATGACGTATTTCTCCATGAATCACAAGCGATCCCATCTCATCCCATCTCATTGATACAGATTTGCTATTTCTAATATTTTGATTTCATGTTTTATGACTCTGATAGAAACAGTAATATAAAGACCAGGCAATACATTTCAAATCATTCCCACAAATCAGAAGGTTGTCAAGCTTTTTTTTTTGTTTACAATTTTTTTTTCATTTGATGCAAGCATAATACAATACAGTGAATTAAATATGACATGTTGCATAGATTACATGCTTGTATGAGGCAACCTTTTGTTTTTGATTGCTTGCTGCACCTGCTCTGCAGGTAATCCCTGTAATCTGATTTCTCAAGGCAAATTGACAAACAGAAATAAAAAGCACACTTCACACATCAGTAATATCTCTCATAATTAATAAAATAAAATAAAATAAAAAAAATAAAATAAATCCTTAAAAATGGGGAAAATTGTTGAACACAGATTATTTAAATATAAACAATTATTGTTCAGGCTAAAATGTCAACTGTTTTGCTTGCATTGAGAATAAAGACAGCAATATTCTTTTCCTGTTTTGTATAAATATTTATTACTTCCAGCAGATGGTGCTCCAGCTTCACGTTCCCACTCAGCTTTCAGCAAAACCAGTAACATAAAATACAAGTTGGTTATTTCCACGTTATCACAACAACTTCAGCCTCACTTATATGACAGTTCAATTATGGGATGTAGGCTGCCATAGAAAGATAAAGTCAATGTTTTCATGACTAAATGTCTCCATACACCCTCAAAGTGAACGATAGAGTTTGATGTCTTTCTAGGATTACAGTGGAATTAAGGCAGCAACTTCACTCTCAGTAGACCGAATCAAACAAGCATTTTACTTTGATTGAACCAAACCCTGTTTATTTTTTCATTTGTGTAGTTTTGAAATACACATGCAAAGACGCAAGGAAGATAAATAGAGAGATAAATAGAGAGATAGATAGATTTTTAACCTCTCAGTGGCTAATGTGAATGATGACTAATGAAGAATGTCAAAATGTCAACGTGAGAATGTCAAAAATCATCCAGTGATCTTCATTATGATTTGCATCATCTCCAGGTCATATCACAGCAATTCAGCAATTTTGTCAAAAACAAAAAAACAAAACAGTTTAATCTTTCTGTATTACACAACTCAACTTGAATAATTTCAGAATGTACTTTACACTACACCGCAGTCTATATTTCAGCGTGATAAAGTTCTAATGACAGGTAGACAAAAGGAGGTCTGATATTCACTGACTGTCAGGGTTACACTGGAGATTCAAGATTGAAGACAAAGTGTTTATTGTCATGTACAGTAAAGAAACATGTTGCCCTGTACAACGAAAAGTTTTTATTAAAATAAAAGATATTCAATTCTAACTGCATAATAATCCAATGAGGAAGGTCCTACAATAAAATGCTGCCTATGTTTCAATAGTAATATTTATAATTACATTTGCTCTTGTTACACCAAAAACACAATTGTTATTATTTTTTCTGAGGTTTGAGTTTGAGAAGTTTAATTAAAAATTTATCACAATACCAGAGCCCTTACTGATCTAAGCTTCAAGTGCCTTAAATTTAAGCCTGGTTTTAAAAATGTAGCCGCTTTTATTGCAATTAAAGACATAAATGAATATCGTGTGTATACTCAAGAACATACATTTATGCATTTATCGCCATCCCAATTCAATGCTGAATGACATTTTGTCAGTCTATCGGCAAGGGCAATTAAATTTTTGTCGCTAAACATTCTCATGATGCCATTATTTGATCAATTATATGAGCATGAACATGTCACAGAAGCACCTTTCTAAAAAGCATCAGAGTATTTCGTGATTCATATACTTGGTGATAACTGGAGAATAATGTAAAACAGAATTTTACATTCACACACAGAGGGAGGGAGAGACAAACACAAATAGAGTAGATGCAGACAAACTAAACTGAGCAAATTAGAAAATGTTAATTGCCTGTTTGAATGGAAAGTAAACTGTAGAACATTTAGTCTTTTAATGCCATCACCCCTGATTTGCTTGTCAAGTTGTGTGCTGTGGCTCTCGGTATCCTGTCATAACTAACAACATGCACATGAAATGATTGACAAGGACAAATGGCAGGCAGCCTGAGTAACTGACCATAGATTGAAATGACACCAAACTTTTACAGAGATTTTTAGCTGCTGAATGTGTCTTGTAGAAGTTAAAAGTTGTTTTGCCTACTGTAAGAACAGTCACTGTTCTTATGGTAGTTTCTGTGACAGAAAGAGACAGTAGACTGACATACCATATCCTCATATTTGCTTCAGTCTGATCCCCAAAAATACATGCCTGAAATTCTGTCTGCATCTGTCACTCATCCAGTCTCCCCCGTGTATCTATCATGTTCTTGCCTTGAATCTTGCTCCCATTTTCTTTTCGCAAATTTCGCAAATGTGGCCATCACACAAAGACATCAGTGGTCTTTGATGAGTCTTTTGATTAAATTATAGATTTAAGTAGTTTACAGTCAAAAACACAACTCCTGATATGTATTTTTCACCTATGGTGACACTTATTTCTTGAAAAGAAACAAAAAAAGATGAAATCCTTGTCATAGGGTGGAGCTCCAAATATATCTCATCTATAAATGTAGCTCAGACAGACAGCACAAGCATCCTATCTCCTGGAGCTGCTCCCAAGTGTCATTATGGCAAACAGCAGGCTTATGCTATAAATAATAGATCAAGCAAGTAAACAGTTTTGTGTGACAGTGTTAGCCACCATTACATAAATGTTATGGGTGACTGTTATGGGAGACATAAATGGCTCCCACAACAATATGATAAAAAAATTTGATGAGTATTGCAGACAGTTTTACTTCAGTTTTCAGAAGCTCTCAACAATAACTCGATACGATGAACAAATGCTATATACTGTAGAGATATTTTTAAACAAATATAACAAAGCAGCATATTAATTTCATGGAAGTATGCACTTTATATGTAAGAGCACAGTCACAATACAGCTCTGTAAAATGCTTTAGTTGACACTGAGCCGTTTGTCATCCAGGATAACAATCATAAAATCACAAACACAGTCCAGTACATCTGCTGTATTGTGGGGACCAGCTGAACCTGAATGTGCAGGAGCCTCCAACCTCTATGAGGCCTCCAAACAAGGCCAACTATATATATATATGAATAGAAAAATTAAGCAATACATTTTTACAAATGAAATTTTCCAAGAGCTTTGTCTGTATTGTGATGCTGATGTGTGAGATCAGGGTTCATGCAGTAACCAAGGAAAAATATTATGAAAGCCCAGACAGTTGCTAAGGACGAGAGAGAGGAGATAACATATGGAAAACTGAAATCTGGACCAACTTACCATGTATCCTTGCAAAATTCAAAAACTTGATTTTAATTATCCGGAAAAAATTTGGGATGATGTGATCTATGGTGGGTTTGAGCCAAACAAGCAGATTCCTTTTTCCTTAGAGAATATATGCGGCACTAGAGAGTTTCATTTATGGTAAATTGGGTACTTTTTGTTATAATCATGGAAGCAGCCCCTTTGATTTACATTTTGCACATGGCCATGCTGCTTTTGCAATTGTTTCTAAAAGTAACATGGTCATTACTTAGAATGTAAATCCTTTATGACAATGCTGACAAACAAAACTATTTTTTCCATGGAGTGAATGATCACTCTGTCTGCCTCTCTCTGTCCCTTTATCGCTGTCTGTGTGTGCTTACGTCTGAATCTGAATTGCTGTAATTAATCATATATTGTAAATCCTGAATGAAATACCTCCAGGTGTTGATATTGTGTGTCATGTTGAAATCGCAGACTGTAGCCTGTCAGTGGAAATTCTCTACGTGCTACCGGTGTTTTCAACAGATAGTATCCTCCACTGTGAACCAGTAATTGAAAACCTTGAATTGTGAGTGTGGGCAAAGAAGATTGAGGAGCCTGTGAGCGTGTTGTGCCGAGGGTGCTCTGCATTCTTTATTCAGACCTATGAATGAGTAGAAGCAGAGGAATTGTGTGACTGGAGGGCCATGCCGAGCAAATCATTCAGTGGATTAATGAATATGACTGCTTGCTGGTATAGGATCAGTTTCAATCATAAATGTATTTTTTAGGTTACTGCTGTTACCATGCCAACAGCTAAGAAGCACAAAACTTTAAAAACATTTTGTCTGTTTTATTGGTAGCTCTTATGAAGTTTCCTACTGAATATCCATCCATCCATCTTCTACCGCTTTTTCCGTTTCTGGATTGCAGGACTGCTGGAGCCAATCCCAGCTCATTTTGGGCGAGGGGCGGGCTACACCCTGGACAGGTCGCCAGTCCATCATAAGGCCAACACACAAAGGCAAACAGAGACGAACAACCGCTCACGCTCGCATTCACACCTACGGTCAATTTAGAGTCCGTGCTCAATGTCACCCTTTTTAATCCATGAAAACTTATTTTAGCTTTATGTAGCAAGGACTGTTATCAAGTGCAGCCTTCAAAGATGGTTTTATTCTCCAGCAGGTATCTTTTTCATCAAGTGTTTTTTTTTTTTTTTTTTTTTAGATTTGTCGGATTTGATGATTAATTTCTTGTTTATTTTGGTGGAGCAATTCTCAGGGGCTTTCTTGAACACCTGTTTCGGCATTGTCCAGCCTTCAGTCAGACCAAGAGGCTTTCCTTTGAGGGACATGTGGCTTTCATCTGACAGTAGTAATCACTCATGCTTCAGTTTTGCTGCTTTTGAACCTTACATGGAGCTGACAGCTAAGGATTAGAGCTCTCCTTTTTCTATCTCTTTTCTCTGTCACTGAAACAAAAGCCCCGTGTACAAGCTCTTTGTGTCTAGAACTTCATTCACCTGTTGTTTTGACCAAAAGCTTAACGCAAAGTTGGGTTGCAAGCAAATTTGTTGACTGAAGAATCTCCTCATCATTTTTAGTCAGAAAGCCTCGTAGGATTTGCTGTGCAGTTGAGGTCCCAGAGGGTGTACGACTTATCTGATTTGTGTGTAAACAAGACGTTAAATTAGATTTCCAAGGTCCTGAGTAGACTTACAACTGTGACTTTTAAGATGAGAAGTGCTCAGTGAAATGGAAATGCAACGCACCGGGCAGCTTGATCTGTGGAAGAAGATTATGGAACTGAAAGCTCCAGTGATGAACAAAGGGAGCGTGAAACACTGTGTACTTCTCAAAATTAGACAGGTTTGCATGTCCTGATATATTATTGGCTTTTGGATTTTGTTTGTGATCTCTTCCATTTGTAAATTAAAGTGCAACCAGGCCTTTTTTAACTTGATCTTTCCTCTGAGGGCTTGGTCTTAATCCCTGGACATCATTTGCTTGCATTTTTCCTTTGCTGATTAGTCTTAGTCTTAAAATGTGTTTCAGTGGTACAATGAAAGGTATCAGAATGTGCCAATGGAATATTTGCTAATAAAAATAGAGTAGCTCAAATCAAGTGGTCTGATTGGTTTATAGGTGTTGTATAATTTCCATACTCAAGATTGATGATGTCAAATTACTTTTCACAGATCTATGTCACTCCACAACTGATCATCAAAATAGTAATCTACAGGGAAAACAGCTGTTAGTGGTCAGCGGTTATTGGTAGAAGATGAATGAATGAATATAAAATGCATATAAAATATAACATTTGATTGGAAAAACAACATAGTTGCGTGTCCATTACTTTAACTAATATGAAACAGCATATGAAATAGCTAATTTCAGTTCATTTCCACAACCTGTCCGAGCTGTTGCTGAAAAGATGTGAACTTCCATTAGAATTTCCAGTGTGGTGCTCTGGACATACTGCATTTTGAGGTTGAACATAACAGAAATTTCTCCTAATTTTTCAGGCACTGCCAAATTACATGAAAAAAACAATTCAGTGTTGTTGTAGAGCAAAAGAACCAAAAGTTTGGGTCTGGGGTAGGTCATCACTTGATGTTTTGGATATTGTGGATAATCTTACATATATATATGTAGTCATATGGTTTTGGTGGTATGAACATCAATCTCAAAGACTGTTGAAAGGATTTTCTGGAAAGATACATTACACAGTAATGTGCCACACTCCTGTTTCTCTGTGATCTAGGTTAAATTGTAATATATCAAATTTGGGAGATTATGTGGGTATAATCTTTCTATAATTGGTCTTTAATGACACTCTGGATTTGTCATGATCCCATTCCCCCCAGTGTCTTGCTCGTGCCTCCTTCGCTGAGTGTCTCTCCCTCTTCTGCTTCCAGGGGTAGATAGGTGGGCAGGAAGCAGAACAGGAGAATGACCTGTCTCCAATAACCTCATCAACATCAGTACTTAATACCAGTCTCTGCCGTCACTCCTCATCAGATCATCTAAATCATCATCCAAAAGAGGCTCCCTGATCCTCTGCTCTACCCGTCTATTCATCCCAGCCCTCCACATGCTTCATTCAAATTCAAATTATGCAATAAATCAATCACTACCTTTCACTTTGTCTGAGTTTGCCTCTGGGTCCACTATTTGCTGCTACACAACAGGATTCAACTTGACAGGAAGTAGACGGGGCAAAAAAAACCCTATTCATAGTAAGGCAAGTTAAGGTTTCTTCAAACTTAATGCCTGTGAGAGGTTGATGCTCTGATTGTTCTCGCTCCATGAAATATCTTCAATCAGCCAGTCAACCGAGAGGAGTCATTGATCTAATAAAACAGATATATAGAAATACAGGAGTCTTAATGACTGGAAGTCTGTTGGACTTCATTTTAGTTCTTTATTGTGAAACTATCAGCAGGATCAAGCATGAAGAGTATTAAATATTCAGATAATAAACAGCATGTGGCAGCTGTTGAGAGCACTTTATCTCACCCAGCTGTTTTCATTTGTGGATGTTAAGTTTGTGAATCCAAACAAGCTTAAAAAAGCGATGACATTTGAAAAGATTCAGTTCCCAAATTCAGTCTGACTAATGACCCAGTTCTGGAAGAACATACTAAGCTCTTTTAGACAAAGACACCAGCAGGAAAGCTTTATTGAAATGCCGCACTGATATCTACACTCACACTCTTACATTTGAAAAACAGTAATTTGCTATTGCGTATTTCTGCATACTCAAATGAAGCATACATTTGGACTGCTTGGACACTAAAGATGGTTTTGTTTGTAAAGAGAACTCAAGAAAACTCAACTCAATACCAATGTTATTGGTATTGAATTGAATGGCAGTGGGACTCATATCAATGAGCACGTTTGGTTTTATGGAGCAGGTTACTCATGGTCACGGTTGGTTATTCACACAGAAGTGAAGCTGCTGTGATAGTTGATAACAAATGTGCCACTCCCATCACATCACATCAGTTTGTAAAGGTTAGTATGCAGCATCACAGCGTTGTACATCACATTGGTGTGCAGCCCATGCTGTTATTCCTCATTATGTCTGCAGGGGACCCACTCGAGCATACGACTGGACTGCCAAATAAAAATGAGATTAGTTATTCCTTCCTGCGAGATTTTAAGAAACAGGGAAATGATTCTGCTTCAATATCTTCCCCGTGTTGCGATACAAAGTGAACAACCACTGCCTTAGGTTCCATAGTGTCACTGTGTTGTTTTGTGAAATTATTATATTATAATCATCTATAATGACACGTTTGAAGATGGTTAACTCTGCGTTAGCTGAGCATCTGCACTTAAAGTCCTTGCTGTCATCTGAACTCAAATGGATGACAGCTTCTTTCACTGACTTGGAAAGCATTTCTGTGCAAAACCGTTATGTTAAAATATCAAATTCAAGAGAAATTGCTTTTTTCATGGCTTGTGGTCTGGGACGCCTGATAAGGAATCATTTAAAACATTGATCAATAGCAAGTGCAATAGCAAGATAAATCCATCACAAACAGTAAACTTGTTATCATTCTGCTACTATGAAAATAAACTAATTTCCCAGACAGATATCTGGCACACCACTTTATTGTGAACAGTGAAAGTGTACAATTCATATGAAATGCATTGTATAAAAAAATGTCAAATGTTGGCTGAGCAGGTTCTCAGCCAGGCCATGACCTTAACTCATATATAAAAGCAGAAAAAATGAGGTGTTGGAAGGATGTTTAAGCCATCCAGTTGCTTCAAGGGTAGACTGAGTTGAGTGAGGTTCAGTAAACAAGCAGCAGGAGGTCAAGAAAGACTTCAGTCCACAGTCCCCAATGTGTCATGTTTCTGATTTAGAGTTTTCCTTCCGGGAATGTTTAGAAGATTTTTTACTCTCTCCCCAAGACCAAAGTAGATAAAAACACCATCCATTCATTTTTGCCAACGGGAGCAATCCAAGAAGCTGTAAAAGTCATATAATCACTCATAAGTTCAGCTGACTGTGAAACTGTTACACATCCACCATATGTTTTTTAGCCAGGATAAGGTTTAAGAAAGACTGTGGTTAATTTCTAAGAAATAATTTTAATTACTGTGATATCAGATGCATCATTTATTCACATGCAATAACAGCCAAAGGTTTGGACACTCTTTCCTATTAATTTCAATGGAAAAGTATTCAAATGACCACTGTGGTTATTCTTTATCTAGCTTCTCATCTTCACCAATATAAAAAACTAAAAAAAAAACAAAAACAAAACAGAAACACACAAACCTAAATATAATATGGAATATTGATAGTCTAAATAGGATGAAACATGGCTGAAGGAAGCGAACAACTTAAAATGGCAATGTAATTGAATGGCAGACAGGGAAACATACAGGGGAGCAGGCTGGCAGGTTATTCTGTGTGTTTTGGAAATAAGAATTAATCAGTAGTAGTAGAATCAATTCTTGAATATGGCATGGCTGAGAAAACAATCTGGCGATCAGTGGGTGATGACCTGGTTGGCTGATAAGCTGTTTTGTTATGAGGTGTGCAGATGTGCTGGCTGATCAGCAATCAGAGAAGCGAGACAACAACACATGAACAAAACAAACCCCAAAGACAAAAAACAGACAGGGGAGTGGAGGAGGCGGGGTGGAAAGAGAAACACTGAACACAAGGAATAAACAGATGGCATGGTCGAGTACTTTGGCTTCTTGGGAAATAAAAGAATGAGCTGAAATATGTTTCATCACCTCGTAGAGCTATGGGAGCAGCGTTAGGTGACAATTCTCTGTGCCAACAGCTGCTTCATCCTTTATATAGTCAATATAAAAGCACTGATTAACTGCCATGGATGACATAACTGCTGCTCTCTTTATATCACCATCTGTATGGTTCTGACTGTTGATACACAACTAGCTTCCATTTTATCCTTGACCTCTCTACTCTGTGGTATATATGAGATGTATACACAGTGTGTAAGGCGATTCTCTACTTCTGTATTCTACAGGGAAAGAACATGGGCACACAGCATATGAAGTCTCAGCTATGAACATCATCATATTAAGGACGTTCAATTTTTACCCAGCCACTAGGGCAGCTGGCTAAACTCACACCCTCCTTGACAGACTAAATATCATTGCCAATGGAGAAGAGACGGAGCAAAGGGTGTAGTTATCTATGAATACCAGGAAACATCCAAGGAAATTACAATTTTGTCATGTCTGACACTTTGGGAAATGATAGCACCAGACAGTCAGATGACATGCTTGTTCTTCACAAGTATTTATTTTAAGATAATAGAATATGTTAACACCAGGAGGAATTTCCTGCCGATGCTCATAAAGGGCATGGTGGCTCATGGCTTTTTCATCTGTCTTTCTTTCCTTTCCATTACGATTCAAATATTCATCACAACCCCCTTCACTTTCAGTAAAATATAGCCATTCTTAGAGTGCAGGGAGTGAAGGGTTGTTAGAAACACTGTCATGGCGAATGCCTGTATGAATTCAGCCCTTTGGCTCTGTATGAAATGTACAGAGCTGCTTTTGATAAATGAGAATGTCTGATGACTGGACAGCTGTTGATTGAGTGTCATATCTAATAAGGTATCGGTCAAACGTGGCGGCACTCTGATGTTCCCAGATCGAGTAGGCTTTAATTAGCACCCTCTCTTAAAATCACAGTGAGAGTTTTGGTGGGAAAGGGTTACAAAGCTTTTTCTGAGGCCCTTAGGATGTGAAGTGTTGGGAGTCTGTGAATTTGGACATGAGTAATCTCTCTAATAGGGGCAGCAGTGGAGATATTAGGTTTCACATTGAATTTTCTTCATTTGTCGACCTACAGTCCTAAAGTCAATCAGCTGTGAAGTAGCAAACGTGGGCAGAATAGTACCGATTATTAATTAGTGTGTGGTTTATGTAGAATGGCCCCAAATATTCATTCTTTCAATCATCTTCTATCTCTTCAATCCCAGCTCACTCTGGGCGAGGGCGGGGTCACCCTGGACAGTTCGCCAGTCCATCGCAGGGCCAACACACATAGACAGACAGAGACCAACAACCACTCACACTCAGACCTACAGACAATTTAGAGTGACCAATCAGCCTAAGTGTGATGTCTTTGGACAGTGGGAGGAAACCCATGCAGGCATGGGGAGAACATGCAAACTCCGCACAGAAAAGGCCCCAGGCCGGGAACTGAACCCATGACCTTCTTGTTGTGAGGCTAACCACTATGCCGCCTTGCTGCTTTAGCCCCAATCAGCCAAAGGACAAACATCAGACAGGCAACTGCAATACACTTGTAAAGATCAGTAAAAGGAAGGTATGCAAGACTTTCTAATTTGACAACTTTAAAGACCTATTCCTCTACATGTAGTCTGCAGCATGGCTGCATGACAGCATACGTCTGCCCTGAACTCTCTCAGTCTCAGGGTTGCCAGATTCTTAAAATTATTTTCATGTGTGATTTTCATCCTACATAATAACACTAGCATGTTAATTAATAAAGAAGATCCATCCAATGGGCTGTTTTACTGCTGGAGGGTAGGATAGGCATGCCATTAAAAAAGGCTTAATTTGATAAAGAAAAGAAATTTGGAAATAAAAGCAAGCAGTACAAATAACTACCCAAAGAAAAAATGCAAATATTAACACAAAAAGAAACCACACCAACAACAACAACAACAACAAAAACATGCTCTTAAATTATAACCTTTGCTTTTGCCCTCATGGGCCAAGCCGTCAATCAGCTGGCCTGGCAGGACTTTCCAGCACAGGCCGAGTATTCTCCATGTGTGCAGCACTTCCATGCCTGCCTTAAGGCCGAATCCTTGACACGACAGACAGAAAATCTTAAAATTTGAAACCTTTCTGAAGTTTGTTCTACATCATACTCCACATCTAGACTGCGCTCATTGATGTTTACTCTTTGTAATTTCAGCGAACAGCTATGCTGCATGCAAAGAGGCCACTCAGTCTGGGATTGACAGTTGACTGACAGCTGGCCCCATGAGTGAAAGGCAAAGGCAAATCGAAAAAACAGCAAGAATGAGGCAGACTGGGAAGAACAAAGGCAAATAATAATACATTATACAATAAAATAAAGGCAAGGGGACGAAACGACAAGCAATAGAGTAAAAAATTTCATATCCATTTATATTTACATTTCCATATTTTTCATATTTTACTTTATTTAAACATTCTCACTTTTATTTCTACATTTATCTAATTAATTTATAGATTTTTTTTCGGGGGGGGGGGGGGGTAATAATTAGCACCAACTCTAATACTTAAAGAGCGAAGATGGAAAAGCTACTAGTGGTGCTAATAGATAAGCAGCTTCTGCCGTTGCCTTCAGAAATAAGAATGCTTTGCTGCTGTCATTGGCTGCTGGAACAATATTAAATATTCATATATTTTTCCAATGTATTAATTATATCTGATAAAGCTTTACTGTAAATGCTAACACTGGTTTGAACGTACACAGGCAGGGTCTTATTTCAGTCGGGGGTGGAGGGGGGGGCACCTAAACATGAATTATCTGAGCTGATTCTGTAGCATAAACTGTTTCATAGCTTAGTTTCAACATAAACCATTCATTTAAGAAGCTGTTTCTTTGCCCTGCACAATAAGCTGGATAAGTGAACCTTGTCTTCGACAGCCTTCCAAATAAAATTGCTTTCTGGGTTTGCAATCGCTTATTGTGTTCAAATCTTAATGATTTCCCTGATCAGTCATGCAGCCCCGCTCAGGGGTAGACAGTAATGAAGTAAATTTCCCTGAGTACTGTACTTAAGTACAGTTTCGGAGTATCTGTACTTTGAGTATTATTTTGGGGGATACTTTTACTTTCACTACATTAGAAGGACAAATATTGTTGTAATGGGTGAGGTTTGGACCCAAAAGCAGCAACAACAAGACCAGGGAGATTTGTAATGACCTTTATTGTCAGCAGAAGCAGGTAAATAAGCACAGTTCAGTTCCAAGGTCCTTTAAGGGGCTTGAGGGGGGGAAATCTGCCCAGAATGAAGCTGTGGATGACGCAGCAGTACCAGGTAGAGGGCAGGTCGGAACCAGGCAGAGGACCGGAGAACCAGCAGGTAAGGTGTCACGGGAAAACACTCACATTGTAGCACTGGGGAGGGAGGACTCAGAGCAGCCCCGTGAGCAGGCAGACAAAAAAACCAGGAAGGAGCAAGACAGGTTCGCAGTCCAAAACAGAAGGGCTGAGGTCTTTACCAGGGCGGAGACAAGGCGGGTTGGTCAGGAGCAGGCAGGGTCAGAACCGGGAGATCAGGCAGAGGAAAAACGCCGGAAAGTCTTGCATAGCACAAAGAACAATCTGGAAGTGAGCTAGGAGGAGAGTGGAGCTTTTAACCTGCTGCAGCTGAGTGAACAGGTGACTGACGAGGTGGGTGTGGCCGGCAGATGGGGTGAGCAGGGGAGTGCTGAGTGGAAAACTACTGGAGGCAGGTACGTATGGAGGACAAGTCATGACAATTGTACTTTTTACTCCACTACTTTTCTATTGATGCTCTCGTTACTCACTACTTTTATGCTAGTCTAACGTGACTCGTTCGTTGTTTTTAATTAACACACACACCTCTGTGCATGTTCCAGGTAAGAATATACTTTTACTTGGATTAGCGTAATATTTGACAAGAAGTATCTGTACTTTTAGTCATGTAGTGAGTACTCTGTAGGTGTGTACTCTGTCCATCTCTGACTGCTGATACAGTTTTCTGTAATAGTTATGGTACTCTTTTCTTGTTGTCGTTAGAAAAACATTTTTAATCCAAACGACTTAGTATTCACCCACTTGGAAATCTGTGCATGCGTATCACACCCCCCCCCGAAACATTTACAGTTTTGACTTGATTGGATTGGGGTGAATCCAAGTTGAAAACGGGTGCAAGGACCTGTTCATCGCTGCATGCAGCTCTAATTAGATTTTAAATACCATAGGCTATGAGCTGAATTAATTTTGAAAACATCACGTATCCCTGCACCACTTGCAAGTAAGCACAGTAGTCACTCCCCGACAGTTTACGAAACACTACATGAAATATTTAACATAATATTAAATATGTTTACCGATGGACCAACCGGGGGGGGTTCACAGACCACAGGTGAGAGAGGCTCAATTAAAGCAAAAAAAGAAGTTGGATTGAATGTAATGTGAGTCACTGATTTCTACTGCTTTGGTAGACAGTTTAAAACTATCTGTCTGCATGCTGGGGATAAAAAAAATCATGTGTTATGGGCGAGATTTGTGGCTGTGAGGATAAGTCAAACAAAAAACGATTGCCTCAGCTGATTGTGATTTAATTCTAACCTTTTGACATTCTTTCCCTTCATTTGTTTGGCAAAATGCTGCAAAAAAAAAAAAATAAAAAAAAATAAAAATATATATATATATATATATTTAGTCACAATGCATCCAAGCAACATTCACAACACTGAGGCTTTGCCTTGATTATTATGATCTTCTGAGCAATCTCAGAGCTAATGTACTTCACAATTCTGTCAACACCTCAGCTCATCATGTCATGAATATACAGCACGGTTGTGATTGGCATGAACGTGCTGTATATTAATTTGCTAATTAATTGCCACTAATCAGTTGGTATTATTCCACTCACACAAAAAACAAACAAACAAACAAACAAACAAATACAACAAAAAACGGGACTGAGCCAAAATGTAGGTCAACACCTTGGAAACATGTTGGCAGCATATGACACATGCTTTGTTAAGGACTGAAGATAACCTTCAAATGTTCAGCATTATCGCATAAATGTGTTATAGTAGAAGGAGAACTGTCACCAAAGTGTTGTGTGTACACAGTTAGTGTGTAATTGACTGTGTATACAAGCAACCAGTATTAAAGTCAGACCTTGAACATGTTGAGTAATTATTGTACATTTCATTTTGTATAAAAAAGATCATTTATCGGTTTAATTTCAAGAATCCAAGGAATTTTCCAGTTAAGTCAATAAAATAAATCTACCTACCCAATCAGTTTTACAAAATGTATTTATTTCTCCTCTTGGAAGTGATCTGTGTGGTCTTGATGTCTGGCTAAGCAAATAAGACGTCATGTTTATTAAACTACTCTACTATATGTTTCATTGGTTTATTATTATTTTAAATTATTATTATATTGACCTAAAGATGGCACAAAATCACACATTTTACAATTTATTCTTAAGAGAGGCATGGAAAGAGTTTAGCTTTAATGGCAAAACAAACAATAGTCTTTCTGACTGATCAAAGTCTAATCTAATCGAATTATCTTCCTTTGGCATAATCACATCACACTGTTGATTATTATTCATCGGTACAACCAAGATGACTAAATGACAAGGTGTCAAAAATTTACATTTTTGTTTAGTATCTGACAGCCATATCTCAACCATATTAGGTCGGCCTGCACTCACCTCCCTCCCCATTTTGGCCTGCTGTGTGTGATAAAGATGGCCCCAGACTTCATTTGACGCCGAGGAAAAACAGATAAAGCTCGAAACACCGGCTGGTATTTTAACTAATCTATTGTTCCTCAATGCTGGGCGAGATCAGCAGCAGCAGCAGTGAAAGGTCAGACAGACTGGAGCAGGCAAAGAGGCTGAGCTAATCCCTGGAACTGCAGCTGCAAGTGACCAAAGTTGAAGCGGGGTGTAACACGGCCCCTGATTAGCACTACACCCTTGGGTCAGATTGAGGACTACTGTGAGTCTCTATCCAAGGGACTGGATGAGTTGAGGCTCCCTGAGGAGTGCTAACATCAATAAAGAAAGAGACGTGATAGCGACAAAGGTAAACATTGTCATAGCTCTCCAGCCCTGACAGATTTGGCAAATAATGGACTGACATTTGATGGTGAAGACACAGCGTTCCTCTAGAGTGTTAAGTAAACAGCTGTTTAAGGTTTACATGGTGCAAAACTACCCATGAACCTTAGTGTGTTGGTATTGTCATTGTGAGCATGTTAGCGGGTAGCTCAGACAAACAGTGTCTGCCCGCGTGCCTTTAGACTCCGAGGCGACAGTTGAAAAGTTAAAAAGTTTTAAGTGGATTAAGCTGCAAGTGATATTCCTCTCTGAGTGAAACGACACAGAAGTATCTAAGCGGCAGCCACACAAATGCACTGTGAGGTTCTCTAAATCATATGGAAAGAAATTCAGTGCTTTCTATCTTATTAAGCTTAGAATAGAATGTTTAGGGCCGTCCTTCACAGCGGGAAGGGAGAACGTGCCATCCCACAGTTCCTTGGTAAAATAGTCGGGGGGGAAAAAAAGCTCTGAGAAGAAGCAACGTGTGAGTGCTGTCACACTATTGTCCTGTTTGAAGGTACATCGCTGCTGCTAAATTCTTTACATCATCACTGCTTAATTAGTTTCATTGCAAAAGGCTCAACACGATAATCAAAGCAGCAGGCACAGACTAACCCTGTTTTCAACCCTAACCTAAATATACATGGGGTGCATGTGTTATTCTTGTTTCTTTTTGGCTGACACATTTCCTTTTATGCTGAGTCTGACACTCTTCAGTGTATCTAACCTCTTCCTTACCTCTAGTGTTATCTATTTTAAGGATCCTTGCTGGGGCGAATTGATCGAATTGTTTCCTGGTTAACGATAAATAAATAAAAGAATTCTTGACTGACCTCTCTGTGTTATGTGGAACATATCGGGGTAAGGCTCAAAGCTGCTTAAACATTTGAGTGACTCAGATAACCAAGGACTCTGACAAGTGAAGACATGAGAGAATATTTTACTGTGATGTACGAGCAGGATTAATGCATTTTTCATCATATACACTACCATTCAAAAGTTTGGACATACTTTCCTATTAATTTCAATGGAAAAATGTGTCTTTTGACTAGTAGAGTATATGCCTACATTATGCATGTAACAATGCGTCACAAGTCAGTCACACTGCAAGCATTTTATGTCATGCTCTTTATGTGGGCAGTAGCAAAATAAGAACATTTGCTATATATAAATGGTACTGTTTATTTTCTCACTGAAATCACGAGCAGGATCACAGGAATACAAATTGGGTGAAGAACCCACAAGCAGAAATTCTGGCACAATGTGAATGATGACATGTAAAAATTCTGTACAAATAGTGACTTTATATTATAATATATTCAGAACTTTTACAAGCAAATGCATCACTAATAACCGGAAAACAGCAGTGAGAGCAACATGAATTATGTTCATAATTACCAAAAGGCATCTCAGATGAAAATTTCCACTTCTTTGTTGAAGGTGAGGCCAGGCTCAGGCCACGTTGCATACCTCCTTTATGCCCAGATAATTGGTGGGCATTAGTGCGAAGTTTGAGAAAATCTGACTCAGAGCTGACAGAAGAATCTGACTGTCAACAGCAAATTCTCCACCACGGATGAGCATGTTAATGTTGGTGTGACCAGGGGTAGCTCAAAATTCTCAAGAAGTAATTAAGGACAGTGACATGAACATAAATAACTCCAAACTGGGTCACCATCATGCTCACGAGTCAGAACATTGTGTATGATCTGGAAAAGAAGGTAAAATTGGAGTCCAACCTGGAGTCCAGTAATCCGACCACAATGTGCACTTTGTCAGGAATGATAAACTGTTTTCAAGACAGGAAGACCAGAATATGTTTTGTGGATTTTAAGATTCAGCTCACAGCACCCTCACTGTTAATAATGTGCTCTTTTACTGCTTGGTTCATGAGACAATGACCACGCTGCAGCAGAACAGGCACCATGTTGCCTTAAGCCACTTGCCAGGATCCAGTCCAGCTCTGCTCTCTCTGAGTTTTCTATCCATGTTTTCCTTCTTGCCCAGGAGTGGGCAGGACTCTCTGGAGCCTCCACCTTCCTCTGCTCACCTGATCCCAGTCCACTTGATTTACCTCCACTCTCACCTGCACCAGATATAAGCCAGCTCAACCACTACACTGTGGGAGTTTGTTGTTTCAGTCGCAGCATTACGTTTGACTTCAGTCTGCCCTTTGACCCTTTCGTTTGGATGGTTCATTGATACCTTTGCCTTGCACTCACCTGTCTTTGTGTTGCTCAGTCCTGCTGCGCCCAGCCCTGTCGTCACCTGCCTGGCTTCCCTGCATCCTCGTCTGCTTGCCTGGTATTCTTCCTCACGCTCAACACCCAGAACACCGTATATATTTGAGCACCTTTTATCACAGTGAACAGTCATTAGCACCTGATCTGCAGTATGGTTTCAGTCTCCATTCAGTTCAGCCGAGTAGACGCCTGACACCGGTGGCATCTTAAGTTTACCACACTTGCATTCATCTGCTGCAGTTGGGCATTGAGCCAAAAACAGCCAAGTTAGGAAAGCTACAAAACAGAAAGCACAATTGACAAATGCGTGAAACTGGTTCAGTGTGAGTTAGAGAATCACATAAGTGGACTGGAAAGGAGCCATTTGTGGTCAGAAAGGAATGACAGGGGTGTTTTGAGACAAAAGGAAACTGAATCAACGAGTGACTAAACTGTGACAAGTGAGCGGCACAACTGGAGACACTAGCGGAACTAATTGGATAGTGTCGGCCTCTAATACCGACTCTATGGTGGCTGACTTTTAAAGATATGACTGTAAGGCGAAGCCACACAGTTATTTTGGGAAATCTTCAAAAGGGTACAAACTTGTCAAATGCATTGAGCACAAAGAAAGTGTGCTGCTTTAAACTATTAATTA
The DNA here is from genome assembly GCF_900963305.1 of Echeneis naucrates. NCBI lineage: Eukaryota > Metazoa > Chordata > Actinopteri > Carangiformes > Echeneidae > Echeneis > Echeneis naucrates. Next base: position 7,636,182 of record NC_042514.1, read on the forward strand.
GACCAAAGTAAATTATACTTTAGGGAGTTTGTGGAAACAAGATAAGTGTCTTATTTATGGCAAGTGAGTTAAAAAGCACTTGTGAGTTAAATTCCAGGAATATAGGATTAAATTGTGAGGGCTGCAGACTACAGCAGTTTTATTTTCAACAGCCACATGGTACTCTATTCTGTAATTGTTAAACTGGACCAATTATGACAATATCCAGGTCAGTATTTTCCCTCTGACACTTTGTTAGCTTTGCATGGTTTGCAGGTAAGATGGCTCATTTACGCACTTCTGCCTATTATGTAAACTCCCAATTGACCCTCTAAGTAAATATTGGACAGGTAATATTATCTCAGGCAGAATAGGTGAGATTTGTTTGAAATGCGTGACTATAATAAATCTGTCAGGTTGTCACAAAATGGGGAAAAAAGCCATAACAATGGCTCAACTTTTGCTGCATCTGGCAAAAGTAAACACCATAGCAGCTCCCCTTGAACTAATGGGGTTCATTCATCTCGGATCTTAATGAGCTGTCCAGTTTGTCTGCTGAGTCTGTGCGTGTACACCACGAATAGGTGAGAATCTAATTGTGTAAGAATAAAACTGCCATTAGGGTTTAGATGAAGCTCAGCCCCAAGGGTGTTGCACAACCTCATACTACCACTTCCTGTTCCAGGGGAAAAATAGATGTTGATTAAACTGCCTGACATTAATGATTAGTGAATGTCTCTTCATTCAGATGTTCCAGTGCTACGTCAGATGAGGAACTTTGGCCCATAAGAAATTAAGAAATTTCCCAGTTGTTGAAATTACAGCTAAAGCATTGGGTCATGTATTAAAAAGATACCAGTTAAAAGTTTGGGCACGTTCATTCATTGTGTCCAGACGTTTCCCTGGTAGTGCAATACAATGGGAGCTCAATGTCATCCTGCTGCCTTGGCATCTATATAAATCACCAGGTGACACCTGGATATCGCTCCCTCTTTATGAGAACATTCAGAAGTGCTCCCACTCCTCAGCTGTTGCAGGTGTGCAGGTTGCCATCTACAAAAGTGCACCTCCATAGCTAAGGGTGAAAGCAATGGACAAAGTGTAACACAAATGTTTTAATCTGGGTGTGTGAAGCCTGAATGTAACTGACAAACCACTTTAATATACCAAGCAAGGGGCGGAATTGCAAAAGAAAAACTGAAAATTGTTAAACTACCAGTAAATTCCCTTAGACTCCTTCAATATTACATTAAATAAGGTCCCTGAGATTCAGCGTAGCAAAAGGTTATACAAGTCACTAAGTCTGTTTTACAGTAATGCTGTTCCCAGCGTAGCTGAGTTGGCCCCTTGGGTAAATATTAGCTGTGGGCTCTTATTGACCCCGTCCTACTTCCCCCTCTGTGGTGTATGCACTATATTTCTATCAAGTATGGCACAAAAGGCAGATTAATTATATTTTCCTAGAACCAAACGTAGCCGTCACAGTAATTGTCCTTGCTGGAATATTCCAAATATGACCAAATTGAATATGCAACATGTGAGCACATTAAAAATTGAAATGTCTGGATGTTTGTACTTTGCCTTTCAGTTTGGAGGTTTCCTTTGTCTCGACTTTGCCGAGGTTTGTGTGTGACCTGTTTCCAATTGTGGATATTTAGCCACCATGTTAGCCACCCTTTTACAGTACCTGCTGTGTAATTCCTCTTTGTGACCATTTCCTGGGTGGAAGATTGCAATATTTAGGTGGGCACAGAAGCATTAATTGCACTCCACATTACAGGAGTTTTAGTTCAGTAGTGGGGGATTTTTTTTTTTCCCCCTTTAAAAAAAAAAAAGGATAAAAGGTTTTCTGTCATCTGCCAGCAGTTTTTAACAGTACTGCCTTTATTTCCTCGTATATCTGTCCCAGGTAGGATAGGAATGATTAGGTACTCATTTTCAGCTGTACTTCAGTCATTATTGTTGTTGTTGTTTTAACTAATGGTGCCACCTGTTCCACACACAGCTGGCTAATTCGGGTCTCATTGTCTCATTCTAACTGTCTGGCTCAATTATTCCAAATCATTGAAGAATTTCCATTGACTATTAAAAAAAAAAAAAGCTCAAATGTACTCCAAATAAATGGTTACGTCATCTTAGAGTACAGAGATGCAGTATATTTACAGAAGAGTGTTTCACTTTCACTCGGTGCACCTGCAACACTCAGATGAAGAGCTGGTGTTGGAAGGCTTCATTTTTATGAATGAATGTTTTGAACACGCTTCATATTGAACTTGAATTTTTAATGATTGTTTTATTCTGAAACGTCTTGTGGCTCTGAGCAACCAGTATAAGTAGGTTGGCACTGTCACTGAGAGAAAAGGGGGAGACAGAGTAAATTTTCCTTGGTATTAATTTATACAAAGTATCATCCTCTTCTGAATTCTTAACAAATATGCACCAATAAGCTTTCATTTACTGTTTTATTGTCTTTCAGATACGGTAGATACTTTCATGTAATGTTAAGCCACACTTGAAATTATTTGTTCAAGTATTAATTTGTTTTTACAATATCAAGCCATCTACACAATTGCGACATCGAACAAAGACGCACAGAAAATATCTAACACAATGAGGAAACCTACCAATACAAATCTTATTTCTCTAAAATATTCTCCTCATAACTGACACTTGTACCAAAGTAAATCCCTAAGCACTTTAGTCTGTTTTCATTAGTTAGGTGCAGATGCTGTGGCCAATTTTAATTGATGTTTACAAGATTTAAATGGGCTCATGCCAAACCTGGCTGCAAGCTGCAGCTATTTCAGTCTGTTACGAATAACATCCATACATATTCATTAGCAAAAAGTAGTACTCGCCTGTTCAGAGCACACAGAGGGAGATGAGCAGCAAGAGTTACTGTGCAACAAGATAAGACATTTACAGCTGAGAGAATGGGGTGATTCCCACGGGGTGGTCCGCTGAGACCAAAAAAACAGATTTTCTGTGTTCAGGGATGAAATGAACACACTTTCAGGATACACAGCAGGTCAACAGTTGCAGCCTAGACTTGTTTATTTTGTGTGACAGTCATTCACTCCGTCGGCTGCTCTTTTGGTGTGGAGTCCCCTGCTCACACGTCCATTTGTACCAGCACCAGAACAGGTGGGGACTCGGCCACCTTGGCCTTGCGATGCAACAGATGAGTGAGGCTTCTGAAGGATGGAGTGGCTCGGAGGAGGACTTCCTTCAGGCCAGCCCGAAACTCTCTGCGGACCAGGCAGTAAAGCACAGGGTTGAGGCAACTGTTGGTGTGTGCCAAACACACAGTCAGGGGAAAAGCGTAGGCCTGCACGTTGTAAAAGGCTTTGCTGAAAGGAACAAGGTCAAACTTAATGAGCACTCCCCACAGAGTCAGCGCCTGATTGGGAAGCCAGCACAGAAAGAAGGACAGAACCACAATGACAATGGATTTGGTGACTTTGGAGTGTCGTTTTTGGCGGCCCTGCTGAATCTCCGGGCCTGCTGCACCTGCCACCCGCCGGGTGAGGATGAGGCGAAGTAGCAGGAGATAACAGACGGTGATTATGATCAGCGGGATGAGGAAACCCAGCAGAACCTTTTGCAGCTGGTATAGACCCAAAAGAAGCTGTGGGTCCAAACTTCCTGAGTCTGGAAAACGCACTAGGCATAGCTCCTCATCTGACACCTGGGCTGTGGTGGAGTAGATGGCATGAGGCAAAGTGGCAAGCAGAGAGACGGCCCAGATGCCCAGGCTGGTCCACTTCGCCCTGGCTGCTGCTGCACGTCGGCTGTGCATCTTCAGTGCAGAGGAGATGGAGTAATAGCGTGCCACGCTCATAGCTGTGAGGAAGAACACACTGGCGTACATGTTCATGGTGGTTACAGAGCTGACGATCTTGCACATCACACGACCAAATGGCCAACGGAAGTCCAGAGCCGTGTCCACTGCCCAGAAAGGTAAAGTCAGCACAAACTGGAGATCTGTGATAGCCAGGCCCATGACAAAGCAGTTGATGGACGACTGCTTCTGTCTGTAACGTGAGTGCAGCAGGTACAGAGCCAGGGAGTTTCCCACCAGCCCCAGTGCACAAACTATAGAGTACACACATGCTATCATCCCACGCACCAGCAGACTGGAGCTGTCTCCCTGCAACTCCATGATGGACTCCTTGGTGAGGAGCTGCAGCCAGCAGTGGAGGGATAGGTTGCTGCTGGGACCTCCGCTGTCCTCCTGCAGGATCTGCTGCTCACAGGGCTCTGCAGCCGGCGGCTGGACTCCAGTCTCATTCTCCTGCATGGCTGCACTCTCCTGCTCACATATCACCCCGGACTGCAAAGTGAAAACGCTGCGTGTCACCAAAAAAAGCCAGAGGCAAAACTTTGTGACTCTGACATTTCCAGCTCCCACAGATGTTGTCCTCTGCTCCGTTATCCTCTCCTCATGAACACTCCCCAGCTCTGCGCGCCACGCTCGTTTATAGGTGCCACGGGGACGCGCGCAGCTCAGTCGCGCCGCCGACGCTGCCCTTCCCACCGTGCAGGGTGGAGCGTTTAGACAGGACTCCAGATAATCATACATAAAGTCTTTAGAATATGTGAAGATACTCATAAGTGTAGATAAAACGCCTGTCTAGTTCAGCGACTGTAAATCAGTCTGACATTCATATTACTCCCTCCAGGAAATAGACGGGTCCACAGGTCTTTACGTTACAGATGGCTTTTGTTTTTCCTTCCCGTCAGAAACGCCACAAACCTGGAAGGAGGAAGTTCACTTGGCAAATAAAGGAAATCTATTATCGTCCCCCAAACTTTAATCTGCACAAGAAAACTGAGATAAAATAGGACTTAAAAAGAAAAATCCTACACTAACACAAACACACCTGCTGCCCACCCACCTCACAATATTAACTCCCACAAAATCAACGATCATGGAAAAACAAAGTGGAGAAATATGCAACCAAATAGCAAACTGTAATATTGTGGCAGAAAGGAGTCAGATGGGGAATCTCTTTATTCACAACGCCGTGAGAGAGAAATCCAACATTACACAACGTGATATGCCTTTTTATACTAAAGACAGGCTGAGTGTGTGTCTATTGTGTGGATAGCCGTCGTCCTTATCTTGACCTTCGACCAAGATGTTTTCTACTTATTGCTATGACTCGTTCTGTCCCAGCACAGGTCCTGGTGAGCTGGTTCTCGCATTGACACCTGAGCAGAGACGAGGCCTCTGTCTGTCCCCTACAATAGTAATGGCAGCTTTACACATTCCCTCCTCAGTAAACGTCCTATTCAGAGTCCCCCTGCATGCTGTAACTTAAAAAAGGAATAAGGGAACAAGATTGCATGGGGGTTAATTACAGCAAAAGCACGTAACTATCTTCAGAAGTGTCTCCACTCTGTTGCTGGTTTTCTGTTCAATCAAACTGTAAGAACATGCTCCCTCTATTACATGAAAACGACCACTGTGTTGTGCTGCGTTGTCTATTAGCTGGCATCCAGTGGGGAAATGTGCCATACCACCCGTCGAAGCTGCTGCAACGTTTTTCCAAAAGCAGCACCCATGTGAGCTGTTTCTACAGAATCAATGTAGAAACAGTTTTAGACAAAACAAAAAGGACACCGGGTATAAATCAGCCCTGTAACTGGTGTTAGGCTACTTATCATGTCTGAAAGTTATACCTCCCTCTAAGTTTTTAAACAAATTAAAAAGACATTGCTGGATGGGAAAAGAGTTAATCTGCGCTGTATTAATCCTTTGTGACCCAGTTTTTGTCATCCTAACAATCCCAAAACCTCCAAAGTACAGGCTCTGACAGTCTGCTGCGTTTAATGTTCTAAGCATTCCAGTCTGAAATGTTGAAATAGTCAGCAAAGGCTGCTCACTAAGCACCTGACGTTTCACAGGTTTACTCAAAACCACTTTTCATCCACTCAAGTTGTTATGCAGCTGTGAGTCTGGATAAAACTGCCTCTAATTACCTGTAATAATGGGAAGCCACTTACCTTAAAGCTCACACAATGTGGTAAAAAAAACAAAATTCTCCTTCGCTTTATGTGTGTGTTCTAGGTTTTAGCATTGCAACTTCAGCTCTTCAATGCCACAGGCAGGGCCCTCTATCAGGCTCTAGAGAGCTGCCAAGTTACTTAAACAGCGGAATTAATATTCTCCCAGGCGCTGTTTGTATTCTAAGGAGGGCCGTTTACCTGCAAATGGCACAAAAGTCAACATAGCACTAACACTTTTGGAATAATTGGTAGATGTGGGCAAGAAATTAGCAACATTTTCAGGGAAAATATTATGAAAATGTGTTCAAAATTCACACGATGCTGTAAAACTGATTATTTTGACTTTACTTGACTACAACTAGATTTTTGGCTTTCACATTTAAAAAAGGCAGACCTACCTCTGACCATTCACTGTGATCCCTCTCTGTGTGGTTGAATAATGTGGACAGTTCGCATGGTGGACTGAACCACCAAAGGAAATCTGTAGATGACACGCTTTCCCGTTCATCTGAATGGGAAGCGTGTCCAAGCTTTTGACTGGTACTGTATAAGATGCATAGTAATCACACAATAACACAATCGTATATTTCAAAGCAGTCTTTAACATGTGACTTGTGAGATTTCCAGGTTAGTGGTTAGTTAGTTAGTTAGTTAGTGGTCGATGTGTTTGGGGATGGAGGTCCAGAGGGAGATTGTTCCACCCCCCCCCCCCGTCTTCTGAGTGGTGGTGATATGACGCCGGTGTCAGAGGAGCTTGTCTGTCAGGTAGTCTGGATATGGAGGGCTTTGTGAGTGAGCAGGAGGGTTTTCAATTGGAGCCGCTGTGGAGCAGAAAGCCAGCTCGTCTGCCAGGTGTGTTTGGAGATGAGCAGCAGAGCACTGGATGTTCTGGGGTTTGGGAATTTTTGGATGAAATGAAGGCATGCATCAGGGTTCAGCAGCGGAGGAGGAGAGGCAGCGTTAACTTACTTTATCATTACATGGTATGAAGCACGTATGAAAGTCAGAATGGAAAAATTAAAGAAACTGAACCCCCCCCAGAGATGACATTGTAATGGTGTGGGGAACTTTCAAACTCTTAAAATGAGGAATTCTGCTGACTTAAATATTCCATTTTTATTTTATTTTGAATAACAAAAATAGCAGCATCTATTAAGTAAGTAGTAATGTTGTTAGTAGTAGTAGTAGTAGTAGTAGCAGCAGTAGCAGTAGTAGTAGTAGTAGTAGTAGTAGTAGTAGTAGTAGTAAGGTTTTCAAAAGTGATTCACATTAAAACAAGAAGTAAATGAAAGTTGGCAAAAAAATAAGGGAATGTTTGTACCTTCAAGCATTTGTAAATACAGAGTTAAAAAACAGTGTCATACTGTAACTTTTTTTTTTTGGGGGGGGGGGGGGTTGACCTTTAATGGTAAGCGGAGCCACCAGCTCTGGGGCAACACCGTGCCAGGTTAAGGAAACCTTCATGTGTTTGTACTGTGTATCTGTTTGGAGCAGGTGTGTTGACTCGCCCCCTCCCTCACCACATCGAGCTCTTCCCTCCAAACTCACTTCTGCCTTGCTGCATCTGAGCCTGGAACTACCTGCATTATTTGTGATGGGTCATTTGTTCATGGGAAATCTTAATTCCTCTCTGGGTGTGTCCTTCTCAGCATTTTACCTCAGAATGGTTATCTGAGAATCCCACAGAAATTTGCCATGACAGAGCACTTTATTTCGGACAGTTCTGTGATATGTACTTTTGATATGTTGATGCATAAGCTCCATAGTAAAAAATGTTACTCAGGAATCTCATTTATTTGTTTAACCAGACAGATAAAATGTATGCTGCCCTCCTCGAAAGGGGAAGAGCTGTTTATCTTTGTGTTAGCTGACCCTGCTCAGTGTAGGAGTGGAGAAATTGCAATTCTAAACTGCCAAAAATCTTAAAAAGGAAAGTGGATCCAAAGCTGATTTAAAATGCTTCCTACTCACAGTGAGGTGTCTGCTCTGTTAACGTTTTACAGGGCTTGCCCTGCCCACACTGCTGTCATTGTGATCAGAGGCTGATGTAATTGTAGTGACTTTGAGTCATTTCAGAGTGTCTCTGCCTTCAGACTACATTTACATTTCTCCATTCAGTCCAATGTGAACTGTAACAGCAGCTGTTTTTGTTTTTTTTTTTCTATTTGGGCTAAAACCCAAACTGCAAAAATGTTGTGCCAGGGGTAATTTTATCAACATTGATGAAATATGTGAGGAAAGAGCACCCTTAGAGCAGACAATCAAAGTTGTTTATTTTGTTTTCTATGAGATCATTTGTATTCAGTTCATCCTTGAATGCCTGTTCAAAAGTTAAAACTGACAATCTGGCCAAGGGCAGTCTGCCATTAAAACTGCTGAGCAAACAAGTGTACATTTTGCTTTTCACAGTGTACCCAGCCACGTTTTATCTTATGGATTAGAACTGTAATCTGCCTCATGCAGTAATGATTTCTGTCTTTTCAGAGGGTATACATTTTGTAATGTAAAGTCACATAAATAGATTATACAACTGGACCAAATTAACATGAATGAAGTGTATAAATTACACTTCAAGAATTTCATATTATTGATTTTAATAGGCACAAGAAAAGTAACTCATTTGCAGAGCTTTTGATTTAGCTGATGTCACTTCAGCCATATGGGTTCAGAGGAGCCCGTCAGTTGTTTGTTTGGTGCAGTCTGCCCTTTACCCTGATTAAACCAGACACCGCCTAGCCAACCATTAGGCAACATCAACAATTTTCCAATAAATCTTGTCGACTGTGTGACGAGAGAGTAAAATATGTCAATTTTTTGTGTTGTGTCCAAAATATAGTTTAAAAACCAATATTTAGTTTCTCTCTATTACTCACTTTCCATTTTTTTCATGTTGAGCTACAACGTCTTTTGCCTACATATTTGATTTAGTTTGCTTAACATTTGTGAAATACTTCATACAAATTGCTCTTTGTGTGTGTGTGTGTGTGTGTGTGCGCGCGCGCGTGTGCGCGTGTGCGTGTACTGTGATTATCATGCAGTTCATCTATTCCAGGGCAAAGCCACTGGTAATTTCCTGTGCTGATGTGTGCCTTGACTTGAGAGTCAGAGAGGTCAGTGAGAGGTTACAGTTTATAGTGAAAATGGAAATAAGTGGCATTAAGAGGTTGCTGACTAAAGTTAGTACCAGCTCATCAGTAATGTGACAATAAAGGTTAATCTAATTCATTAACATTCATTTCAACCAAAAGCAGGGACAACGTACATTTTAAAGCAGTGTTTTATTCTGCAGGTATAATGAAATTTCATTCATTACATGCTATAGATTGAGGTATGTTGCACTTTTGACAGTCAGCCAATTTTCATTTAAAAATTTTACCTTAAAATATGAGCTTTTTTTTCATGATGAATAATAAACTGTCCCTGTAATCATGTTAACTTAGTGCAGGAAAAAAGACAGCAGAAACGTCCAAAGAAGTGAGCTGTCAAACTTCAGTATTTTACATGGGAACTGGACCTTCAATTCCCCCCTTCTTAAAAAAAAAAAACCCCAGGGATCAATAAAGTCATTCTGATTCTCTCTGAGTTTTGTGCTCCTCACCAAACCTCCAGCTAACTCCTTCTGTTTATCTGGGTCAGCTTCAATCCTTGAAAGAAAAAAAAAAAACATTTGTAAATTAGAAAAAGAAACTGAGGCCATTCTTTGATTCACTCACTCCATTCCAGACACTGTGTGGGTGCAGATCCACAGATGTGTCGAGGCCTCCCGGCTCCAAACGGATTTGGCTAATCAGAGACGCATCTTAAGGGGCTGATTGGAAATGCTGTTGATCAAAAAAACTTTCTTCCTGATTAAAGACAAAATAAGAGTCAAATAAGACAACAGGGGACACACGGAGAGCAGAGCGATGGATAATGAGAGAACCAGGTCATGAATCATCTGCCCATTATGAGACAGAACACATTTTGTGTTTCTAAAAAGCACGTGAAACAAATGTATTACTTTTGTATAACTGCTGAAGCTTCCCTCACACTAAGATTTAAATTATTCTGTGTGAACTGGTCATTTTAAAGCGGAACCACAATCCTTTCCATTTCAGACGGTTAATACTAAATTGTTTGTAAATTGGACAAGGCCAGACCAAAAGTCAGACCTGAGCAGAAGAGAAAGGGACAGTTAATCAATTTTGCAGAGATTAGAAAAAAAGGGAACCCTCCAGTTGCAAAGAATAAATAAATTACACACATCCAGTAAACATTTGGTAGAATTCTTTTCCTCTAAAACTACAGTTAAGTTAAAGTTTAGCAAATTAAAGTGAACAGCTGTTTGAAATGCTCTAATTCTAACGTTTTCACATTATTATGCCTGAAAACAAACATAGTAAGAAATATACCTTGTCATTTATTTTTGGAGTTGTGCATGTTTCTTCAATTTTTAAATGTACCCAATCCAAAAAAATAATTTTAATCAGGGTGAAGTCTGATTTGTCTGCCTGAGATTGGTTTTATACCCTCCAGGTGCATTAGCAAGTGTTGTGATTGATTACCAGAGGATCAAAAACATTTTTTTTTCTTTTTCTGGCTTTATGGGATGACATGCAGCAGATGACACTGACTGGAAGTGAACCAGTGTCACAGACCAGGACCATGCTGCCTCCTGTTTATGGAGCACGTGCTCTACCCACTTTTCCCCAGTGCCCCAAAGCTCCGTTTTTAATATCCTCTTTGCACACATTGTATTTCATTTATTATGTATTTGGATCTGAAATTTAAAAATAAATGAAAAAGTAATAATCAAACGTTAGACAGCTCAGCTCAATGGCGTCGCTGAGTCACAGACTTTTCAACATCAAAAACTTTATTCAATGATTTTTCAGGCTTTAAGATCCAGGTTTGTTGTTTTTAGAGAGAATGACGCCTCTTTGAATAATTTGGATGCCAGTAAAGCCCAGCAGTCTGGATCATAAGTTATCAGAAAACCAATCAATGCAAAGCTTAGCAGTCTTGGCTCTTAACCCCTTCCTGACATCCTGACTATAATCCCATGCTGTCTTTTCTTGTTATTTTGATTGAGAAAAACAGAGCAGCAGAAGTAACGTGCATATCTGCATAACAGATTATTCTGGACAGTATAGAGATAATAACTTTTATTAAGGGACAACTATTCACATTTTTGGACAATCTCTTAAAAAGCACTGCATTGTGTAAATTCAGTAAATTCAAAGATTTCTTTTCCTCCAGCTCAGTAATCATTTGTGTTATTGTCTGACTTTTGATTCAGAAACAAACATGTCTTCCTCATCAGCCCCAGTAGGACTTTTACTCCCCATAATGTGCCAACTTATCCATTCAACATAGTAAACATTATACCTGCTAATCGTGAAGATGTCGGCCTTTGGACTGTGGTTACAACATTGGCATTTAGTGCAAAGTGACTTATTGTGTCTCAGTGTATCCTCCAACTCCTGGAAGTGTTATTTATCTTTGTATTCATGGCCAGATAAAGTGTGAAGGAAGTACTGTACTTTAGTTGAAGCTGTCAGGAACCTAACAAGGCAACTTCAGAGAATAACAGCAGGAAATACCAACCAGCTCATCACTTGATGCTGCTGTTCTTCTTCATATTACAAATTTCATTTGAACATGCTGCAAGAGCTTCACGCAATTATCAGATAATAGCTTTTGTTAGCTACTGACAGCCTGACAGCCTACTGTTGGTTTGTAGTGTCAGCTTCATAATCAAGGAAAAGAAAGACTAAAAGTAGAAACTAGAAGTATTGGTTGGAATTTCAATTTCCCTTTGCATTTACATTATTTAAAGTTGTTTTTTATTTATATATATATATATATATAATTTCAGTAAAGGCTGGATATTTTAAGACATTCTAGGGAAATAAAAGATCAGAGAACTCATCAACACGCAGCAGTGTCAAGAACAAGAAATATTGCGCTGTGTCCTAAAACTTTATAGGAAAAAATTGATCCACAGTGTTTTGATCCTACTGATCACATTTTGACATTTTTAATTTAAGACAGTTTTATCCAGAAATAAGTCCAAGTTCAGATCAATTCTTCAGTGAAAAAATGCTTTCAAATTCTTTTACAGTTCTACAAATTATGCGCTGGGGATCAAAACTGTACACATCATCGAAGCCCTATTTACGCAGTCTCACAACACTAATTTACTCTGGCATTTTATCAAAGCCAAAGGATACACAGTTTTGACAAGCAATTTCTATGTAAGATTCAAATCTAAAGAGTGTTATAACAGTATAACAAAAAAAGGCAAACATACAGGCTGAATATATATATTAAAAGCAAAACAGGAATGATTGGACCTAATTTCTGTCTGTGTAAACAGCAGCCTCAGATAATTCCCTGCTCTACCATTAGGAGAGGAACAATTTGGGGAATTCGCATATAGCTAATTCCATCATGCCGCTTACATGTCGTCAGCGTGCGGTCGCAGCTTCGTGGAGCCTTGAGGACCCAAGGTCACAGTGGCTATGTGACCAGTAATTGGGTCTACATGGAAATGGTCAGTTCTTTCTTCCTGACTGCTGTTTACAGACATGGCCTCAAAACTGGACTGATCTTGGCTCACTCTTAGCTTTCCCATCATTGCAGCGATGTCTTCCTGTCCCTTCTCTCCAGGGAAATGCCGATGCAGAGGCTCTGACTCATCTTCCATTGAGAATGGGGAATCAGACACATGCAGCACACGGGAAGCCTGAAGGTTTTGCAGAGACCGAGACTGAACTGTGAGAGAAAGATATTGAGAAAAGATTAGCAAGTTCACAGCACATGGACACACTGCTCTATTTTTCGGCATAGCTCTTTATAAACTTGGTCTAATCTTTATATTTTTACAAACTGAAATAAATCCTCGGCTGTGAGGCTCTGTGGGGGAGAACTGGTTCAGCTGTGCATGAGAATGAGGTTGTAACAAGCTCCTCTGCTGTGACAGAGAGGTTCTGGATGAGTTGGTGGGTGGGCGCAGCACAAACATATTTGCTGAAGATACTCACTCCTCACTGGACTGAAGTCTCCCTGGCTGACTTTCGTGTCAGAGAATGGCTTCAGGCTGGGAAACAGGATTAGGGAGAAGGAAAGCAGGAGCACCTGAGAATGTGATAGAAAGAAACAGAGGAAAAGATGTCAGTTAGCAAAAGGACAGTCACAATAAGTGGAAAATGTGTAATTCATGCTGCATTCAACTCAAAGACAGCAGATATTTGAAAATCTGTATAGTGGATCTGCTTTAGATTGCTATAGGAGAGAACAGTTAACTGAGTTAACGGTTGAGAATAAAGCTAGCTCATACATATAGATTTAAAATTACAATTTTTAGAGTTCTGGTCCACTTATGTTGCCTCAAGTCATTTTATTTTATTCCACTGTAGTGAGCAAAACCAATAAAGGGCTCCTGTTCAAATTGTACATTTCTCTCAATGTGTCTCATTGTGTCCTTTGGGATGTGTTGTCCATTGTGTACATATCCAGATAACTTGTTCTCAATGGCTAATCCAGCTGTTGTTGCTATTCTGTTTGCTATGAGGGAGAATTTTTATTTATTTATTTATGTATGTATTTACGTATTTCTTTATTTATTGTTTGATGAGTCATTTGGAAGTTTTGGACAGTTTGTTTATCTGCCTGGCACACACACAGAGAATGTCCCTACCAGTACACATGTCCCAGTCTGGGCTGGCTTATTAGATGTATTCATGACTAGAGCTTGCAGCCTGCGCAACTGTTCCATTAATGACCTGCAGAGAGGAGAAGGTACAAAAAGAGGAAGAGAGTATGTAAGATGAAGGGAGAAGGCAAAAGAATTGATGAATAAGACGCTTGTGGGAAAAAGGCCATTTTGAGTGATGAAATGTAATGCGTTTCCACATGATTACGGAGAAGAGGAAAGAAATGACTCACATGTTGCATTTCTCTAGCTTTGACACTTTCCTCTGCAGCTCCTGGTTGTGTGCATTGCAAGCAGCCATCCTAGAGGAGATGGCATACATGAGAGGAAAGACGAGAGAAAAGAGACAAGGTCAAAGCCCTCACTCCCAAAAAGAGACTGTGGAAAGTGATGTTTCAATACTAGATAGAAGTCATTAGTCTTTTCAAGACAATGGTGCCAATTTAATCAGAGTTTTGTTTTGAAAGGGAATGAAAGAGGGGCGTTTTAGTCTTTCCATGATTTACATGCATGAACGTTGGAGGATTTTGTCTCCAACCACAAGTACATATTGTACTATGCTAATACACTAGAACCTCACAATTTGAACCACAGCTGTTTACACCGATCAGTGTCCCATAAGGAAGGAGCTAACAATCAAACAAATCAAAGGGAGTTTAAGCAGTATGACACTAGTGGAATGAATCAGACTTCCACAGCATAAAGTGGCTGAGGGCTTCCTTTTAGAAAACTGGGGAAAAAATAAAGGAGAGCATATGAAATCTGTTGTCATTTCGCTTGTTACTGCTCTGTAAAATTTAGACTCATACCTGCTCTCCAGTCCATCAATATACTCCTTTTTCTTCTTTCGGCTCTCCTGTGCAGACTGCTTGTTGCGAATCTTCCGGCGTATTTTCTTCAGGATCCTTTCTTCATACTGATTGGCAGAAAGGGGAAGGCAACATTGTAATTTTAAGCCGCAACTAGATAACCCCGGGGGAACTTCAAATTGTTTTAAGTGAAAAAGGTATTGATAGTGATGTACCTTTGTGAGCGGTAGTTGGCTGGGGAGAGTCACCCCTTCCTTTGCTAAAAGCTTCTTCTCATCGTCATTCAGAATCAACTCTTGAATAGAGGGCTGGGATGGCTGTGGGGGCTGGTGGCGAGATACAAATATTAATATTTAAAACATCATCACTGTTTGATTAAATTTTCTCTTCGTCCCTACAGCTCTCCCTCCTCCCTCTTCACCACCCCACTCTCTCTCCCGTGAGCTTCTTGGGAAGTAGTTACATGAGTGCAGACTATCAGGCTTCCTTCATCACTCACATTTCATGACTACTTTAAAGTAATTGTGGTTTTGGAACCTAATCTATGTTCTGCCACTGTCTCCTCCATCTTATTAAACTTGGCTCTGAAGATGGGATCAATACCAGGAGGGTGCTGAGCTCCAACCCACTTTATACCTTTGAGTGTCACAGATAAACGTATTCGGCTTGTTGTGGCCCACTATATTTACTTGATGACCTCCACTTTCAGCAGCATTAGCTTGGCGAATTAAATGACTTCTACAAATGTCATTTAATGTGATGCTGCCAGGACTTTTTCTCAACATAATGGATTTTTCACACTTTAAAATAGTTAAAACTCAATGATAAAACAGCTAACAAAGTATTAGCAAGTGCCACAAAAATATCAACTTCAACAAAATTCTTATTTCTTCCTAGAATGATCAGAATAGAGTGCCGAGATTTCAACTAATCATTTGCATTTCCACAGTTCTGCTTCTTTGCACATCAATGATTTCAGTGTAAGTGTAATCACCCACTTTTAACAGAAACACAAGTTCACACATAAAGTAAACAATAGGGTCTGTGAGTCAGATATCCACAACCAGAAAACACTTACTGGCTCCGGTGTGCCGGACAGGAGCAGATCTTTGACAGTTAGCGGGAAGCCAGAAGGCAGCTGTGGTCTACATCCATCTGAAGGATATTCTGTAATCCTCGTCCTGCCTAATGGGAAGCTGGGCTCCCAGCCATCTGCACCCACATGGACACAAGGATAAACATAGCACACATGCAAACAAACATCAATAAGATATTCAATTCAAGGATGATTCTTTACATCCTTGGATAACATAAAAACTAACATGATATTTGGAGCCTGAATGGTGCTCAAATACTAGTTACACTGGTTGGGCTCCTTTTTTTTTTTTTTTTTTTAATCAGCAATTATGTCAGTGTCTTTTACTGTTTAAATACTCTTGTACTTTGTCTCAAGTAGTGTATGAAATCGGTCTTTATGATGTTGTTTGTATAGGTGATAAGATGAAATAAGAGCTCTGAGGATATTTTTGGAATTAGAAAATACCCTAGATGTATTCTTGGGTTAGGGTTATCCTTGAAGCTGAAATTTTGTTACGGATGTTTGGTACTCACTGAGGTCAATGGCAACGTTAGCTTCCAGGGCTGCCTTTGTTTGTGGCACCTTACTGAAGTACTGAGCGTCGCCTGGTGGGCTTTCTGGATGCTGTGGACTGTCCATCTGGTCTGAGGGAGGGTCCTCACTGATCCCACTGTCACTGGGAGATGGGGACCAGAGAGGCGAGCCTGACACAGAATCGCTTCCACTCAGGAGGGCATTGAGGAAATCATTATTGGCCGGCTCAGGCGGCAGCATCTGCTGGGTGACAACCCTAAATGCTATCATTAGTCTGTCTGTTTCAGTTGATGACATGAAGACAGATGGGACAGTCTTTTCATAACACAGATGGACTATGCCATGGGTGAACTATACAGTAGATAGAGACAGGTATTCGTTGCATGTAAACGGGACATTAGAGATTGCATGGTCTCACACACATTTAGGTCGTGCACAGGCCAGGTGTGATGGGCGTCACGGCATTCTGGCTCTTCATGACGGAGAATCCCATCGTTTTGATCAAACAGCCAGTCGAGAAGCTCAATACCATCGCATCCCTGAGATGAATTCATAACATTTAATGACAAACAGTAACTGTAAGGTTTCATACACCCCCAGAGCTGAGATACACACCGTACTGAACAATACGTTCTCCCTAATCTGTTATTGAGAAGACAGTTTTTATGAACACTTGTAAAAATTTTGTCATTTCTTACACTGTTTAAAAAAATTGCTTGTCTGTAGCTGTAAGGAGAATTAACATTTAAACCCGTTTTTAATTTCTTCTCAAGCCTGAACTTTGTTCTGTCGGACTTCCCCCACAACACATATCTGGCAAACTACATTGCAGTAAAAATAAATAAAAAAAATACGTTATTTACCTGATCTGGGTAGTGCTCCATAATGTGTTAGTACGGGACACCAAAGAGGCCACCAAAACAACAAAGATGCAGTCAAAATATCAGATTTGCTGTGTTGTCCAGTAGCTTTGTTCTTCCTAAAGAGTCTCCGCTGTGTCTCTCAGCTCTTCTCAGGTCCAAAGTTTACACTCCAACTCAACACACCCAGCCATCTAGCCTGCTTTGTCCCCATTGGCCAGGAGGAGATATAATGTGATTGGTAGTCAGTACACAACTCGGGAGCTTCACAAATTGGTCTATCTGGTCACAGACGAAAAGAAGTGGCCACCAAGATGTAAAACTTCAGAAAGGTCAAAGTCTGTTGCTTCTTTTCTTTTTATTTTTTAGATAGCCTATTGACACAAGGATAGCTCTGACCTTTGGCATATATTCATAACCCAATAAACATACAATGGTCATGTTATTAAAAAAAAAAGACAAAACAGTCAAGACCAATGTTTTTAAAAAGTAAGAATGGTAAGTCAAGTTTAATTTTATAGTGTTTACAAATGCAAAACCACAAAGTGCTTTTGATTATTTGAAAAAATTCTAAGGGAACAGTGATTCAGAGGGGTTAACCAAGAGCCACTCCGAATTAAATGTTTTCAGTACCTTCAAAAAGATGTTACAGGAGTCAAAGGGTTGCAATGATAAGGAACAGGCAGTCCATAAATTGGTGCATCACGCTAAAAAGTTTGGTCACCTCTAAAAAGACTAAAAGTCCAAATGGCCATTTAAGGTCAGCACTGTCTGACTATGAAAGGCTCTAAAAGTTTAAATGGATGGAGATTTAATAGGAAGCCAGTACAGAGAGAATAAAGCTGGTGTAGCAGGCAATCTGTTATTTTCTGTTTAAGTAGTTGTAGCTTGGATAGTTTGATTCAAACTAATAAAAAAGATGCCAATAGTTATTGCAATAGTTATTGCAATTATTTGTACAATAAAGCAAATAAATGCTCATAGTTTACATATACTGTAGGATTGTTATGACAGTATATTTGTAGAGTAAGAGGGAGTAAGACAAAGCTTCCTGGTGCGTCTTCCATTGTTGATTTACGGTCCACGCACTTGTTTGAAAGTGTAATTATTTTCTTTACCCAAGCTTAAAGCCTGTAGTACACGTGCTTTCAACATGAAGCTACACAGCCAACAGCCAGTATTTCTACAAAACTCAGCAGCTGACTCAAGCTAAATATTTACTGTATGGCAGACATCAAAGTGGTACATTTCATTTCATTTCAACAATCAGCAACCAAATCAGTAAACACCCCTCGCAAAATGTCAACCACCAATATCTGAAACTCCCTCTCTAAGCCTGTTCCCCTCCGCTCCAAATGAATTCCTGGGAGAATTGTTGTCCTGGTCAAGATTAAGTGTAAAAAATAAAATATCTTCTTGATCTTCCCTGTGAGGCACAAAATATTTCAGATTTGCTGCTTTCGCCATTCCATCAAAATCTCACCCTCACATCCTCTCTGATCTCATTTCCAGGTCGAAGGTGCAATGAGGTCACAACCAGTAACCACCATATTATCAGTTACTGATGCCATTTATTACAGCTGGAAATGTATTTGATTTGGCAGCACAGATTTCATGTTGGGGCAGCTCATAAAGAAAAAAAAATCTGAGGTGAATATGAAGTATGACCATAATGTATCAATCATTCTGTGTTTGACTAAGCAGGCCATGAACAGATGGAACCAGTGGAGCTGAGCAGTCACAGTTAACACACAACACACAAATGTCTCAAAAAACATCATCAGACCTGAATACAATACCAGTTACAACAGTGTAATCTAAATGTAGAGCAAAATGATTTTTAATTGTGTTAGTTTAAGTAATAAAATCTAGCCACCACAACCTCTCTTACAATTTAATGTAATGGTCAAAATTTACTGTTTACATTTTGTCATTAGTAACAAGTAAAAAAACACAATATAATTAGTGATTCAAAGCTTCCTGTGTACTGTGTTCCAGACTCAACATGATTTTTGCCATCTTTAATTAAACAAATTTGTGGATAAACATACTATTTTGTGACAAACACTGTTGTCTGCTATATTTAGAATCATGGAGAGCTTATATCTGACTGCTTGATGATGAAAACAAAACCATGTGAAGTAATAAAGAAAATCGATGTGACACATCATGACACATTATGATGATATTTACTTGAACCAAATTGAGAATCATTGATTTGATGTAATCAAAATGGATTGTGAGATCGGTGAAGCTTCACAACTCTTCTGTTAGGTCAATTTGAGTTTGTTTTTGTTACTACTATAGCCTGAATGTAGTGCTATTTATCTCATCCTTTATGGCCCCAGAACTTTGTAGATTTTTTTTTTTTTTTTTTTAGTTTGCTCATTTCTGAGAGAATAAAACGAATTATCTTCTATAGTCATCCATGACTTCTTGTAACTTTCATCTCTGCCCCTTAGGAATGTTAGCTGTCATCAGAGTGCCAGGACTAGTCTATCGGTTTTCATAAAACAAGCATTACTTAATCATTATTGCGTTGTTATCAAATGGTGTATGGTTCCAAAGTCTAAAAGCTCTGAAGGTCTAATTACTTCACCTTCCTCAAAGTCGGAGAAACTCCATGAAAAGAGGGTTACCAAACGAACACTAAGTTATGTACTGAAGAAACTTCTAAGTTTGTGTCTTGTGGCTTTAACTTTGTTCTTGTTATCAGTAGTACCGTCAGATAGAGGCAGACATGTTTTATGTCCCACCAGTGTGTCTACCACTTATCTCTTACTTTGTGTGTGTGTGTGCGCGTGCGTGCACTGGTTACTAACTCGAGTAATTTATAACCTCAATCAATCTTAGATAGATTTGTTTATAATCAAATGTGAGAGAAATAACTTCAATGATATCTTTAGATATATGTTCGTTCGAGACATCGTTTATTGTTTTCACAACTTTACAATGATGCTGTAATTGTTCAAAAGTTTATGCAAAGTCAAGTATGTAGTGTATCAATTTGTGGGCGTCAGAGGTGGAAAGTAACGCAGTAAATTTACTTGCGTGCTGTGCTTAAGTACAGTTTTTTAGTATCTGTACTTTACTTGAGTATTATTTTTGGTGGATACTTTTACTTTCACTTCACTACATCTGAAGGACAAATATTGTACTTTTTACTCCACTACATTTCTATTGATGCTCTCGTTGCTCACTACTTTTGTGATAGTCTAACATTTGTTGTTTTTAATTGTAATTGTTTTTGTAACACACACCCACACACACACCTCTGTGCGTGTTCCAGGTAAGAACATGGCCAAGATGTATAATGTTCAACCTACCTGGATTATTTCTCCATAACGATTGGCTCATTCTACATTGTACATCGTGGCCATATTGTTATCTGGAACACACACACACCTCTTGCATTCAGATGATCGCATATTAGCTGTAGCCAGAGTTTGGATGTCTTCTGTGGACATCACTGACAACAACACAGTCCAACTCCTCATCCCTCACAGCTGAATACAGGTCTGTCTTTCTGCACAAAAAACATTAACAACGAGTAATGTCCCGGTTGTGTGTGTTGCTGTTTCTGAAGCGGAGTACTTCAGAAATAACGCCAACAACTTGAATAAATTCCTCTTCACTCTCTGTTACCTGACTGCAGCTGCAGTCCTCTCCTCTCTGTCTCTTCCTTTCTGATGGAGCTACCAAACTCAGCTGTTTCTGTCAAAGATAACATTTTGTGTCAGGCTTTAATACAAGCTAGGCTAATGGACGTTAGCATTAGAGCTGGACAGTTAGCATACGTTACAAGCTAACTGCACTGTTTCTTACCTTGTGCTATGTTTCTCGTCCCAGTTTCACCGTCAGCACCTCTTTTAAATATTTATTTAGAAAATATCTTAACACTTTATTGTCTTATTCTCTTTTCTTTTCCTTTCTGATCACCGGACTACCGAACCTCAGACGACAGAGAACAGCCTGGCATAGCAACAGTAACCAAGGGGGGCGGGTCTTAGCAAAGGCTCGGGGGGCCAAACCATTCGTTTGGGGGGGGGGGTACAATTTGGAAGAAAAAAAATAAGAAGCTCATTTAACTCAAATGTTCCACAATCTTTTCAACAAAGAGGCATATTTTGAGAAATGTTGAAAAATTATTCCATAATTTAATGAGGGCATAGTTCTGGGTCCCCCTCTATCCTGGGCCCGGGACAGCAGACCCGTTTCCCCCCCACTGAATTTCGATGGGTGAGTTTGATAGATAAAATAAATTCTTGAAGGCTGCAACAGGACAAATAATTAATTAAATCGTGAAATAATTACAAAAGTTTTTATATTTTTATATTTAATGAACTGGTATATTAAATTTCATTTATATCCCAAACTAGGAAACAGAAATATTGAAAAAAAAATATTTTTATCATAAATATAACATATATGATAGATATCTACTTTATTTATCCTGATGGAAATTCACTTACATGCATCACTCACACAGCAGACAAACAATAATCCGACTCTGGGTCTTCTGTCCTGAAGCTCTCGTTCACTTGTCCCATGGCCGCTGCTCAGTGTGACCGGCCTGAGCATTCCTCTTTAAGCAGGTGGCCTTGTGGGTAATGTGTGACGTAGTCAGCACGTAGCCATGTTGTGTTGTGTGTACATGTGTAGTGAGCTGTAGCTGCTGTAAACTTTATAGTCTGTGTGATGAAGCTCATAAAAGTCCTGTGTTGTGACGTTGAAGGAAGAAAGAATAAAGCTGGTCCATGTGTTCACCTACTCCGCCTCTCCTCTTAGCTAGGACTGCTAGTTACCCTGGTTACCAGCATCAATGAACCAAGCTCAGGTGAAACAGACTTACCTTTATAGCTAGCTACACTAGCATTAGCTGAGCTAGCTAAAGTGCGGAGCCGCGACTATAGCTCACTAATTCTCGCCTCCATTTTTGCTGTCATCCTGAATCTATGACAAGAAGCACAACCGGCAGAGACCGGATCCCTCCACAGACCGGTTGTTGTAGGGCCTCTTTAACTGAAGGTGTGATTGAGCTATAAACATGTCTGTAGCAGAATTGCATCAGTGTATTGTATAATGACAACAAAGCTGTGTTTCCTGAGGTATTTTTTTATACTGTTATTAATTTTTTTTTCTTAATTAAGTTTTTTTTTAAGCAAATATTTTTGTACTTTTACTTAAATAATATTTTGATGAAGCCACTTTTACTTGTATTGGAGTAATATTTGACAAGAAGTATCTGTACTTTTGCTCAAGTGGTCCAAGACGTCCTCTGGTGGGTGTGGAGTGATGCTGGGCTGTGCCATGCACATGCTTCGCCATGCCATCAACCTGTAAGGTCAGTGGTCTGACAGCTGGGCAAAATATTAATTTGAAGGTGTCTGGAGGGATGTAGTCTGGCACTTGTCTTCACCATTAATTCAACTTTTTTTTTCTTTAACTGATTCATTTATGTCAAACCTTGTGGGATGGCCTTGTGATGGATGGTCACTCACCTTCTGCAGTGATGAATTATGTGACCAAGTGCTCTGGCAGTGCCTTTAGCTGATGAGTTAAATTTACATTTGACATGACATTATCAAATCGCCATTTGAATGCTTCTTGTTAGGTTTCATACTCCTGAAATCTGAATGAGGGTTAACAAAGGACAGCATATTCCTAGATGAAGGGACAGTGGAGTATGTTAATGAGCCTCTCAAGACAGCAACACACTGAGATTTATGGACACAGAAGGCCAAATGTTAATCATTAGAGTAAATGCCAGCCTCAGAAGAACTGTTGCTCTGTGAGACCACCCAGGTGGCATGTCAAATTCTAAACAACAACCCCAGTGAACACTGATTTCCAATGAAGAAAACTAAGATGTACAAACAATACGTATTATGATCCAGCTATGGGAACAGTAGCCTGGTTGCCAGATGTTGAAATGTGTTCATTAAAAAAATGTTGTGCATACATTAATACTAAAGCTATGTCCCAGTTCAAGGTCTGCATTCTTCCAAGGGTGAATTCAAAGGCTGATTATGTCACAGCTCTGTGCAAAGGTTTTCCTGATGTGCAGGCGTTGTAAGATGAAGCCCACAAATTCCACAGAAAATTAAGTAGAAAGTAAAAGAATAGTGAGAATTCTTTCACTTGCTGCAATAGCACCCAATAGAATGCATACTTACACTGGGCCAAGGCCAAACACAAGCCCGACATACATCTGTAGGTGCTGTGATTTATTTTTTCATAAAATTACCATTTCAAGTAGTCAAGATTTATGGAAAAAACACAATTTGTGGTGTAAATTGGTTTTAAGCTCCTGCTGACAAACCAATAATAACAACAAAAAAAATCATATGAATGGAACCTGACAGCCTGTAAATGACAAACTGTATGGGTCCATGTACTGAATGAGTATTCCTTATGAATGGATATTTGCAAATGACGTGTGCTAGTTGCATTAGGATAGTGCAGTTTTCATGAAACATTGGTTGATGATCAGCATGTTTTTGAATGGTGAAATGAATCGATTCTCAGCTCAAGTCGTTTTTTTGGTAGTTTGGGATGAATGTATTTTTTGTAAAAGAAGATGGATAGCTGGTTGTTAGTGAGGAGACTGGGAGGATGCATAGACAGCCCTCACTGTCAGGCCAGGACTCGACTCGGGAATCAGATACAGTGACCAGTTCAAGGCAGATGCCGACTTTATTTAACTCACACAGAGAATTCAAAATCACTCCAGTCAGAGGCAGACAAAAACGTGATCACAGAAATTGCTCCAAGTGGAGGCAAGCAAAAACCAAAAAGAAAGGTGGAAACGCTCGGTGATCAGAAGAAACAATCAGACAGGAACACGTGAGGAAGGGCAAGTGACCTGAAACAAGAGGAAAGTTAATTTTCAAAATAAAACAGAAAGTCACAGAACAAAACAAAACACCAAAGTTTTTCTCACTTCACAGATTTGTTTTAGCTGCTCTCCAGCTTTATCTGACCTCCCTCCCTGGGAGACTGACAGAATACAAAATAAGAAAACCATTGGAACAGGAACATCACACACCACAGCTGTGTCCTGTGGCAACGTGTTTTTTCTTTCTTTTTTTTTTAACCATATTCACATCCATAGTACTGACTGTTATGTCACTGGTCTGGGGGAAGCCTCGACACAGAATGCTTTAAGCCCCCTCTCTTCCCACTCCCAAGAATGGCCAGCCAGAGAGAAGCACAATTCACATGTAGCATATTTATTTTTAAGACTCAAACTAAATACAACTAAAGATAAACCCTAAGCTTACCTACTTGATAAATAAAAAGACAAAACAAAAGACCTGAAATTAACCTACCTCCTAGTTTGAAAACAGGAAAAAGGGAGCATAGAAGGAATCATCTTCTCACTCCTACATACTGCTACTATGAGAAATGTAATGATGATTTCACATATTTACATTATATAAAGCTCTCACAAAACATGGGGGGGCATTCTCAGATGGAGATTATCAGGTGGAGCCTAACCAATCAGCTGGCAGCACACAGGAAAAGGCCACCTGCAAATCCAACATACTCACACACTCTGATGTGAACACAGGCCACATCAGTTACATGGTAGAAGTGTACCATGTCTTGTCTTGGCCTGCTGACAAAGACAAACAGCACACACGGAGGGAAAACAAACACTCAGATTGGATTGACATCAAACCCGAACCCTAATCATTCAGGTTAGGTTATATTGTCCTCAATATGTGAACAAATCACAAAGTAAGAATGTCAAAGAAAGAATCAAATAAAAGTCTGTGTTCTCACAGTTGTCTTATATAAAATGATTTTTCATAATTTTTAGCAATTAAATAATACTTCTTTTTGTGTTATTCTGAAAGTAAATCATCAAGTTTATTAGTGTCATGGATTGAGTTTTCTATGTTTGTGTTGGTCACATCCTGTTTTATTTTGAAAGTCTCATCTGCCCTTTGTGTCAGAAAGTTACGTCCTGGTCTTGTTCTGTTTCCCTGTTCTTGCTTGCATTCCCTGTCCTAATGTGGTTCACCTGTATCTTCTTTAGTTCAGGGTGTAAGTCTTGTTTTCAGTCCAGTCTTTGTCTGATTCCTGTCTTTGGCTGTTGTCTGTTGTCGTCTCGTTGCCCTTGATCCATGTTCACAGCCTTAGACACACTTTTAAGTTTTTGTTTTTTTAATTAAAAACGTTTATTTTTCACCACCACCCCGCTCTGCGCCTCCTACATTTGAGTTCTCACCCCCACTCGCTTGACAATTAGTAAATGAATCAGGGAAACATTTGTATGCAATTTTTATTATTTTTATTTTATTTTGTTGAATACTATTAATAAACTATGAATAACATATAATAACATGTTTACACTGTGGAAGAAAAGAGGAGTGAACCCCGGATAGGACTATCACAGGGCTGACATATAGAGACGTACATTGACAAACAAACATTCACACTTAGATCTATGGGCATTTTAGAGTCACCAATGACAGACATGCATGTCTTTGGACTTTGGGAGGAAGCCACACAAGCACAGGAAAATGTGCACCGAAACAAACTAATGACATTCTTCCTGTGGGGCAACAGCACTGACCTGCTCAGATGTAGAGATGCAGGTTCCAATCTCACTGTGTACGGTGTCAGTAGTAAACTGCTGTCTTCTTTGCTGCTGATGAGAGACCTTGAAATTTCAGGCATTAGGACCACATTGGACTGCGTTGTATCTTTAGGTGGTGTCATTTTTTTTTAATTAAGGGAGAAACTGGAGCACCCAGAGAAAACCCAAATACGCAGACATGATGAGATCCAAAAATCTGAGACCACGCTATGATCTCAGGCCACACTGTGTAATTGTCTCTCTTTATTCGATAACATCTACTCTCTGACATAGTAACTTTGAGAACATCCTTGAAAAGAATCTACAGGCCCGATTGAAAAATTTACGCTTGGTTTTAACTTCGACAAATCCCTCAGTCTCAACCCCTTTGTCTTTGTTGTCCCCTTCCCCATCAACATTTTGACAAATATCTGAGGTAGAGGTTGCCTTGGTAATGGTTTGTGGCTTCACAACAGTCTTTGGTCTTTTCTCTTTGTTAGTAGACACTTTTGCAGCTTTATCATGGTTGTTGGTCTCGTTGGCTTTATCATCACATGATGGCAAATGAGAACTGAGGTTTGCATCAGCAGGAGAGTGTTTGGTGAAGATGAACGCGTGTTCCAGTGCTTGGATGGGAGTAAGTCTTTCTTCAGGTTCTACGTGCAGCATCTGTTTAAGGAAGCTTAAAAAGACATCTGTGTCCTTAGGGATCTCTGCCACTGCAGAGCGCAATGTCACAATGTCATTAAAACTGGTAACCCTGTCTAAAGCACCCATAGGGTGATTGGTTTTGGTGCCTTTAACAGACTTGCAACAGCTCAGTCCACACACTTTTTTCAGCTTCCAGAAAGACCCCCTACGCCCTTGAGAATGGTTGAAATGGTCAATGGTGTGAATTCCATTATTCAGCATCTTAGCACTGGGCTGACCCTGCACCTTAGTGATGACTCTCATTACCTCACGTTCACAGTGTAACGGATACAGATCCTGGCCGAGGTACATGTAAGCCAAAACACAACCGAGACCCCAAATGTCTATGGCCTCATCTACTTGGAGGCCAAGAATGACTTCAGGGGCTCTGTAGCCAATGGCCTGAACGACGGTGCCAGGCAGTACTTTAGAGACTGCAACCGTTGTGCCGAAATCAACCAGTTTCACCTTCAATGGATTCAACTGATGATTAACCAACATTATTTTATTTGGCTTGATGTCTGCATGTGCCAAACCAATGTCTTTGAGGGCATTCAGAGCCACCAACATCTGTTGGGTGATCACTCGAATTTGAGACACCTGCAGTGGCTTTCTTCTTAATTTCCTTTCAATTAAATCTTTTATACTCATGTCTAGCATTTCAAATGCCAAACAAATGTGTCCCTTGTGGTGAAAATGCTCAGTAAACCTGACCAGGTTGTTCTTGTCATAGTCAAGTTTCCTGAGTTTTTTTAGCACCCTCACCTCTCTTTTACCAGCCAAAGTGCCTTTCTTCACAATCTTCATGGCCATCTTCTCTTTTGTATCTAATCTTGTGCATTGGGCTAATTTTCCAAATTTCCCCTCACACCGGAATGACTCAATTAGGTATGCACCTACTTTACCAGAAATAATGTCATTTGTTTGTATAGGAAATGTTTGGTGTTTAGAGTCTTGACTAACAGAGCTATGTAACTTTGCCCTAGTTACACCAATTGTTTTTTTAACAGTGGCTGGGTCATCTGCTGGAGTTCCAGACTTGGAGATGATTTTTGTGACTTTGTCAAGTCTACTGGTGTTTGGTGATTTGTCATCAGTTGTGTTTTCCTCATCTGTGATTAAGGTGTTCTGGCAGGGAGTATATGTAAATTTACAGCTTGAAACTTTGGTAAATGTCTTCAAGCGCTGGGATTTATCAGGTGATCCTGTGAGGTGACATTTTTTCATTGTTGAAGGGGCTGTGAAGGTACTGGGCTCAGTATTTGTGTCATTCAGCAAGGGGGGGTTAATGAATTTGTGCTTTAGAGCTTCCTTGGGAGTGATTCTCTGTTTAGGATCTACATGCAGCATCTGTTTGAGAAGGCTTAAAAAATTTTTGGTGTCTTCATACTCATACGTGCTATCCACGTCACAAGGGTGAAACTTTTGCAGCTCCTCCAGTCTTTTGAGCGTGTGAAAGGAGCCCATGTACACTTCAGCCCTGGGGCTTTTATTTGAGCAACATCTAAGAGGGCACTCTCTCTTTAGCTTCCATTGATAAGGGGGGTAGATATCTTTGTAGAAAAAGCAACTTGTATTAGTGGCAGCATCCAGCAAATGATTACCAGGCTGACCCAGTACCCGTATGATCACTTTCAATGCCTCATATTGGCAGTGCAATGGAATAGGGTCCCAG
Organism: Echeneis naucrates; assembly: GCF_900963305.1. Classification (NCBI taxonomy): domain Eukaryota; kingdom Metazoa; phylum Chordata; class Actinopteri; order Carangiformes; family Echeneidae; genus Echeneis; species Echeneis naucrates. The sequence goes on from NC_042514.1 coordinate 7,664,102, forward strand.
CCAACATACAAGAAAGCCAAAACACAGCCTAGACTCCACATGTCCACAGCCACACCCAGCGGAAGGCCCAGGATGACTTCAGGGGCCCTGTAGCCAATTATCTGTATTATTGTGCCAGTGTGCATTCTGGAGAGAGGCAAAGCCATACCAAAGTCAATTAGCTTCACCTTGAAGGAGTGCAGGTTTTGATCCACCAACATAATGTTGTCAGGCTTGATGTCTGCATGCACCACACCTGTTTTCTTGAGGGCGTACAGAGCCATCAGCAACTGCTGTGCAATCATTCGAATACTAGGCAGACGTAATGGCTTTAAGCTTATCCTCTCTATGAAGCTTTCAACGCTCACATGCAGCATTTCAAATACCAAACAAATATGTCCGTTGTGTTCAAAATGCTCGATAAGCTTGATCAAGTTGTACTTGTCATGGTCTACATTCTTGAGTCGCTGAAGCATGACTAGCTCTCTGTTACCAGCCCAGGACTCATCTTTCCTCACAATTTTTACAGCCATCTTCTCTTTTGTGTCTAATCTTAGGCACTGTGCCACTTGCCCAAATGCACCTTTCCCTACAATCTTTTGTACTAGGTACCTATTTTGTCCACCAGAGAGAACATCATATTTTTCTAACTGAAGGTGCTTGTCAACATTTCGACGAGCAGCACGAATGAAAGTTTTCTTTTTATTCACAGTTTCTTCAGCAACAACAGTGTCATTTAAGTCAGTGTGCCCTGATGGTCTCTTGTTAGCAGGGCCTCTGTCTGCTGTGCTGCAGCCTTTGTCCGGGTCAGATGTGACTGAATTTATACTTATAACTTCGCTGGATGTCACAAACCTCTTGAATTTAACTGACAGTTCCTCGTGCTGGCATTTTTTTTTCGTCAAACGGGCCGCTGTCACATAATGGTTTGCATCCTTGGAAAAGTGTCTCATGGTGATGAATCGGTGTCCCAGTGCTCTGCTGGGGGTGATTCTTTGTGCTGCATCTGCATTCAGCATCCGTTTGAGGAGGCTGAAAAAGGCCTGCGTGTCCTCCTGGGCAGTGGGACTGTCCTCCTCAGGGAAAGTCCTAGCAATGTTGTTAAAACTGTCGCAGTTCTCAAAAGCACCCATTGAGCTGTCGGGTGTGTCTGTATTGGTGCAGCAGGGGAACTCACACTCTGCTTTCAGCATCCATGAAGAACCAGTGGAGTTTGTGATTTTAGTGAAAAAGTTTCTCATGTAAATGGCGTCATTCAGCATCTCATCTTCAAACTGACCCTGCATCTGGGTGATGATTTTCAAAATTTCCAGTTGACAGTGTGATGGAAATGGGTCCTGATTATAATATAGAAATGCTAAAACGCAGCCAAGACTCCACATGTCTATAGCCTCGTTCCATGGAAGGCCTAAAATAACTTCAGGGGCCCTGTAGCAGACCTTCTGAAAAATATAGCCAGGGCGTATTTTGGAGGTATGAATAGCCGTCCTGAAATCTATCAGTTTGACCTTGAAGGGCTTCTGCTTGTGATTGACCAACATGATATTGTTGGGCCTGATGTCTGCATGTACCAGCCCTATGCTTTTGAGGGCATTCAAAGACACCAGCATCTGCTGTGCAATTACTCGAATCTCAGACAGAGACAGCGGCCCCTCCTTCTCTAAAAAGTCATGAAGGGTTATGTCCAGCAGTTCAAAAGTCATACAGAAATTTCCCTTGTAGTTAAAATGATCAATAAACCTGACCAAGTTGTTCTTATTTGGGTCAAGCTTCTTGAGTCTACGAAGATTGGCCACCTCTTTTTTTCCAGCCCAGCCCTCGTGGCTCCTCAAAACTTTCAAAGCAGTCTTCTCCTTGTTTTCCAGGTTTAGGCACTTGAGCACTTGGCCATATGTTCCTCCACCGCAGACACCCTTGATGAGGTACTCACCTACTTCAGCAGTTAGAACATCAAATTTTTGGAACTCAAGGTGGCTGTTCTTAAATTCAACAGGGGAAGGTGAAATTGAGTTTTTCATCGTAGCTGGTTTCTCTTCAGTTTTTCCGTCGTAGTTTAGTCCTTCCTTTGACGTCATTTCAAAATTCCACGAGTAGTTCTCTGTGCCGATACGAAGTCCTCCGAAGGGGGAATTCCAAATCCTTGTTAAAGTGAGGGGTTGTTCACTACACGCCGGTAATAAAGTTTCCTTGGTAAATCTGTAGTACTGTTAAAGGAAGCTGCTTTAGTCCTTCTCTCCATATATAAACATTCTGAGAGGATCCTGATGACATCGCAAAGATGCCTTTGAAGTTTAGACTGACAATTCTTTGAAGTTGTGACATCACACACTGTGTGCAAACTGACCACTCAGACACTCGACATTGGAAATGCCAAATAATTGTTTAAAAAAAAAAAATGTCAGCCTCACATGTATACAACAAAATTCGAATGACATTAAATTATTTCTTTTGAGTTTTTTGTACGTTTGTGCATTGCCATGGTAACAATAAAGGTGCCTATATTCCATACTAGAGTTGCCATAAACAGTCATTTTGACCACTTCATGATCATGACAAATACCTAACTGAGATATGTATGTATTATTGTGTTACAGAATATTTTAAAAGCACAAAAGAAGACCTTAATGTACATTTTTACAGGCTCAAATATACATTTATTAATTTTGATATCATTGCATATACTACTCCTAAATAACAACTAAAAACCTCTTGTCTGAATATGATTATACTATTTGTGCAGTCATAACAAAAATTCAAAGAACTTTGAAGTGAGATCATCTTAAACAAGAAAAATACAGAGAACATTGTAAAAACCATGAGATAATTACATAACAGTGATTTTATATTAACTAATTACATCAATAGCTTGCTTGACTATTTGAACCTCACTGACTTAACAGCCTGACTGTTATTTTACAGAAATTTAAAAATACTGATGATACATACATTTCTTTTTCATATTTTAAAGACAAATTACTGTATATTTATACAGTATTATTAAATTGCGTGCACATGTAAGTAAATTGAAACCAATTATCTGTCTTTAAACATGTTGCTCATTATTACAAAGGCCAATGTCTATCACAACAATTTAACGTTGTTCTCTGTAATTTCAAAGCACAGACACTCCCCAACAGTTCGTAAGTTGTTTTTGTTTTAACCTTTGCAGCATGGTGTGGTAAATGGGCAAGAATCAACACACAACAAAACTTAAGAGAACTGGAATATGGACAAATAGGAAGGTCACGAAAGTGAAGTTAGTTAAGTATATATCCTGGAAAAAAAAGACAGGAAAACATTTACTCTATTAAATTATTTCAAATGAAATAATGTTCTAGATGGATAAAGAAACGGCATTCTGTAAGAAAAAGAAAATAAAATCAAATAGTTTGTTTACTGTGCACTCAGACATGGTTAGGTCAAAGCCTAATCGTACTGTAACAGGGCATCATGCCGTCCATCTTGATATTTGTTGATTGCATCGTTTGTTACCAGCTTGTCAGTTCGTGATGGAGATGTTAGTAATGGTGTTCATTAAGTTTTTGACCAAAGGTTAGAGACATGTAGCCCGTAAAGGCTCCTTAGCACTGGACGTATATGTTTATACTGCTTCATTAACGTGTGTTCGGCTGAAAAGCTAACACAATTACTACACTGGTCATGATGGCATTCAAATGTCGGAGTAACTGATTATACTTGGTGTTGCTAGTAAACATTCATAGTGTCAGATTGTTTAAAGCTCAAATGAACTCGGAATGAGAAGAAAATTAGTCAATAACTGTTTTGTCCAAACGTGATCAATCAGACAGAGAGGACCAGGAAACACGACGAGCTGAAGAATTTTAAGAGGACATTTCAAGACAGTAATGTTGTGAAGTGACCTTTTACGTGTCATTACTTACTAGACTCAGTAGTTGTCAATATGTTAGACCGCTGAGACGTTGACCTCTCAGCCATGTTGAAATTAGCCTCCGCCACGACTAGTAGGTTGTTCCATGTGCTTGGAGTAAAGCAGTTATTGAGAAGAACGTCGGCTCCTTGTTAGTGATATAGACAAAAATATCACAAGTAATGTGCCCCTACGTGCAGAGTGTGTACAAAGAGGTCATGCGCATGCTTTGTTGCTACAGATCATTAAAATAGCATTTATTTAAACTTATGATAGAAAACATGTCATCATCCTTCTTATGGACTTTACAGTGACCCTTGGTGTCTCCTGTAATTTCTTTTTTCTCCAGAGGAACCAAGGACCCAGCTGATTACTGGCAATTTCAATGTTGATCTTTCTTTATTGGCTACTGTGGTATCTTTTCATTTTACTTATTAAAACACTTCATAATTGGGTTTCTGACATTCGAAAATAATTACGTTTGTTGTCAGAACCATATGGAGACTATTGAGTCATACAAGATAAAACTGAATTTGAAATGCAAACTAAAAAAAACGACCACAACCTCTTCAGCTCTGCAGCACCAAATCATGACCTCATTATAGCAACCCTCACAGGCAAGACAGACCAATAGACACCAATAGACAATTCATCTCAGGGGACTCTGAATAAATTGTAAATTTACATCTAAAAAATTAAATAAAAGGTATATAATCACATAAGGTGTATGATCACAACAACTTATAGACAAAAAATATAGATTAATATTTTTTTTTCTATAGATACCTGACTGGATTCACTTTGAGTGTATAGTGTATTATGATAAATTGTACAATTTCAGTAAATCTAACCTGCAATATGCTCTTGAAATGCTGTTTCAAAATGAAAATGGTTAAAACATAAACAATATTTGCTATTGTCTCCCCAGAGGTTTATTAAAGAAAAGGGTGTGGGATTGAGTTTGTTCCCAAATGAGACTTTAGAGTAAAATGGGAGGTACTTTTAAGTTTTGCCCTCTGCTCTTGTTCAGTCTCAATATTTTTTTTATTTTTCTTCAGTTTTCAGTTTCTCTGTTCAGAACTCAGCTGAACAGAGAAACTGGATTTTCTGGATCTTCCTTGGAAAACCTCAACACCCGTGCCTCAATGGTGAAGAAAATCAAGGACATGATTGCAGAGCTCAAAAAGGCCATGACTAGAGACTTTCTCATGGAGTTTGGCTCACCAGAGTACCTCCTGAACGCTGCAATGGCATTGGACGACTCATCTTATGATGACGCCATTGTGAAATATCTCCAAGTCTATCTGAACGCCGTCCTCAGCAGTCCTCACCAAGAAGAAAAAGAAGAAGTCCCAAGTTGCCAGGTTTTTCTCAGCTGTGAGGACCAGGCCCTTCAGGGCAACTCAGCTGACTCTCCACCTGCTCCAACCTCAAGATCAACGTTTTAAAAGGACATTTCTCACGGCGGACATTTGGAGAGCAGTCAGCTGAGCAAATTTACCATCAAAATGTCCGCTGTGAGAAACCACCATGGTCTTTGCTGTGTGGACAACCAGCAATCCACAGCAACGATCCCGGTTGGACTCCCATCCGTTCTCCCAGCTCTTTATATTAAATAAAACAAACAAACAAAAACATGTTTTGTTTTTGTTGATTTTTCTATCATTTAAATAATGAACACCGTCTCATATTGACGTTTTGAGACTGTAAACTCTTTAGGAAAATATTTACTTAGCTGATAAATCAGGTAAACACACAGGTGTGTTCATATATATATACACAATATATTCTATGAATATTCTATTCATTTGAATGAGAATGTGTGTCCAAACTTTTGGCCTGTACTGTATAAAAGTTGTGGGGACTTAGTTGTGGTTTCTAGTAAAAAATGTCCGGAGACATCGCTTCTTTTTGCTTTTTACTGAACACTTGCTTTAACAAAAAAGCGGAGCCACTGTTTACATATTTAAGATGCGTTACTCTCTTCTTCTCTTAATCTGTTACTCTGTACTAACAATTTCTTCTTCTTCTACTCTTTTTGCGAGTACAACTAAACATGAGTGGCACCTTGTGGACAGAATGAGTAACTTTTTAAACAACCAAACACTGAATTATCATCCATTATTTATATACTTTTAACTGTAGTTTAACTTAATGAAATAATGTATTCATGAACTAAACCCATGAAATAAAGATACAACATCCTCCCCCCCATGAAGGCAGTTCATATTCAAGTCTCTAAAGGATATAAGAGTTGAACTGGTCTTCTTAATATTGTCCTTTCTGGTGTGCGCACAGCACAGGATCTCACAAGTCCATCTCTTCCCAGGAACAGTTCTTTAATCATTCCTGTTTTCCAAACTTGGCGTGGCGTCCTGTCATCTCCGATGAGTACCAGGTCGCCCTCCTTTAGAGGGGTTTATGGTGGGATGTTTCTGGTATGTGCTGATCTCAGTTCTAGTAAATATTCCTTTTTCCAGTGAGTCCAGAAGTCGCTGAGAAGGCACTGGCGGTATTTCCATCTTCGGGTCAGGTCCTCACGGATACTGCTGGAGGTTTGATTGGCAGCATGAAAGGGCTTAGGTGGTAAGGAGGAGAGTCGTCTTCCAATCACAAAGTGTGATGGAGTCAATGGCTGAGGTTCCTCTGGTTCATTGTAGACAAATGTGAGTGGTCTTGAGTTTATTGTTGCCTCTACCTCTGTTAGCAGAGAAGACAGCTCCTCAAAGCTCAATGAAGCCCTTCCCATTACTTTTTTCAAACGCGTTGTGCTCTTGGTCTTAATATATACAGGACCTGCAAAATCCACTCCGACAATTTCAAATGGAGGTGCCTCTGTGATTCCATCTCAGGGAAGAGGTGCCGTTATCTGCTGTGTAGCCTTTAATCTGAATTTCTCGCATGTAGTACAGGCTGCGATCAACCCTTTCACCATTTGTCTTGCACAAGGAATCCAATATTTTTCTCTTAGCTGCACCAGTGTGTCTCTCATTCCTGAATGCATCACATTGTCATGAGTGTTTTTGATGAGCATTTCAGACCGTCTATGATTGGAGGGCAAGATCCACGGATGCCGCTCCACGGAACTCAGGTTTGAGTGTTGCAGTCTCCCTCCGACGCACATTAAGCAATTTTCATCAAGGAAGGGCTTTAAGTCTCTGATTTTTGAGTCCTTGCCAATGTGGTGCCCTGCCTTTGATTGAGTCATCTCTTTCTAGAAACATTGGATTTGTGCCTCCAAAGCCCAGTGTCTTTCAGCTTCTGCAAGTTCCTCGGCTGTCAGCTCTCCCTTTCTCTTTTCCTCTGAGTGGATGTTATGAATGAATCATCTGATCCAGGCTGTGACTCTGAAAACAGTTTTCACCTTGCTGTAGTTCTCCAGTTTTAGCAGTGAATCTGATGATGCATTTTCTGTGTTATTCAGCTGGACCATGACATGAGATGATTTTAGTTAAACTTTTATTTCTTCTTCGCAGAGCTCACTATTAGAAGACTCTGGCCGCATAGCTGAAATGAGAACGGGTGCTCCTGACCACCAGAGCTCATTTTCTTTCAGTCTTGAGGCTGTTTGACCTCTTGTGATCAGATCAGCTGGATTCAGCTTTCCACTGCAATGTGACCAGTTTTCTGGCATGGTCAGTGACTGTATTTCCATTACTCGGTTTGCAACAAATTGTTTCCATTTTTGTGCAGGGTTGTGAGTCCAGTGTATTACTATAATGGAATGTGAATACATGCAGATTTGTGTCGAATGGATGTTCAGTGCCTTCAATAAACTGTTCCCAAGTCTTGCTGCAACCAGAGCCCCCATTAGCTCAAGACATGGCAGGGTGAGTTTCTTGATGGGTGCGACTCTGGACTTGGACATAACTAGCCTGGTGACAGTTTCTCCACTGTCTGTCTGTCCTTGGAGATATGCCACTGCTCCATAGGCTTTCTCATTGGCATCACTAAACACGTGGAGAACTTGGCCTTATTCATTTTGCACTTCAACAGCTCCATATCATCTGGGAATGACGATTTGATGGATCTGCAGCAGCTCTGTGCACCACTGCTGCCATCTTTGAGCGAGGTCATCTGACAGCTCCTCATCCCAGCTAATTCCCCTTTGATACGTCTTGAGACATTTCACTCTTATTGTGAATGGTGTCAGGAATCCCACGTCAAATATTTTAGCTGATTAGTGAAGGATGCTTCTCTTTGTGTTTTCCTTTTCTTTGAAAATGTCCATCAGATGTTTGAGCTCAAAGTCGTCAGTCTCTGGCCTCCATACCAGACCAAGCACCTTTAATACACAGCTGTGTGCATCTGGTTCCAGAGTGAAGTCAAATCCTCCTTGTTGCCACTTAGATTTCAGGTCAGCAGAGTTCGTGGTCCACTTACAGAGACTCATTCCAGCAGCAGATAGGATTTCTTTTGCACTTGTAGTTAGCTCATAAGCATCTTCAACATTACCTGAGCTGGCTATAAAGTCATCAACGTACAGAGAGTCTTTGAGAATGTTCACAGTTTTTGGTTGCCTTGTTTGGTACTCTTTCAGGTGATGTCTGATTGTGGCTGCCAGCAGGAATAGGCTGGATGACACTCCAAATACTACACGGGTCATTCTCAGTATGCAGGTAGTTGTGTCATCAACATCTGGGGGTCCTGTAAGGCACAAAAATCTCAAAGCATCTCTGTCCCATTCATCAATAGATATTTGAAGGAAGGCCTTTGTGATATTTGCCATAAAGGCAATTGGTTGCTGTCTGAATCTCACTAGAATATTCAGGAGGTCCGGGTTCAGATTCGGCCCAGTAAGCGGGCAGTCATTGAGAGATGGACAGCCGTGCTCATGTGAAGAAGCATCGAAAACAACTCTCAACTTAGTTGTAGCCTTGTCCTCCCCCTTATTACTGCATGATGTGGCAAGTAGTAGTGTTGCAGTTCTGACCTGCTTCTGTGGGTTTGACCTCTGGAGCTACTTCACATGCTCTATTACAATATTATATCTCCTGAAGAGTGTTACATCCGTTCTCAGTCTGTTTTTCAGACCCTTGAATCTCTTCTCTGCAACTCTCAGAGTGTCTGGGAGTTCTGGTGCATCTTGGCACCATGGCAACTGCACTTTGTAACGCCCCTTGCCATAACTGACTGACATGTCAAATATCTGTTGAGCCTTAGTGTCGTCAGTTCATTCTTCGCCTTTGCTTGAGATGCCTAGGGACTCTATTTCCCAGAATGGGTCTGAAATCTGTGTGGTTTCCTCAATGCCAATCTTCATGCATGAAGCTTCACTCATGCTTGACATAGACACCGGTCCCTGTACTGCCCAGCCGAATATGCTACCAAGGAAACCGATAACCTTTCAACTCTGCCAGATACAATCTTCCAGTAGTAGTCTGCTGTCTGGTGGTCAAGATCTGCTGAAGGCAGCCCCTTTTTCTCCAGTTGCAGCTGGATGGATTCTGCAGGAACCTGCATGATGGCAGAGCTTACTTGTGGCATCTCAACAGCTTCTATTTCAATCCCTTGATTTTTGTCATTTGCGCTTTGCAGGATTAGCTTTACCACATTACGTTCTTTTCGTTTATGTGTATCGCTGCCAAAGGTGTGGTGCTTTAAAGTCTCTTTTCTTACAACTGACAAACCCTTTACCTGCTTCTCCAGGACGAAGCTTCGCTGGCTTCCCCCATCCATCAGGCAGCGCACCTTTTTCCTTCCCTTTAATCCTTCAGCCCACGCAGTCACTGTTTGTAGAGGCACTGTATTTTTCTTCTGTGTGGTTATTGGTACCGTGCAGGGAGCCACAGATGAGATTACAGCATCAGTAGTCTCTGGAGAGGTACAGGTGATTTCAGGCTGCTCATTCCCGTCACACAATGTGAGGCTGTGTTTCCGTCCGCATGCACTGCACAAAATGCTTTTCATTTGACAGAACTTAGCAATGTCACGTTGTCCAAGGCACACGAAGGACCTGCCCATTTTATTTATCTTCTCCTTTCGTGTGGCTAATGTCTCATCGGTGCACAGTTCAGATTTGTGACTTGTGCTGTCACAGAATAAACAACTTGGGGGTGCATTAGGACTGCTTATGTGGAGTGCTGCAGCTGATGGTAGTCTGGGCTTTCTGTATTTTTCACTCACCAGATCCAGTTTGCAACGTTGCTGGTAAACAGGCTGTGTGTCCTTATTGCTTCCCACTCTAGACAGGTAGACTGCACGCTCTTTGCTTTTGATTTCTTGCTGCAGGAAGGTGAGGAGTTTTTTTAACCTTCAACTCATATCCTACCTCTGCTTTGTGAGTATGAGAAAGAGATAGATCTTCTGGGATGTTCTGGAGTAGTATAGGGCACAGTAATCTTCCATTGGTCTCTGAAACTACTCCCAGTGACTCTAAGCCACTGATTTGGACCTCACCCTCGTCATACGGCTGTCTCAAGGCAACAATGTCAGAAAAATTTTTTAACTGGTGTAAAGTTCAGTAATTTAGCCATATGTGCACTCACAATTAGGTCCTTTCTCTATGGCGTCTATCGTTGTTATCATGAATTGCTATTTCAAACTGATCCCAGAACTCTTGCCATCTTGACATTTCACCGTCATATTTATTTATGTCCATTTTGGGCAGCTTAACTGATGGTCTGCTTGAATGTGTGCTGACATCACTCATCCGAGGGCTGCGCTCACTGGTTCTTGCGTCCTCTTTCTCAATTATCCGCTTTGCACGGGCTTTCCAGAGGTTAACGTTGTCCTGATAGTCCACTGTTCTTGTGACGTCCGCTTCATGATGGTCCATCGGTATCTCTGCTTCAATCTCCCTAATTCCTGGAGACTTACTTCTTTTACCGCCAACATGGAGAGTAGCTCTCGTAGACGGTGTGTCAACCGATTTGGTTCCCCCCAAATTCCTGTTCCCCTTTACGCTGATTTACTGCTGAGTCGTGCGTAGTTGCTAAGTTACCGTGCGTACTTTAAGAATAAACGCAAATGGAAACACAGCTGGGTGTACGGAAAGCGAAATGGAACAAGCCAATGTGTAGGTTACCGGTATGGTATTTATTATATAACAAAATAAATTGAGAATGCATTTGTTCGGCCATTCATTGTCAATCTTTGTGTAAATGGATACCAGCTAGCATATCTGTGCGAGAGTAGCCTACGTTAAGTAAACCTCACTGCCGGATCACTTACACTAGTTAGTCGCTTCGAAATGGACTGCTAGCTAACTGGTTAGCTAACTGGTTAGCATGCTCGACTGAGGAACTGATGACATTATTTTTGACCTATAACGTAACTATTGCTTAACGTTCATTTGGAAACGGGCAGAGCGCCTGCGAATGACATATTTCTGCTCCTCGGAAACACCCATCGGACAGTGTCCGTATGTTTCATAATTCACGAACTCGTTGAACACAAGTTTGTCCATTTTAAGAACATACACTCACATGACAAACGCTCATCCTGGCCGCCCTTTGGGAAACTGGGTTGGGAATTAGTTTATGCCCTGGGTTGGTTCCAAGTAAGGGCATGATTTATACGAAAGTCAATGATCCATTCACTGACCACTTCAAATATTTTTACACATGATCTGTTATCTCTTGCAGGACATGCCCATAAAATAGGCTATAGGTCTACATAATTATCATTGATCGATCAACCAGTTAAACTGTAGCATATACACAAGAAAAATTCAGCAACAAAGCATGGTATTTATTTACTCATAAAAATGATAAACAAGTCAACAGGCGTGGACTCGGAGCTAAGAAGAGGTCACGTGGGGTGCTGGAGCCAATCGCAGCCCACTCTGGGTGGCACGTCATCACGGTTAGGTCAGGTGACGTAAATGTCTAATGGTGAAGTAGCGCAAATGTATGCTGCACCTCGAACAGCGCTGTGGCGCAGCGGTAACGCTGCCGCCCCGCACCTAGGTGGGCCGGAGTTCGATTCCCGGCTAGGGTAGTTGATGTAAATGTATGATATATAATGTAATATACTGTATATATAATGTAATATATAATGATATATAATGTAATTGTAACCCGGGTTAAGTGATGAGAAATGTTAATGGTGTAAATGTAATGTAATTGGGATTGTATGAACCCTTAATGTATGTAATGTTAATATGTATGTAATGTGTATGTATGTAAAGGTCCATTCCCGGTGTGGGCACCTGAACGTGTCTACGGAGTTAGTTGGTTGCGAGTGATGGACTGGGCTAATGCAGATACGGCGCCCCCCCCCAGGACCTAGGCCGAACCAGACCAGACGGGTGACGGCACCCCTCCAGGAACGGACCGAGACCAGACGTCCACAGACTAGACCAGTAAAACAAACAAGTCACCCACTGAGATGAACTATTTTAGTGAATTGTGATTATGTAACATTTCAATATATTAACTTGTTTTCTTCCTAATTGTAACCATCCTTCGCTAAGCCCCACCCCATTGGTTACTATTGCTATGCTAGCCTGTTGTCCTGTCAGCATCAGTCCAGTGACTAGAAAGGAAAATAAAGAAGAATAAGAAAATAAAGGGTTGAGAAATTTTCTATACAAATGTTTTTTTAAAAAGGTTGTGACGGTGAATTTGGGACGAGAAACGTAGAGCGAGGTAAGAAACAGGGTCGTTAGCTTGTAACGTAAGCTAACTGGACAGCTCTAATGCTAACGTCCATTAGCCTAGCTTGTATTAAAGCCCGACACAAAACGTTATCCTTGACAGAAACAGAAACTGATTTTGGTAGCTCCATCAGAAAGGAAGAGACAGAGAGGAGAGGGCTCCAGCTGCAGTCAGGTAACAGAGACAGTGACGTGGGGGCAGAGGAATTTCTTTAACATGTTGGCTTTATTTCTGCACAAAGATTGATGCAAATTTAGAAGAAGTACTCCACCGCTTCAGACACCAAAACACACACGAGGACCGCGACATTACTCCTTGTTAAGGTTTTGTGTGTGTGTGCAGGCAGACCTGTATTCTGTAATGAGGATACGGACCGTGTTGTTGTAAGTGATGTCCACAGAAGACATCCAAACTGTGGCTACAAGCTAATGCGTGTTCCAGGTAATAATACGGCCACGATGTATGATGGAGAATGAGCCGATCGTTATGGGGAAATAATCCAGGTAGGATGAGGAATATACACGGTCCAACCTCATCACAGAATACAGGTCTTTCTGTGCAGAAATTAAAACAACATGTTAAATAAATTCCTCTGCCCCCCCATGTCACTGTGCTACGTCACCTGACCTAACCGTGATGACGTGCCACCCAGAGTGGGCTGCGATTGGCTCCAGCATCCCATGTGACCTGTTGACCTGTGACCACGCCTGTTGACTTGTTTATCATTTTTATGAGTAAATAAATACCATGCTTTGTTGCTGAATTTTTCTTGTGTATATGCTACAGTTTAACTGGTTGATCGATCAATGATAATTATGTAGACCTATAGCCTATTTTATGGGCATGTCCTGCAAGAGATAACAGATCATGTGTAAAAATATTTGAAGTGGTCAGTGAATGGATCATTGACTTTCGTATAAATCATGCCCTTACTTGGAACCAACCCAGGGCATAAACTAATTCCCAACCCAGTTTCCCAAAGGGCGGCCAGGATGAGCGTTTGTCATCTGAGTGTATGTTCTTAAAATGAACAAACTTGTGTTCAACAAGTTCGTGAATTATGAAAAATACGGACACTATCCGGTGGGTGTTTCCGAGGAGCAGAAATATGTCATTCGCAGGCGCTCTGCCCGTTTCCAAATGAACGGTAAGCAATAGTAACGTTAAAGGTCAAAAATAATGTCATCAGTTCGTCAGTCGAACATGCTAACCAGTTAGCTAACCAGTTAGCTAGCAGTTCATTTCGAAGCGACTAACTAGTGTAAGTGATCCGGCAGTGAGGTTTACTTAACGTAGGCTACTCTCGCACAGATATGCTAGCTGGTATCCATTTACACAAAGATTGACAATGAATGGCCGAACAAATGCATTCTCAATTTATTTTGTTATATAATAAATACCATACCGGTAACCTACACATTGGCTTGTTCCATTTCGCTTTCCGTACACCCAGCTGTGTTTCCATTTGCGTTTATTCTTAAAGTACGCACGGTAACTTACCAACTACGCACGACTCAGCAGTAAATCAGCGTAAAGGGGAACAGGAATTTGGGGGGAACCAAACCGGTTGACACACCGTCCCGGCTTTCGGCACCAAATTGTGGGGCTTAGATGTGGCTTCTAGTAAAAAATGTCCGGAGACATCGCTTCTTTTTACTTTTTACTGAACACTTGCTTTGACAAAAAACGTAGAGTCACTGTTTACATATTTAAGATGCGTTATTCTCTTCTTCTTTTAATCTGTTACTCTGTACTAACAATTTCTTCTTCTTCTATTTCTATTCTTTTTGCGAGTACAACTAAACACGAGTGCCACCTTGTGGACAGAATTTATAACTTTTTAAACTACCAAACACTGAATTATCATCCATTATTTATATACCTTTAACTGTAGTTTAACTTAATGACTAAACCCATGAAATAAAAGATACAACAAAGATCTCTTTCTGTATATGCTGGTTGAAGTAAGACATCCATCTTGCTGTCAAATTGGATAAACCTCCAGGTCCTGATGGCCTGACCTCCAACTTTAACAGACACCTTTGGGACGAACTGAGGTAATTTCTCTTTCAACTATTCAGAGAACCCATACATCAAATCTTTCATTACCAAACTTCCTTTTTCCTGGTCACATCAGCCAGCTCTGAATGGGGGATCCCAAGGTGTTCCCAGGCTAGTGTGGAGATATAATCTCCCCACCTGGTCCTCGGCCTGCCCTGTGGCCTCCTCCCATCTGGACATGCCAGGAACACCTCCCTGTTCCACAACCAGAATGGAATCCTCATTGTTCCTCTTCGAAAAATCGGCGGGACCCTCCTTTCCAGCACCTTGGAGTAGACTTTCCCAGGGAGGCTAAGGAGTGTGATGCCCCGGTAATTGGCACACATTGTTTGGTTCCTCAAAGTGCTCTTTCCAATGTTCGACAACCTCCACAGCTGAGGTCAACAGTGACCCATCCCATAAATGACTTGGATGGTCCCCCACTTTCCCCTCCTGAGATGCTAAACGGTTTTCCAGAAACACCTTGGTGCCTCCCGAAATTCTTTCTCCATGCGTTCTCTGAACTCCTCCCACACCTTCTGCTTTTCCTCCCTCACCACTGAGGCTGCAGTCCTTCGGGCCTGTCGGTACCTTGCAAACGCCTCAGTAGTCTCATACCCTGGAAGGCCTCCTTCTTCAGTAGGACAGCTTCCCTGACCACCGGTGTCCGAGTGTTACCGCCCCTTGAGGCACCTAAAACCTTAAGCCACAGCTCCCCGCAGCAGCTTCAGTAATAGAAGCTTTGAACATCGACCACTCAGGATCTGTGTCCCCAACCGCCACATGGATGGCAGAAAAGCTCTGCCGGAGGTGGGAGTTGAAGGTGTGTTGGACAGAGGTCTGCTCTAGATGTTCCGAGTTCACTCGCACTACACGTTTGCCAGGTCTGTCCTGAGTCTTCCCCCGCCACCTAACCCAACTCAACCAGGTGGTGAACAGTTAGCAGCTCCGGTGCATACACAAAAACAACAGTCAGAGGTTTCCCTACCACAACCCTGAGGCGTAGGGAGGCATCCCTCTCGTCCACCGGGGAAGACTGCAACGTAGTGGCGCTCAGACGGGAGCTTGTGACAACACAGCCCCCAGGTTCATAGGGGCACATAAACCTCCTCACCACGGTAAGGTGTTGGTTCTCCAGGGAGGAGGAATGTAATCAAAAATCAAAAATCCAACAAGTCTGTGTTCTCACAGTTGTCTTATGTAAAATTAATTTTCATAGTTTTTAGCAATTGAACAATACTTTTTTTTGTGTGGTATTCTCAAAGTGTAATTCATCAAGTTTATTAGTAAATGAATCAGGGAAACATTTGTTCGCAATTTTTGTTATTTTTATTTTATTTTGTTGAATATTATTAATGAATTATGAATTAAATATATAACAACATAATATGTTTACACTGTGGAAGAAAAGAGGAGTGAACCCCGGATAGGACTATCACAGGGCTGACATATAGAGACGTACATTGACAAACAAACATTCACACTTAGATCTATGGGCATTTTAGAGTCACCAATGAGAGACATGCATGTGTAAAGATACTGCGTTGTATCTTTAGGTGGTGTCATTTTTTTTTTTAATTAAGGGAGAAACTGGAGCACCCAGAGAAAACCCAAATACGCAGACATGATGAGATCCAAAAATCTGAGACCACTCTATGATCTCAGGCCACACTGTATAATTGTCTCTCTTTATTCGATAACATCTACTCTCTGACATAGTAACTTTGAGAACATCCTTGAAAAGAATCTACAGGCCCGATTGAAAAATGTACGCTTGGTTTTAACTTCCACAAATCCCTCAGTCTCAACCCCTTTGTCTTTGTTGTCCCCTTCCCCATCAACATTTTGACATATCTGAGGTAGAGGTTGCCTTGGTAATGGTTTGTGGCTTCACAACAGTCTTTGGTCTTTTCTTTTTGTTAATAGACACTTTTGCAGCTTTATCATGGTTGTTGGTCTCGTTGGCTTTATCATCACATGATGGCAAATGAGAACTGAGGTTTGCATCAGCAGGAGAGTGTTTTGTGAAGATGAACGCGTGTTCCAGTGCTTGGATGGGAGTAAGTCTTTCTTCAGGTTCTATGTGCAGCATCTGTTTAAGGAAGCTTAAAAAGCATCTTAGCACTGGGCTGACCCTGCACCTTAGTGATGACTCTGTCACGCCGGGAGACGCAGTGAAGTGCATTGCAGGGGACCCAAATGCAGGAGCCGGAGACCACGTAGGTGATGATGAAAAACGCTTTAATAGTCAACAGACAGAGCAGGAACAGAATCAGACAAAGAACTAACAAGGACTAGACAGAGCATGGACAACAGACAAAGCAATGACAGAGCAGGGACAACGGAAAGGATCTCACACCGAACAACCAGAAAACAGGACTTAAAAACAGTGCTAGACAAGACACAGGTGATCCACATTAGGGCAGGGAAGGCAATCAACATGGGACACAACAAGGAAGTAAAGTAATGAGGAAAACAACAGAACCAGGACTTCAAAATAAAACAGGAAGTTACAAGGACAGAACACTAGACAGACTAAACTCAAAACCTGACACTCACATTGCCTCACGTTCACAGTGTAACGGATACAGATCCTGGCCGAGGTACATGTAAGCCAAAACACAACCGAGACCCCAAATGTCTATGGCCTCATCTACTTGGAGGCCAAGAATGACTTCAGGGGCTCTGTAGCCAATGGCCTGAACGACGGTGCCAGGCAGTACTTTAGAGACTGCAACCGTTGTGCCGAAATCAACCAGTTTCACCTTCAATGGATTCAACCGATGATTAACCAACATTGTTTTATTTGGCTTGATGTCTGCATGTGCCAAACCAATGTCTTTGAGGGCATTCAGAGCCACCAACATCTGTTGGGTGATCACTTGAATTTGAGACAGCTGCAGTGGCTCTCTTCTCAATCTTCATGGCCATCTTCTCTTTTGTATCTAATCTTGTGCATTGGGCCAATTTTCCAAATTTCCCCTCACTCCGGAATGACTCAATTAGGTATGCACCTACTTTACCAGAAATAATGTCATTTGTTTGTATAGGAAATGTTTGGTGTTTAGAGTCTTGACTAACAGAGCTATGTAACTTTGCCCTAGTTACACCAATTGGTTTTTCAACAGTGGCTGGGTCATCTGCTGGAGTTCCAGACTTGGAGATGATTTTTGTGACTTTGCCAAGTCTACTGGTGTTTGGTGATTTGTCATCAGTTGTGTTTTCCTCATCTGTGATTAAGGTGTTCTGGCAGGGAGTATATGTAAATTTACAGCTTGAAACTTTGGTAAATGTCTTCAAGCGCTGGGATTTATTAGGTGATCCTGTGAGGTGACATTTTTTCATTGTTGAAGGGGCTGTGAAGGTACTGGGCTCAGTATTTGTGTTATTCAGCACGGGGGGGGGGGGGGGTTCATGAATTTGTGCTTTAGGGCTTCTTTGGGGGTGATTCTCTGTTAGAATCTACATGTAGCATCTGTTTGAGAGAAGTTTTGGTGTAATAATGCGATTTTCTTTTTTGCAGTGGTCTGTTATGGCTGACTTGTAATTTACCTGTTGTGCCTTTTCTTTTTCTGTTCGGGTTTGTCTTGCAGCTGTCTCCTTTTCGCACTCTTTCTTATGTTCATTTTTCCTTGAGGTGAAGCTCCTCCCTGTCTCATATATGGTGTTGCATTTGTTTTCCGGATGTATTCTGTCTTTGGGATGAACCAGGATCTGACGGAGCTTTGTGTGCGGTTTGACGGGTGTGTTGATGTTGTGTTTCCTCATTATTCTTTGGATGCGTTCCATTACTCCTCTCATGCAGGGTTTCCTGCTCCACACTACCTGAGTCGTCATCAAGCACTGCTGAAATCTGATCAGGAGCCACTCATTTGAATCAGGTTTGTTGGAGCAGGAAACATTTAAAACATGCAGGACAGTGGCCCTCCAGGACCGGATTTGAACACCTCTGCTCTAATGTATGGCAATGTTATTACTCCCCTGTGTTCTTGTTTGTTGCTTTGTTTTTTGTCTTTCTTCTGTGTTTTGTTGCTCTTCACCTGTTCTGTCCCTTTAGATATTACTGTGGATATTGACAATTGACATGCCTTCAGTGCGTGTTGTATGTAATGTTCATGTAAAGTTCTGACTACTGATAAGTTGTTCGTTATGGGGTGTTTGGAAGTCCAGTTTAAATAATGGTCAGTGTGTGTGGGTTTTCTGTGTACTGTTATTTTGATGTCCCCATTCTCCGTGTGTTTTATTTTAAGGTCCAAAAATTCCAAACAGAGCAGTCAATAGCATTTTTGGACCTAAAAATACAGCACACAGAGAACGGGGACATCAAAATAACAGCACACAGAAAACCCACACACAGTGACCAATATTTAAACTGGACTTCCGAACACCCCGTAATGAACAACTTATCAGTAGTCAGAACATTACAGGAATGTGCAATAATAATCACAGACCCACAGGACAAAGAACAGGAGGAACAACACATACAACATGCACTGAAGGCATGTCAATATCCACAGTGGCCAATATCTAAAGGGGCAGAACAGGTCAAGAACAACAAAACACAGAAGAAAGAGAAAAAACAAAGCAACAAACAAGAACACAGTGGAGTAGTAACATTGCCATAGATTAGAGGAGTAATGGAACGCATCCAAAGAGTAATGAGGAAACAACATCAACACACCCGTCAAACCACACAACACTCCGTCAGATCCTGGTTCATCCCAAAGACAGAATACATCCGGAAAACAAATGCAACACCATATATGAGATTCCATGCCAATCATGCATTAAAACCTACATCAGGGAGACAGGGAGGAGCTTCACCTCAAGGAAAAATGAACATAAAGAGTGCGAAAAGGAGACAGCTACAAGACAAACCCGAACAGTAAAAGAAAAGGCACAACAGGTAAATTACAAGTCAGCCATAACAGACCACTGCAAAAAAGAAAATCGCATTACGGACTGGGGGAATGCCAGAGTCACCCACACAGAAGATAACAAACATCAGCGCTGGATCAGGGAGGCCATGGAAATGCGAAAGCAAAGCCCGAGGACCATCAACCAGGATGACATACCATACATGCTCTCACATACCTGGAGTGCCATCTTGCAGGGGGCGAACGGAGAGCAGAAGGCGTGACCGACCTGTCAACCCAGACAGGAAGGTCACGCCGTCGGAAACATCAGCTCATAAGATGCGTCACCAACAAAATCTGGTGACACTCTGATAATAAATAATAAATAAATAATCATAACTAATGAAAGTTGTCTTCTTATTCTCAGTTCTCAGCAACAAGTGTCATTTAAGTCAGTTTGCCCTGATGGTCTCTTGTTAGCAGGGCCTCTGTCTGCTGTGCTGCAGCCTTTGTCCGGGTCAGATGTGAGTGAATTTATACTTATAACTTTGCTGGATGTCACAAACTTCTTGAATTTAATTGGAAGTTCGTGTTGGCGTTTTTTTTTTCCTGCCAAACGGGCCACTGTCACATAATTGTTTTTATCCTTGGAAAGGTGTTTCATGGTGATGAATGCATGTCCCAGTGCTCTGCTGGGGGTGATTCTTTGTGCTGCATCTACATTCAGCATCCGTTTGAGGAGGCTGAAAAAGGCCTGCGTGTCCTCCTGGGCAGTGGGACTGTCCTCCTCAGGGAAAGTCCTTGCGATGCTATTAAAACTGTAGCAGCTCTCAAAAGAGACCCATTAGGCTGTTGGGTGTGTCTGTATTGGTGCAGCAGGGGAACTCACACTCTGCTTTCAGCATCCACGAAGAACCAGTGGAATTTGTGATTTTAGTGAAAAAGTTTCTCATGTAAATGGCGTCATTCAGCATCTCGTCTTCAAACTGACCCTGCATCTGGGTGATGATTTTCAATACATCCAGTTGACAGTTTGATGGAAATGGGTCCTGATTATAATATAGAAATGCTAAAACGCAGCCAAGACTCCACATGTCTATAGCCTCGTTCCATGGAAGGCCTAAAATAACTTCAGGGGCCCTGTAGCAGACCTTCTGAAAAATATAGCCAGGGCGTATTTTGGAGGTATGAATAGCCGTCCTGAAATCTATCAGTTTGACCTTGAAGGGCTTCTGCTTGTGATTGACCAACATGATATTGTTGGGCCTGATGTCTGCATGTACCAGCCCTATGCTTTTGAGGGCATTCAAAGACACCAGCATCTGCTGTGCAATTACTCGAATCTCAGACAGAGACAGCGGCCCCTCCTTCTCTAAAAAGTCATGAAGGGTTATGTCCAGCAGTTCGAATGTCATACAGAAATGTCCCTTGTGGTTAAAATGATCAATAAACCTGACCAAGTTGTTCTTATTTGGGTCAAGCTTCTTGAGTCTACGAAGATTGGCCACCTCTTTTTTTCCAGCCCAGCCCTCCTG